>NC_045428.1:421727320-422039099 GCF_902635505.1 Sarcophilus harrisii
ACAGGTGCTATTTGTAGTTTTTAACTCAAAAAAAATTGTATGATAAAGCACATAATATATATGAAGAATTTTACTACTTTCAAATTACTGAACAAGTTTACCTAATATTATTATTACACCATGAAATATCTAATTGTATGCATCGGGACAATAATATCATATGATACTTTAGTGTCATTCACAAAAAAGTATCATTTATATTCTTATTTATAATTCTTAACGAATCGAGATGAATAGCAGTGTTGGAAATCTAAGACATAAAAACTAGTTTTATCTGAAGCAACATCCTTCTTTATTTAAGGAGCTCATTGGTGTTCACTTTCAGAAACTGACATTAACATTGATTGAAGAATATTTGAAGCCCATATTTGAAGAAGTCTTTGTTCTGGTAAATTGGATATGAAACCTCAAATCTGACAGATACACTTGAATGAATCAGGAGTTTCATCATAATGTGTCCTTTACACAAATGTAAATCATACTTCTTCCACACAATCTCATTCAGCTATATCATAACTTTATTTCCTGCCTAATGAATCTGAACTATGGTTACTTTTCATTAAGTTTTTTTTTTTGGTTAGTGGGGCTAAATATTTCTTCTCCTGGTTCAGTTACATTTCTTTTTCTCTGCCTGAGAACCCCAGATGTATTTCACATTATTTCTCTTTGACATGTATGTCTCTTTAGAAAGGACTGAATCTTGAGACAACTTCTTCTTTGGACATATTTTTTCCATTCTTCAGATTTGCTAGGCCATATTCTTTAAAGCATTTCTGACAGGAAAAAAAAAATCTATGCTCTTAAAGTCAATTTTTTTTTAAATTTTTAGGTAAATCAATATCAAGCAAGGAAATTTGTTATGAAGAACTGTCATGAAGAATGTCCTATACTAAGTTTATATTGAAGAGATATTACTTATGGAGGAAGAAATCCCCTAGATGTTTCTATTTGCCCAGTCTCTTCCCCAAAACTTTCCAAATTCCTTTAAATAATGACAAAATTTAGAGTGTCAGAATACCCAAAAAGATAAAGTAGAACATTTCTCAGCCAAAAACAACTTAGTATCTTAGCAGAAAAAATCTGTGACGTCAGGATGGGAGTCCAGTGTGTAGTCCTGGAGCAGGGTGCACCAGTGCAGTCCTGGTCACAATCCCAACCCAGCGTGGCCTAGTCCAGTCCAGCCCAGCCTAGCCCTAGCCCAGCCCCAGCCTGGCCCCAGCGCTGGCCCTAGTGTCAGCAAAGCAGGATTTCTGAAGCAGCCATTCCACCGGTGGCTTCCAGACTTTTCAGGCAAGAGACACTAAAGAGAACTTAGAACTTCAGCAAAAAAAGGTCTGGGGAACCAGAATAGGAACCAGCATGGAATCATAGCGCAGGCTTTATCAGTACAGCTCCTTGCCCATCCCAGACTCCAGGATCAACAAAGAAGGACTCTGTTGCTTTAGCACACTAATTCTTACAGTTATAATAGGGGCAAGGACACTACTAACAGTTTCAGGGTAGAAAAGAGTGCTTGTGGTCAGGTCCCTAAAGAGATGTCTGAAAATTGATGCACAAAATCTCTGAAGGTTGGGGCAATACACCCTCCACCCTGGAAAGACAGCCCTACTTTAAGGAAGAATTAAAAGCTGAGTAATAAGGCAGGAAAATGAGCAGAAAACAAAAAAAATTGACCATTGAAAATTATTATGATGACAAGGAAGAATAAAACACACTCCGGAGATGATAAAAAAGTCAAAGCTCCTACATCCAAACTCTCCAAGAAAAATAAGAATTGAGTTCAGGCCACAGTAGAGTTCAAAAGGGATTTTGAAAATCAAGTAAGAGAGATAAGGACAAATTGGAGAAAGAATTAAGAGTGGTGCAAAGAAAATAAAAAAGCTAATGAGAAGAAGAATGGCTTAAAAAGCAATATTGGCCAATTGGGAAAGGAAGTACAAAAGCTCATTGAGGAAGATAATTCCTTAAAAATTACAATTGAGCAAATGAAAGCAAATAACTTTATGAAAAATCAAGATACAATATTGGAAAATCAAAAAGAAAAAGAAAAAATGAAAAATATCTCATTGGAAAAACAACTGACCTAAAAAACAGATCAAGGGGAGAAAATTTAAAAATTATTGGTCTAAAAAAACGTATGGTTTTACCTGAAAATCATGATCAAAAAAGGAGCCTGGACATCATCTTTCAAGAAATTAAGGAAAACTCTTCTCATATTCTAGAACCAGAAAGTAAAATAGAAATTGAAAGAACTCACTGATCTCCTTATGAAAGAGATCCCAAAATGAAAAGTTCCAGGAATATTATAGTCAAATTCCAGAACTCCTAGGTCAAGGAGAAAATATGTCAAGCATCCAGAAAGAAAAACTTCAAGTATAGTGGAGCCACTGTCAGGATAACACAAGACTTAACAAATTCTATATTAAAGGATGGGCAGACTTGGAATATTATATTCCAGAGATCAATGGACGTAAGATTACAATGAACAATCACCTACCCAGCAAAACTGATTATAATCTTTCAGAGGAAAAAGTGAACATTCGATGAAACAGGATTTTCAAACATTTGTGTTGAAAAGACGAGAACTGAAGGGAAATTATGATATTATAACAGTGATATCAATAAAGTGACATCATAATGAACTTAATTAAGTTTATCTGTTTACATGCCTACATGGGAGGATGATGCTTGTAACTTATTAGAACCTTCTCATTATTATGGCAGTTTGAAGGAATACACACACACACACACACACACACACACACACACACACATATATATATATTCTAAGCCCAAAGGGCTATAAATTTATATATATCCTTTGACCTAACAATACTACTCTTAAGCATGAACACCAAAAGAGATTTTAAAAAGTAGGGGGGAAAGGAAAATAACCTATAAATACAAAAATATTTGTAGCAGCTCTCTTCTCAGGGCAAAGAATTGGGAATTTGAAGGATTGTCCAACAATTGGGGAATGGCTAAATTAATTATGGTGTATGGATGTCATGGAATACTGTTGTTCCAGGGGAAGTGATGAACAGAATGCTCTTAGAAGAAAATCTGAAAAGTCCTCCATGAACTCAAGCAAAGTGAAATAAGTAATAGCAATGTCCTGGGATGACCAGATGTAAATGACTGTTATTCTCAGCAGCACAATGATCCACAACTATTTTGAAGGACATATGATGAAAAATTCTACCCATATCCAGAGAACAAATTGATTACGTCTGAATACAGACTGTATCATACTCATTCTTTTGTTCTCTTTTTTTAACTTCATTTTTCTTGAGAGTTTTTTTAGGGTGGGACATCATCTGATTTTCACAACATGACTTTTATAGAAATGTTTTGCATAACTTCATGTGTGTTTTCTTAATGAGGGTTGGAGGCAGGAATAAAGGAAAGAATCTGGAACTCAAATTTTTTTTAATCTAAAAAAGTTGTTTTAAATGTAACTGGAGAAAATATTAAGTAAATAATACCAAACATTCTTAATCATGAAAACCAGGTAACATCATCACAATTTTGATTCTCAGACGAATAAAAATTGCAGTGACTTAAAGCATAAAGAAAAAACATGTAGTGGTTGTAAACAACCATATTAGAAAAGCAATACTTATGGTGATTTGAATATCATTCCCTGAGTGAGTGACAGAAACAGGGGTAAGGGTAACATGGTCAGTAATAGAGCATTCAAGAGAATATGGTGGTCAAGGCAGTAATATATGAAGTTTTAAGGGCCTGGATGAGTATAGAGGGATGAAGCTTACTTGAGAAATTTACCTTTCAATCTGTTTTTTTTTTTTTTTTTGGGGGGGGGGGGGGGGGGGGAAGGAAAAAGAAAAAGAGAGAAGTCAGCCAAAATTATCAACTCTAGGCAAATATCTTCCAAAAATCAAAATAAGAAACAAAAGGACTGGAAGGGAAAAATATATATATAGATATAGATATAGATATAGATTGATAGCATAGTAGCTCTTTTTGTAGTAGTCCAAAACTAGAAATTTAGATGGTGTTCATCTTTTGGGGAATAGCTAAACAGATTATACTATAAGACTGTAACAGAATATCCTGAGCCATGAGAAATAATAAAATAAACAGTTTCAGAAGAAACTGTGAAGAAGTCTATGAACTGCTATTGAATGGAGTAAGCAGAATTAGAACAATATTATACAGTAAAGTAATTCTAATCAAATATAATGATAATACTATATGACGACCAATTCTGATGGACCTGGCCATCCTCAGCAATGAGATCAACCACATCATTTCCAATGGAGCAGTAATGAACTGAACCAGCTACGTCCAGTGAAAGAAGTCTGGGAGATGACTGAAAACCATTACATTGAATCCCCAATCCCTATATTTATGCCCACCTGCATTTTTTATTTCCTTCACAAGCTAATTGTACAATATTTCAGAGTCTGATTCTTTTTGTATAGCAAAATAACGGTTTGGTCATGTATACTTATTGTGTATCTAATTTATATTTTAATATATTTAACATCTACTGGTCATCCTGCCATCTGCAAAGTTACCCATACATATAACCTGTAAATAAAAGGCTATTAAATTAAATATATATATATATATATATATATATATATATATATATATATATATATAAATTATGATAAATCAGTACTGGAGAAGATGGAATTTGAAGCACACAAACTATCTCCTACAAGAAACAATAGATTTAAAATGAAAAAAAAATTGAGATATATTTTTGAGCATGAACAACATGGGAATTTGTTTTGTTATACAATGAATATTTATTATGAGGGATTTTTCTTTTTTTAATTGTTAAGTGAAAGTGTATAGAATTTTAAAAAAAGAAAAAAGGGAAGTGTTAGGGAACAAGTTATCAAATTGGCCATGAAATTTCACATTTTTATGATCTTTTCCTCCATTTAAGTAATCCCAGACTTTATTAAGCTCATAAATAACAGTATTAATTAAATATAAACATAATGATGCTATTTTTTTTCCTATGGACATTTATTAAATTCCAAGGAAATAACCACACATTAATTTTTTT
Organism: Sarcophilus harrisii; assembly: GCF_902635505.1. Classification (NCBI taxonomy): domain Eukaryota; kingdom Metazoa; phylum Chordata; class Mammalia; order Dasyuromorphia; family Dasyuridae; genus Sarcophilus; species Sarcophilus harrisii. The sequence goes on from NC_045428.1 coordinate 421,732,365, forward strand.
TGTAAAATTACCAGAAATTTTGGATTGTACAACTTTTCATGGCATGTTTTCCCACATAAGTTTAATGTTTTGTGTAATTTTATTAATAGAATCCTTTTCTGGTTTCAAAAGGTTAATAAAATATTACTCACCATATAAACGATCATTTTATACTTTATACTTAAGCAAACTGATTCACTCTTTAAATAGGTACAAAGACCCTAGTAACCTCACTGTGCAGAAACAGCTCTCATCAGCAGCCAAAGACTGTTGGCTGGAAAGCTGAGTTATCTTGTCTTGAGTAAGACCAGCAGTGAAATATGTTTTCTTTTCCTGCTGGAATAAGAAATTTGTCCCCAGTTTTTCAAAAGGTCTTTCCTTCATCTCAGTAGTATTGGTCATCACCAATATCAACCCAAGCTTCTTACTCCAATATTGTCTGGTCCTGCCAGACCCAGATAAAAAGGCATCAGATTTTACTTGTTTGGCATAAGACTGCATCATTCTATGCAGGCCCTTAGCAGAGTGCCCAATCTCACCCAAAAGCCTAGCAAATTTCTTTGGATCTATCCACCATGCCATTTTTGTCTTGTGAGTATATCCTCTCAATAAATCTGGTTTGCTCTACTGCATTGTTGTGAATTTTCTTGTATTTAAAACATTTTAATTCTAAGAAAATACATGTTTAGAGAAATGTTTTTCAAAGAAACTCAAGCTGGATATTTTAAATATTTGAAAAGTCAAGTTTTTCTAATCAAATGTGATAAAATTTGTAAAAAGTGCCTAAGCATAGTGTCTGGTCCTTAGTAAGTATGCTTACTCCATTTCTTTCCTTTTTCAAAGTAATAGAATATCCTGTGCTTATTTCTTTATATTGATTTTGTTTTTCTTGCATGATACAGTGATGTGAAAATTACTTGGCACAAGCAATAATTCTGACATGATTTCATTTTGTAACATACATTTTGTATGCATGTGTGTTTCCACATTGAACTGATTCAGAATGCCTAGTCTTGACCAAAAATTCAAATAATTCTACCTTTCCAAGTCTAAATAGTGAGTGTACCGTATTTTGTGACATTAACAAGTAGCTCATTTCTTTCTTTTGTTGTATATAAAAATTAATGTGAATAATAACTTGCATTTATATGGTAACCATCATTTATCAGGTATTAAGTGATTTACAAATATTGTCACATTTGATCTTCATAACAACCCTGTGAGGTGAGTGCTATTATTATTATTCCAGTTTTACAGATTAGGAAAATGAGGCAAACAGATTAAGTGACTTGTTCAATATCATATAGGTAGTAAGTATCAGAGTTCAGATTTTTAACTCAGGTCTTCCTGGCTCCAATCCCAGTGTTCTATCTACTGTGCCATCTAGCTCTCAGGGTCATTATCATCATCATCATCATTATCATCATCATCATCAACATCAACATCATCATGTATGAAGTGATGCAGGCCTGAAGTAGGGTAATAGTTTCAGAGGAGAGAAAAGAAAAATACGTGAAAGATATAGTGAATGTAGATATAAGGAAGTCACAAGTTTTAAGAATCATCCAAACCCATAAAGAAGCAGAATCAATCATAATGAAGAAAAAAGAAAGATATGAACAAAATGAAAAACAATGCCCAGAAATGGCAAAGTTTTGCTGCAAACAGCTTTATGGATTGTTAGATAAAAATATATTCAGAGGGAACCTCATTACTGGAAGAAATGTTATCGATTCCTTTAGAATGCAGTTTAAGCTTTTTGAAGTTACAAGAAAAATGAGGACTGCAGTAGAAAAAATTAGTAAGGTTAATTGTTAATGTTGAAATTCAGTTTTCCATTAAAAGATACACCAAATTCTTTTTGTCAGATATCCAGATGAGCAAACAAGATATGGATAGTTATTTTAATTATACCATAAGTTATCAAATCTTTCCAGAAAAGTTGTTTGGGTATTTGTTTTTTACTTCCAAGTGGATCTTGAAGTCTTTTCTCCTTTGGAGCAAATAATGAATTCGATGAAATATATTGCTATACTGAAAAGCAGAATTCTTTCCAGGTTACAGAAATTCCCTAAAGGAGATAGATTACTACTATATAACTAAAGGTTAAGAAATGTATCCATGAATTGGGAGATCAGCATCCATCAAAGTGCTAGGAACTTGTTCAACTTAAACCCATTCAAAACTTATGACATATAATCTTAGCTACTCTTGTAAAAATGAATTGTTTGTCAAAGGTATATAATATCTATTATGACAAAAATCTGGTTTAAAGATGAAGAATTAAATAAAATTTAAAATTAAAAAAAATTGTGAACTAAATCCCATATGTTGGGGGGGGGGGGTTCCTCCACCTGGGAATTTCCTGTACCAGTGAAATCAACTAATACTTCCCACCTATATTCCAAGAAGAAAAGTGACTAATAATGAAAAAGATCATTTAATATTTGGAAATAATTGAAAGTCTCTCAAAAGGTATCTAGCCTCAAGACTGCTTTCCTTGCAGGAATCAAATTCCCTGCTCAGAAAATGAGTATCAGACCAGAATTATATCTATCTGTCTCTTCTCGCCTCCTTCAACACAAACATATTTAAAACTGTTTAAAAACCTCTCTTTTAAAACTGTTAGTCTAGGGAAAATAATTTTTAGTTTTAAATTGTGTTCCTGATATTTATTTTTATTTAATAAAAAAGGAACGTCTCAGGATATATCTCCAAGACTTAACTCCCTTTCTCCAAATGCCAATTTCACATGCAAAAAACGTGTGTGTGTGTGTGTGTGTACGTGTGTATACACACATGCATATATACAATACATGGATTAATATCAAATAGCGTTGATAGCTGATAGCAAAAAGAATCAGGACTACAGACAAGAAGATATACATATAGATAAGAAAATGTCAGAAAGTATACAGAATAAATCAACTCTCACAGTGAGAGTGAGATACCTCAGCTCAACAAAAAGAAAGAGCCAGATGTAACTCAAGGGAAAATTCCTTTAGATTTTTAGTGTAGTAACCTGGAGACAGAGTATGAAAGGGTCATCTCTAGGCTTGTTCCCAATCTTTCTCTCCCTTTGGGTACCTTAATTGAATATTTCAATCATGTACTTTCCCTCTTAAAGACAGAACTAAGAATATGAGAGTCATTCTTCCAAGCTCCCTCCAATTTCAGCCAATATACAGACACAGAACACTGAACAATTAACTTCACCAAAGAGAATGCTTTCAAACAAATAACTTTTAAGATATAGATTACATGTATATTTAAGATGGGAGAAATTTTCCATTCTGGGAAAGAGGGCAGGTCCAACTAAAATTTCTGATTGTCTTATAAGGAAAAAAATGAAATATTTTGTTTTAATGATGATAAACATTCAGTTAAGTTTCATTTTGAATGACAATTCAGAACTGAATGACTTAATGGCAACTGAATGATAAATTATTGACTGAATCAAGTGTCAATTATTTTGAAGTTTTGTAAAAATAAACAAATAATCTAAATAGGACATATTGTTACTAGCACCAATGTTTATATCTCTAAATTCAGGATTTGTTGTTATTGGGATGGGACAAGGTATCCTATGATGACAAAGTAATTTTGGAGTGTCATAGTCTGATTCAGGTCCTGTTTAAGACTGGCATAAGCTGGCTATTTGATTACCGATGACAAGTAACTTGGCTTCTCAGTACCTCAGGTATCTCTAATAAAGCTCTAAGTTACTGACAGGTTGCCTAGAAATGAAACGAGTTTCTATTCCAGAAATTCTGGAAATCAATTAAGTCACAGTTTTGAATTAAATATAAAAATAAAATAAAAACTATTAAAGGCATAATTAAATTCAATATTACTCAAGGTGTCATAGCTAATGAATTAGTTAATTTTTTAGTCCCTGAATTCAGGTCTGTTTTGAAGGTTCTTTTTGTGAATAAACTTTACAAAGGTACTAAAAATTAATAAAGGAAATCCTGATGACTAATAACATTTAACTGAGGAAAAGTCAATTAAACAAATAAAAGAAAAAAACTTTCTTTCTTTATTAGTTTGTAGTATAAAATTACTTTGTATTCACCAAGGATTTTTTGGGGAGAGGGCAGAAAACCAAAATTCTGAATACTTCATCATAATGACAGCCAAGGAGACATACTTAGGTTTTCAGCAAAGGGCTATTTAGAAAGGGTACCAAGATGCCTCTACCATATAAAGGTAACAAAGGGTCTTAAACTATGAAACTTTGGTTTTAGAACATCTCTATCCTGCTGTTATATCTTTCTGGTGTTTAGTTTATTTTCTGTAAAATATTTGTATTAATAATCCTATCTACTTCTAAGTTTTGTGATATTCAAAGGAGATAAGGAATATGAAAGTACTTTGGAATTAAAAAAATAATAAGAGTGACTGTGATATTATACTGGGTGATATATAGAGGTTAAACTTAAAATTTGTACATGAATCATCCTATTCCTAGGAAGCAATACTGGATTCCCAAAACATTTCTTGGAGCCACAAGGGCATCACATTCTCTCAAGCAAGAGGATTAGTCATATGTTGTCTTCAGTGAAGATATGAAATTAATATAAAGTTCCTAAAATAGAGACTCCCATTAATGACAGAATTTAAATTCATTCTCCTAACCCTAAACTGCTTTTAATATATGCCAAGAAGCCATGTTAATCCATATCATAACTGCAACATCTAAAAAAACTAACATGTTAAGTTAATAGATTATATGGATTTTCATATGAAGTGCATCTATGATCTTCCCTTATGAAAGCAAAATGACCACTCAACATTAATATTCTCCTTTCCTTATTTGTTTACTGGAAATTTAAGTCTATAAAGTCTTGATTATATCTTAATGCTTAGTCTCTTTCTTTCTCACCTTTTTGAATAATAATCATTTATTAAATGTTTTATCCAAGATTCTAATAAATATATGACTTGGGGGGAAAATATCTGAAAAGTAATTTGTACTGCAAATTACTTTGGTAACATTGTATGAGCTTTATTGATGGGATTGGGGAAAAAATTCCCTCAATACAACTTATTTTTTTTAAACAATAAAATATAATCCTTCATGAAATTTGAAATTGGCTTCATTTGCCCTAATGCTAATGGATATATCATCAATGAAATCCCCAAGACTAATGTCACATGACATAATTCCTCTACTAGAACTAACGGGGAAAAAAGGGATTATAGTATTGGATATGCAATATTCTCTCTAATGGGATGCATTATAATTTGGTCATTTTCAAAATTATTCAGGTTTGTTGAAGGGTTGGAGCACACTTAGTCATCCTACAGATGTACAATATAACCCACTAAAATAAACATGATTGTGATATTCTTCTCTAAAATGTTATCTTCTCTTGTTGGGGTTTTCTTGAGGTCTCTAGAGGCAGCCTTAGTTTCAGTTCAGTAATCACCCCAAATGCAGCCAGGTATTAAAGTCCAAATCCTTTATTGTCTCTTTCCAAGTCTTGTCTCCTTTCCTGCGGCCCGGTTAGCTTTTTTAGGGGCCTTCTGTAGTATTGGTTCCGAGAGCTTGAGCTCTGGCTTCTGAATCTCTCCAACTGAATCCTGGTTGAGGCTCCTAGTTTATATATACTCTCTTAAAGGTGTGGATCTTGTGGAACTATAGTAAGTACTAAGTACATGTACTGAACTAGAGAACTGTTAAGCACCCTGCTAAACAACTATTGTCTCTATCAATTCCACTGACTTAGCACCTTGTTTCAAGTTCTGGCCTATAACACATGATCTCTCAATTTCTCTATACACCTAAACGTGATAATGACTATGTCACTCAGAAAGGGAAAAAAGAATGATGAAGAAATAAATAAATATTATTAACAGTGATTATTATTAGTAGTAGTATGAATAATCTTTTTGCATCTTATTATATAAAATAATTCAATATGAGTTGGGTGAGTCATAGAATTAGAATTGAATTAAGCAAGCATCAGTACTAATTAAAAACAAGCTGATTTTGTTCTTTAAAGGAAAGAAGGCCAATAAATAAATAAATAAACAACTCATAAGAGGGAATATGCTTTCCACAACCTTAATCCATCAAAAATGTACATGCCTTTGGTTTTATATATACCAAAAACCTCTCCTAGTACTGGAATCAAACATGGACATGCTTACCCCATAAGTCTAACTATCAATTTTATAAGACCAAGATTCTTATAGCATGTATAACTTCAAAGACATGGCAAAAAGATAAAGGAAGGAAGGCAAATGTAGTTAACTCTTAATGAATAGAACTAATTGGGATCTATTGAGGAAGTACAGGTGGATTTGTGGAAAAAAAATCAAAGGAAAGCTCATCCCAACCAAATGTGAGGTTTAATATTGACGAACTGATAAATGGTCAAAGGATAATAAAGTGGCCAAAGGTGGTTTTCAGAAGAACTCAAAACTGTCAATGGTCATATGGAAAAATGCTCTAAATCATTATTGATTAAAATAATGTGAATTACAACAGGTCTAAGATACCACATACTGCCTCACACTTGTCAGATTAGCTAACATTACAGAAAAGGAAAATGACAAAAGCTGAAGGGGATATGGAAAAATAGGTATATTAATGTACTATAGATGGAATTATGAAGCAGTATGACTAGCTGTAGAACAATTCAGAAAGGGATATAAAACTGTGTATTATCTTTGATCCAATAATACCACTACTAGATCTGTATCCTAAGGAGATAAAAAAAGAAGTCCAATCTATATAAACAAATATATTTGTAGCAGTTCTGATTGTGATGGCAAAGAATTAAACTGAGGGGATGCTAATGAATTGGGGAATAGCTGAACAAGTCGATATATTATTGTGACAGGATATTACTGTGCTATATAATGCATGACAGAGAACATTTCTGAAAAATCTAGTAACACCTGTTTCAACTGATGCAAAACAAAATGAGCAGAACCAGAAGGTCATTGTATACAATAATAGCTACATCATATGATTATCAACTGCAAAAGACTTAGCTACTCTAACCAATCCAATGATGTAAGATAATCCCAAAGGACTCATAATAAAAAATACTGTCTACCGTCAGAGACAGAACCTATGAATCTGGGTACAGACTGAAGCATACTTTTTTCACTTCATTTTTGTTCCTTTTCATTTTGCAACATGGCTAATGGTTTTGTATAACTTCACATATATAACTGATATCATATTGTCTTCTCACTGAGTGAGAGAGGGACTGGGAAAAGAAAAAGAATTGGTTACTATTTTTTTAATGTTAAAGTATTACTACTTTAAAAATCCTAAAAGAAAATTGAAGTTTAAAATAACTTTCAATCTCACTTCAAACTATTTTGTCTTCTTTTTTTTTTCAATTACCACATGGAAAAACCTTTTCTGAATCTCGATTATTTGATTTTGTTGTTTCGTAATTTTCAGTTATATCTAATTTTGTGAACCCGTTCATGTCTTTTTCTTGGCAAAGGCACTGCAGTGCTTTGCTGCTTCCCTCTCCAGCTCATTTTTAACAGATGACGAAACTGAGGCAAGAGGATTGAGTGATTTGCTCAGGGTCATACAGCTAGAAAGTGGCTAAGGCTAGATTTGAAGTCAGAAAGATGCATCTACCTGAATCCAAACTGAGCACTCTTTCCACTGTTCCAAACAGCTTCCCTGAATCTGAATTATTCATTTTATTTTATTACATATATAAAAAACTACATAGAAAGAACAACAGGAGAAAAGAACAAAGACACTCTCAATCCCAACCCATTTTTTCTTTCCTTTCAGGTTTCCTTGTATCTTTTCTTTTGTATTATTTACTATATATTTTTCTTCATCATAAATGTAGAAAGAACTACATTATCAAGAAAAAACTTGGGAGGAAATATCTACTATTTGCCTGACACTATACTAAGCAATTTACAAATACTACCTCATTTGTATCTCACAAGAATCCTGGGAGATATGTATTATTGTTATCCCTATTTTACAAGTAAGGAAACTGAGTCTGAGAGAATTTAAATGACTTACTCAGTGATCACACAGTAAGTCATTTGAATACAGCTTTTTCTGACTTGGATCCAGTACTTTGTCCATTGTGACACTTAGCTGTTTTCATAGGAGTAGTAAAATACTAGACATTTCATTAGCACATTAAAAAAGAAGAAGAAGAAGTGAATGCAAGCCAATGATGTATCCGAGTCATTTATATTATTCATTTAGAAAATTCCAGGAAAATTCTAATCAAGAGCAGAGGCTAGCATCCCAAAATCTTGACTATATTTGTAATTATAAAATCTATAGCTCTTCTTCTCTGGTAATGTATGTGCATTGATTTTTCCCCCTCATTAAATACAAACTAGCACTAGCATAGATGATTTGTTGGGAATCTTAGAAAAGGACGCAGTTACTATTCTCTAAACAGTATTTTCTTTTCATTTTGGAAATATTGGGGATTTACAGGTAAACAGGCTCTTATTCTATTTCTCCATTTACAGAAGGAGACAAAGCAGGTTTAATAATAATAATAATCACATCCATTTATCAAACATTTTATTAAACAAGATGATTTCCTTTTAACAAGAATGCAATTAAGGTGGCAAAAAGCTTGTTACTTCAAATTTACAAATGATGAAGTTGAGGCTTAGAAAAATAAAAACATTATAAATTTATATTACATATATTAGATTATAACATTACTATGGGTTCATTACTATATGAAATATCAAATTTAGGATTGAATTTATATCTATCAGTGGAACCCAATGTATGAAATCATGAAGAGTATAATTAATAGCAAAATCTTATGGAAGAACTACCATGCTTCTAAAAAAAAAAGCTTTCATATTTTAGGTATCATGTGGTTTCTTACTCCATGAAAGAGGATTACTAAGATTTTTTTAATCTGTCTTAAAATGCTATGTTGATTAATTATTTATGCTCTTTAAAGAGATTTGAAATATTTAAAATGTTTACATAAGCATTAAGTAATGGAATTGTTTTACTCTTGTTTTTATTGGTGTTCATTTTATTAATTCCATAGAAACTTATTTTTCAGTTTTAAAGACACGCAGAAAACACTAATGGAGCAGGTGATCTATATTAAATAATATTCTAATTTTTCAATTTTCTATTCACCAATCTAAAATTATACAAGTTTTTCAAAGTATGTTTGGAAGATAAAGATGGAAAAATGTTAGAAAGAAAAGAAGATTTTGCAGGGAGAGTTAATGAGTTCAGTTTTGGATATGATGAGTTAAAAATGTCTTTGAGATAACCAGTTTGAGATTTCTAATAGATCACTGGAGATGGGAGGCTAGAGGTCAGGAAAAAAAGACAAGGATTTTACAAATTATTTGAGAATCATTAGCACACAGGTAATACTAGTTGAATCCATGGAAGCTTAGTTGACCACCAAGCAAAATAGCATAAAAGGGAGAAGAATTCCCAGGACAGAAGTTGGAAAATATTCATGGTTAGTATGGTTTGAAAATCCAGAAAAGGAGACTAGGAAATAGTAGACAGACAGCTGGAGGAAAACTAGGAGAAGAAAAAAATCACAAAAGCTTAGAAATAAGTAAATAGAATAGGGTAATGAGCCATATATCAAAGGCTGCAGAAAAATAAAAAAGGATGATTATTGAGAAATACTCATTATACTGTATTTGGAATTTCAGGGCAATTTGCCATTGTCTAATAATGTGAAGCTCTACTTTGAACTCCATGGAACAATATACCTCCACACCATGCATCCCCTGCAGCCCCTTTTTCCCTATTCCAGGATTCTAGCTGCTTAATAAACATTAATTAAATTGAAGTTTTTTAAAAGCAAGAGATATTCTCTTGTAGGAAATCACTCCGAACCTAAGTTATAATCCAATCTAGATGACAGAACCAAATACGAGGAAAAAAAATCCAGTTCTTGAAAGGAAATTGTTTCTCTCTCTCTCTCTCTCTCTCTCTCTCTCTCTCTCTCCCCTTTCAGATAGAAGAGATTTCTTTCTTTCTCTTGTTCATTCCCCAGTGACCATGAGTATCATTCAGCAGAACTTTCCACCCGAGTAGGAGATACTGCATACAGAAAGGTATGTAAGCTGAGTGAATTATGAGGAGCTCATCTATGTGAACTATTTAGGAGAAAAGCCCAAGCACAACCTGAGAACACATCAAAGAAAGGATACTAGGTTCTTCAAGAACTGGAGCTATGAATTATCTGAGACACATATTCCCAACCTGTAAATTTCACTGCTGCTATAATATATGTGTGGGCTGAAAATTCCTATTGATTTTATGTTTATTTTCAGAAGAGGGCATCCCAAATTTATGTTTTGCTGCTATGGTTATTATGATATCACTTCTGAAAAGTGCCTTTGCTTTAAATCCAACTGTGCCTTCTTGATAATTTTTATAGGTAAATCCACTAGTGAGAAATTATGAGTTATACTTTGAGAAATAGACACAGCAAATTCTGTGGATATCTATTCTGAGAGGAAATGATCAAACAGGGTCATGGATCTTTACATGTAAGGAACTTCATGTATCCTCTGATTCAAAGACATTATTTTATAAATGAAGAAAACAGAAATTTGGAGGGTTTTTACAAATTGTCCAAGGTTATTCCTGTAATATAAAACAGAGCCAAATTATAAAATTGGGTTTTCTGAATCCAATTCCATAACCTATTAAATTATACCACATAGCTCCGATTACTTCACCAGTCTTATAATCTGATATGTCAGGAAGGCCATTGGTGTTACCAAATTTCTTATTTCTTTTTAATGAAAATAATTAAAGGCTACAAGTCATTAGAGTTGTAACATTCTGACTGACCAGAGATCTTTAGAATTTTATATTCAAGTATCTGTTTTTTTTATAGAGAAAGGAGAAACTCCTTACAATGAAGTATCATAAATTAATACATGCACACAGAATCAAAGTATTCCACTCAAATTTCCTGTGCAAAAGAAAGCTGGTATTAAAAGAACTGTCTATTCTTTGGCTTATTAAGCTAAAAGATAACTATACCTTGGTATTAACATATCAAGAATCTTTTCTACTTTAGAATAAGTATAACTGAAATATAAAATGTGTAGAAAGAACCATGTTCACACTGAAATGAAATTTCAATAGTAATGAGTAATAGTGTTGATTTCAATTAAATTAAACCAATGTAAAATCTCTATTTAAATTTAAATCATTATTCTGAAAAATTACATTTAACTAGTTCCTTTTCTTCAAGGTTATATTCTTGTCTGGTATGATCTTAATATAGATTCTTGACAATTCAGATTTAGAGGTAGGTTAGTTTCAGAGGTTATGGATTATGAATTTTAAAGCAGTGATTTATCTTTATACTTTTTTATCTTGATATTTTTCAGATAAATTTTACAGGTATAATGTAAAAACAAATGATGATTACAATATTTTATTTATCAGAGCTATGTGATGGAGATAATTGTGAATTGACTGGGAAGTGAATTGTCTTCAAATTACAAATAAATCATAGATATTAGGGGAATAGTTTTTCCTTGCTAAATCATAATAATGATTACACAAACAACAAAAATATTTTGGAAATATAAAGTATCCTACATAATTTTACTCAACATTATGTAATTATAAGAATATGATGTATATTTGCTCAAATAAAAATTACCATATTTGTCATTTCTATATTCACAGTCACCACTCCAGTTCAGGCAATTGTTTTCTTTCACCTTAACTACTGCAAAGCCTTCTACCTGCTGGCCTCATGTCCCTTTGCACTCTAATCTATCCTCTACTCAGGTAGCAAGGTGATTTTTCCAAAATTAAGGCTTATCATATCAACCCCACTATATTCATGGAGATCTACTGGCTCTTTAAAATTTCGAGGTTCAAATTTTTTAAAAGTCCTCAGTTTGTCAATTAAAACTCTTTATAATATGGTCTTCCCTTCCCTTTTTTTGCCATCTCTACACACTCATTCACTCTACTATCCATAAAATGCTAAGTTCAGTTCCTCAGACAAGATATTCTTCCATGTCTGTGCTTGACTCTACCACAGGCACGGAATGTTTTGGCCCTTACCTCTTCCTCTTAGTTTTCCCTCAATTTTACTTAAAGTTTCAGTTAAAACTCTAATTTTGTGAAAAAAACTGTACTTTTTCTTCCCAGTTCCAAATGCTCTTCCTTCATTCAAATTGTCTTCACCTATTCTACCCAACTTCTATGTACCCTGTTAGTTGTTTGTATTATTTTCTTCATTAGAATGCATTCTTTGTAATTAGATGGCTAGTATTTCTTTTGTTTTGTTTGCTTTCATTTATATAATCAGCTACAACACCATACCCAGGCTTAATAAGGGCTTAATAAATGCTAAAAATAACTTTGTTTTAAATTTTTATTCTTTTAATTATAAGCATAAGAGTCTTTACAATGTTAGTTTAAAAATTAAATGGATATTTCAATCACGTTATTAGATGAAAATCTAAATCTAAAAATCTAAAAAATATAAGATTACATAGCTAGCAGTCTTCAACTTCATTTTTCTCGTTACCTCATAGACTTGGTAAAGAAAGTTGAAATATTTAGGGTTTTTTAATTATCAAATAATTTCTCTACTTTTAACTAGATTGTCTTATTTCAAAGAAACAACTCTCTATACATTTGACACTTTTCTGATTGTTACCACAGTAATTGGGACCTTTGGGTTTAACACTTATTTGTTGTTTTGTTTTGCTTCTGTATGTTGTACTCATCTCTACAACTAGTTAATATATTTTTTTAAAAAATAACATTTTAAAAATAATTATTAAATATCAAGCAATTTGTTCTTTATTAAACAAGTATAGGAATTAAATCTTATCTGTATCCAAACAGCTGAAACTGACATTACATCAACCCTAATTAAGTGAAATGTGTTTTGTTATTAATGAAATATATACAACTAAAATTTTAAGAGTATAATCTTGTTACTCATATGTATTTCTGTGTCAAACTACCTAATTTACTCATCCTAAATGGAAATTCAGAGTACAGCAGCAGAATGGAGTAAAAAAAATCATAAGACCATGCTGGCTGGGTCCACTATAAATTTATATTTTATACCTAACTGGGTCCTCACACATGCAAAGAAAACTTTTTATACCCTTCTAATTAACTCATTATTCTACTCACTATAGCACTTTTTTCAACCATTCCCATCTCTATTACACTTTGTCTCTCTCTGTTGAAAGACTATGTCTAATAATGTACCAGACAAAAAAATGAGTCTTTTTATTAAAAGCTCCCTCTTTTTTCCGATTCCTCATCACCTGTCAGTGCATTCTGCAACTATCTCCTCCTTCACCCCATCTCACATAAAAGGAAGCTCTTCATCTTGCTAATGTAAACTCCTCTATATGTATGAGAGATCTCTTCCCATATCTCACACTTTATCTTTAGTTTCTCCCTCTCTATTGTTTTTTTCTTTTCTGTTTCTATATTATTTCACTTGGCGATCTCATTAGACCCCATGGATTTAATTATCATCTTTATGATATTAATCTCAAATCTATTTATACAATCCTAATATCTCTGCTCACCTCCAGTTTCATATCTACAACTTTCAACATGTTGAATTGGATATCTTGTGGACATTTTAAATCAAAATGTCCTAAACTGAACTCATTATCTTTTTCTTTCCCCCCTCCCAAAATTCACTGTTACTGTTGAGGATATCACAATTTTCTCAGTCACCTAGGCTTGTAACCAAGATATGTCATCTTTGACTCCACAATCTCTCTCATTCTCAATTTCCAATCTAATATCATGTCCTACTGATTTTACCTTTACAACATCTCCCCTATACTTCCCTTTCTCTCCTTTTACACTAAAACCATTCTGTTTCAGGCCCATTAACATCTCATGACTGGAGTATGGCAATAACATTCTGGCTAGTCTTCCCCCCTCAAGTCTCTGCAAATTCTAGTTCATCCTCCATTCAACTGTCAAAACAATCTTCTTAAAATCTATGTCTAGCCTTGTCACCATCTTTTCTCAGCCCCCATTTAAAAATTTCTAGCAGCTCATTATCAGCTCCAGAGCTGAATTATTATTCAACTTAATTAGCAATTATAACTTAATTTGCTCTTACCTTTCCAGCTTTCCTGAACTATTACATCTTTTAAATACTTTGTGATTTAGGTGTACTCTGATCACTTTGCTGCTACACACACTCTCTTCCTCTTTCCTTCTTTCTCCCTTTCTCCCTCTTTCCTTCCTTCACCCTTTCTTTCTCTCCCCTCACCTCTCCCCTTCATCTTCTGACTCTGGACATTTTTGATACTGCTCCCTATACCTGCATGATTCTTTCTCTCTCTCCCTCCTCATTAATGCCTCCAAACTTTTCTGGCTTCCTTCGAGTCACAGCTAAAATTATACTTTATACTGTGGGCAGAGCACTGTGCTAGGCCCTGGAGAGATAGCACACCTCAGTTAAGACAAAATTTCTCCTTTCAAACAGCTTATAGTTTAGCTGGGTGAGGTAGGAGGGTGGAAGGTGAAAAATCAACCCAGGTAGTAGCTAAAACAACAACAAGTAGAGATATTACAATAAATACATAAGAATAACAAAGCTAGGCATGCCTTTAGGCTTAGTCTTTACTTAAAACTATTCTTCCCAACAGAATTCTCCAGATTTCAGGCTTCTTTCTTTCAAGTAGTTGGGTAGAATGAGAAAAAGGCACCCACATAGAAGGCTACAACAATACCCAAAAGTCAGTTCTCTTTTAACTAACAAAATGTCAGATCTATCATATGCACATAAGGTCAAAGTCTGAAAGGGATTTCCCATTACTCCATTTTTCAGTGTGTATATCAATATATCCAGCAATTTTAAAAGAAACTATTTGGATATTTTAGAGAAATGTCTAAGCCGGTGGTTATCTAAATAATTGCTTTACTTCTCTATTTCATTTTGCTAATATAGGTCAGGTAATAGGTAGAGAATAGTTGTTACATCATCTACACATACCTTTGTTATGTGCCAGAACTCATGTACTTAAAACAAGCATTCTTACAAGGTGCTAAGTCAGTGGAATTGATAGAGATAATAGTTATCTAGTTTAGCATGGTGTTTAATAGTTCTCTAGTTCAGTAAATGTACTTAGTACTTAATGTAGTTCTATAAAATTCACACCTATAATAATGTAATTATAAGAGGGCATATAAGCATATAAAAGAGCATATATAAGCCTCAGCCAGAGGCAGAGACAGATTTATTCTATTGTTCACCTTTATGGTGGCTGGAGGCTGAAGCACAAGCCTTTGGACTCAGATTAATTTCCATCTTCATCAGCCTTGTGGTGGCTGGCCTGTCTGCCTCCATTTTCTCCACTGAAACCAAGTCCACTCTGAAGGACCCGAGAAAGTTAACTGAGCACCAGACAAAGGAGACAATAAAGGATTTGGACTTTAACACCTGGCTATTCTCGTGGAGATTACTGAAAAGAAGGCTGCCCCAAAGACCTCCAGAAAACCAAAAAAAGAACATCATTACGTTACCATGTTTGCTTTTGATTTATAAAAAAATTCTCATTTATCTAAAATGAAATTAATTAATTCTTAAGTGTATGAGTAATAACTATCCATTTAATTGATAGGCTCAAATGAGCTTCATTTTACAAAGGAAACTACCATTGAAAGATTTTATACAAACATGAACAGTAATACCTGATCCTTATTTCATAAAACTTGCAAGAGCTGCTTGGGGGAGTGTCATTGAACAACTAAGTAAAAGTGGCAATGGTATTATTAAGTCTGACACCTGCGTGGGGGGAAATCATACTAAGAGGAAGTTCTCTGATATCAACGACAGATGATTAAGGAAAAAAGCAGGCTTTCAGGTAATGAAGTGGGAAGTTATAACTGATCTAAAACCCAAAATTATGTCACAAAAGAAATATTATTAGAATTAAAAATGTACAGATACATTTTTTTCTTTAATAATAAGAAAAAATGGATTTTTTTCAACTTAGCTAAGAAGCTTCATCTCAAAAGAAAACAATGAGGATAGAAGCATAGAGAAATTGATTGTTGCCTTTAATCTTTTAAAAAAACAACAAATTTTAAATAGCATCACTTTCATGCCAACTTTCTATCCACTACGTTGATAGTGTATTATATATAACAATTATGTTCAGCAGCTATTTGGTGATCAAATGAAAAATGTAAAATTTTCCTAAAGTGATCATTATGGTCAGGTCAGCAGAGTTGTGAGATATAAAAAAAGTTTCAACTGAAGAAAGTAGAACCATAAGACAATTTTCCCCCACTATATTCTTGGAAGAGATCTCTGTCACATTTTTCTCCCTCCAAACCACCCCTGGAATATGTAGAACACATCTAAAAATATATTATAAAAATTAATAGCTATTTCAAAAATTGATAATATTCCTGGAGTACTGAGATAACTTGGAGTCTACCTTTTATAAAAGGCATTTACAAAAGGAAATTTTTTAAAAGAAAAAGGTGATATAAAATAAAATAATATTTGTAACGTGCTTAGCACAGGGTCTGGTAAATATAGGTGCTATATAAATGCTAATTCATTTATTTTAAAAAGCATGCAGTCACACCTATTGGTTCACATATAATACATAAAGATATCTGCAACTTTAAGTGAAGTACAGTCATGTAGAAAAATATTTCTTAGAAAGCAAGAAAAAAGATATAGTTAGTTCTGCATCCATAGGGAGCTAAAATTACATTCTGCTCTAAAATTATCTGTGGCAAGACATTTTCTGTCAAAGCTAATATTTTGTCACATCACTGTTATACATTAATAATGAGAATTATTCAGAGATGAAACTGTTTGGTAACACCCTGAGTTCTTTTTCTTTAAGATGAAGATTTTGTCAATGTAAATTTTGGAGCAGCATTGCTTGGATCTTGTTCCAAACATCAACACTAAGCCAAATTTATCTTGATTTGTGATCCAGGATTATCAAAACTAATTTTAAATTCCAATGTAAACTTTTAGTATTTTAATTTAATTTACCTCAATTTCTCATTGGAGAAAGGCTTGAAGATTTTTAAATGAAGTATAGCTTTAAAATACTTTAATCTGATATATTTGTATTTTGGTGGTACAACACTGTATAATGAAAAAAGAATGCTGAATTTGGAATCATATATATATATATATATATATATATATATACTAGCATTATAATGTGCTTAAAGGATTGCAAAGCTATATTATATATATGTATGTGTGTGTGTGTGTGTGTGTGTGTGTATAGAGAGAGAGTGCTATTTTTTACAAAGATTATCTCATTGTACAGTCTAGTTGCTTAATACAAATGTTTATTGATGACTGGGATGGGTGCTAGAGCCTTTTACCCAGGTTATTTAACCAGAGACATCTTCAGATACAAAGAGAAGCATTTATTTAGTCCTTACAAGGAGAGGTCCAAGCATACCTAGTCAGAGATAGAGCCTCCCAGCTACCATCTTCCAACATGTGCCTGGCCTGGAAATAATAAAGCTGGTTAAATAGTAAAAGACCCAAGTCTTTCCATTGGATGTATTTAAAAGGAAGTAACCATTATTGATAAATGATCACCAATGTTGTCTGCTTCCTGTGGGTCATGTCACTTCTCGTCACTTCTGAAGTGGGAAACTAGGGTCTGACCTTTCTTGCCATAAAGAATCCTAGGTTTAGCAATAATGTGACTTCCTGCAACTTGAGCCTAAGATCTGACCTGCTCTATCTCATAGACTTTTTGAGAAAACTTGATCTGGTCCCATTCAATGACTTATTGATTTGATATTTTTAACAATCCTTCAAAGTAAGTGTAGGGGACCTGAGGCAGGGATTGGACATGATGTGGGTTGCAGGATTCTGGAAACTGCTGAGCCCAGTCCCCAAACCAAGCCACAACTTCCCCAGGCCAACTTTTACAGAGAATTGAAGTGGAATATTCATCCTGAGGCACTTTGATGCCACAATGAATAGAATATTGAACTCTAAAGGGAGGAAGATCTGAAATTAAATACTACTTCATACAATAGCTGTTGGGTTCCCAAAAGTCATAAACTCTACATGCTTCAGTTTCCTCACTTTCAAAGTGGAGACAAGGATAACAAACTCTACTTCCCAGGGTTTTGTGAGGAACAAATGAAATAGCATAGGTAAATAGCTTTGCAAACCTTTAAGCACATTATAATGCTAGTTATTATTATTTTACTTGCCTTTGAGAGGTAGAATTGTTGTTCAGTCATTTTAAGTTGTGCCCAATGCTACAGGATTCCATTTGAGGTTTTCTTGGCAAAGATACTAGAGTTTTGTCATTTAGAGGTAAAATTCTTAATGGCTGAGCTGTTTCATTTTAATCTTGTTATCTTCAGCACTTTAGTAGGGTGCCTAATACACAGAAGGTGTTTAATATATGATTGTTGATTTTTTATATCTAGTTTTATGACTGGCCCCCTATGCTACAGTACATTATTGGATGTTTTGAGTTCCTTGAGAGCAGAGACTGTTTCTTTATTTTTTTTTGTGGGGGGGGAGGAGTATCACCAGGATTTAGCCCACTGACTGGCACATAGTAGGCTCTTATTAATAAAAGTATATTGAGTAATTGATTGATGAGTGCTCAATAAATTCCTGACAATAAAAAACTAAATAAAATTTGCAGACTGATGATTATAATAAAATGAGATGGAAGAGGAAGAACTGACACAGAGGAAGTAGATAAGGCAGGAGGGCAAAGAAGAAGGTACGGAATAAAGTTTAGATTAAGGGGGATGTGATAAAAAGGGATGCAAAGGGTAGAAGGAAAGGATAAGCAAGAGATCCTTGCAGGATGGGGGATTAAGTAAGACCAAAGCAAAGAAGCCTATACAAGTAAAGCAGAAGAGTCAGCAGGCATGAGAATTGAGATATACTCAAACAAAATAATATTGATAAGGAATAGAATTTAAAGTAGGGATAGTAATAATTAATCTCAAAGTTAAAGCTAAAATAGATTTAATGAAAAAAAGAAAAATATGAAAACTACAGTTTATAAGCCACATTAATCAATAATTAATCAATATTGTTTTAGACTTTTTAAAATAAGAACACTGCTGTGCTATAGGAAATGATGAGTTGATGGATTAAGAAAAATATGGAAAGATTTGGACTTATAAAAGATGACATTATTCACTTTCAAAGAAAGAGAGGCCAAGCAAATATAATACAATCTTATAGAGGTGTATACAGATGTATATATGATTATAGATAGCTATGTTATATTTACATATAAATATATCTGTACTTAATTGTAGCCTTCTTGGGAGAGGTAGAGAGAGAAAAGAAGAAAAAAGAATGAATTAAAAAGGCATACATTAGAGAACAAAAGAAAACCTACAAGGAAGCAAAGAAAAGAGAAAGCAAAAAAGGGAAGTATTTATTATAAAGGTTTTCGTGAAATGGAACTCTATTATTTCATAGTTTGAATTGTCTGTTATGTTCTACTGTGCACATGTAAATGTTTCTTTTTCCTATTTTGCATTTAAATTTCAAATAATTTTAATGGAATAAAATTACATTTCTTCATATTTCAGAGATGGAAGATCATCTTATTGATTTATGTGCTTTTATTATTAATACAAGTTATTATTATGATTAAAAATGGTTTGGTCATAAGTTAAGGGCAGGGACTAATTGATGAAAAGCTCCAGTTTTCATGGCTATCATCATGATTTTTGAAGAACTTGAGGTACATTGGACAGACACACTCTATGATGAACTTTTCAGAATATAGATACCCACATAAAATGGGCAGGAATGAATGGATTAAAATCTTCATTGTTAGGGCAAGTCTCTGATCTTACTGATATAACTGAATAATACTATATATATTGATTAATAGAGGAGGGGTCAGTCTATCCCAATGGCAATGTTGAATTTTATTGAACTTTGAAGATTTCTGGAAAATGACAACTCACTGGGTAGACTATTACATTCAGTGCCAGTTTCCAATGCTGTTTACAAAGGTTTTTAATGGTTAGAAGTAGAAAACATTCCATCTGTGTCCCTTATTCTACATTCTAACACACACACACACATACACACACACTTAAGAATATGCCTAAATTGACTAAAAAGCAACTTATAAAATTTGCCCAGAAACAAAGATAATTCTCCAAAACCATTAACGCTATGATTACATTAAAGCTAGTATACTGACTCATAACATTTCACATTCCTCTTATCTCTCACCTAAAGTTCCTATGCTCAATGTATTTAATATAATTATACAATAAATGTAATACCTTATGTACTTAAAATACCTTTCAAAATTTAGAAACAATTATTAGAAACAAAAGGGAAAGGAAAAATATGAGGGTATCAGAACACTCACTGGTAGGCTACAAAATAGGAAAAAAACAGTTTTATCTCCTATATTCCTACTATATTTTCAAATTTTCTCAGATAACTCAAAAGGAAGGAAAACAATAATTCCAGAATGATATTTTGTATTCTAGAACAAGCTATAAAAACTGACTACAAGTCATACATCTCTTATAACTCATTTCATTGCAATAACTCTCTAGTCAAAGAACCCTATCTTATATTAGCTTCTTATTTATAGTAGCAGACTTGCAGTCTGGGGACCTAGGTTTTTTTATTACTTACTTGTTATTCATTCTAACACTGACTCATGCTGTGACTTCATACAAGTAATCTGATTTAACTGTTCATCTTATTTTCTAATCTATAAAATGCATAATGTTTACAGTTGTAATATGGGAAAAGTTCCCCCTTTGCATTCTAAATTTGTTTCTTTTATTTTAATAGTGGTAACCTCATAATATTATACTTTGGATTATATTTTGTAGTGATTGATGGAGGAAATAATCAAAATACCTAATTTTTTAAATGTGAAAAAACTTTACTATATTATTAAAAGCCTGCCTATATCATACCTGACAGCAACCACAAAGGAAAGCTAGCAGCTGAACAAAGAATTATTTCCCCATTCAAATAAGCACATTTCCCTCCTCTATTTCATGCTGCTGACTATTCTGCCTAGCAAGACTAAAAATCTTACTCAAAAGCTGGATAAAAGCATTGATTAAACAGAATTTACTGGCAATTCTGTTAATATAATCTTATTATAGTATCTACATATTTAAATATTGCTAAAATAAAATGAAAATTATCTTTCAAAATAAAGTTATAGCAATAAGATTATTAAGAAAACAGTGGTAAAAGGTAGACTATTTTTTTATGGATTATTTCAATCTTTCCTTTGAGAGTTTCTCATTAGTCACTGGTCTATTCATACAGATTAACATATAATAAAACAAGATGCAATTAAAATCTTTAACTGTCCCAGTTTTATTAATTTAAAATGAAAAGAATGCACAATTCACACCCCAGACTCAAAATGACTTAGCACACTATATATGGTT
Source organism: Sarcophilus harrisii (assembly GCF_902635505.1). NCBI lineage: Eukaryota > Metazoa > Chordata > Mammalia > Dasyuromorphia > Dasyuridae > Sarcophilus > Sarcophilus harrisii. The sequence continues at coordinate 421,753,759 of NC_045428.1, forward strand.
TCCAAATGTATGTACTTGTGGTTTTCTGTCTTTGTTAGCTCATCAACGTTTTCAGATTACAGATTTCCTAAGGTTATCTGATAATGTGTGGTTAGAGCATGCAAGTGCCATTTTTAATTAAGCCACATGAGAATTCACTAAATACAGTGTAATTCATCATATTAGAAGGGAAAAAGTCTTGCTCATACTAAAGATTTTTAAATAGGCTGATTTTCCTTACAACTCAATATAATATAGTCAAAAGATCACTGTATCTAGAGTTCAAATTTGAATCCTGACTTATTCTTACTATTTCTGTGACTTCAAAAATGTCACTTCACTTCCTGGGCTCTTAGTATTTTCATCAACAAAATGAGTGGATTGAACCACATGCTCTAGTTTAGAGGTATCAAACTCCTTACAGTCAAAATTTACATATGTGAAATAAATAAAGTAGAATAAATTATTACTAGAAAATGTTTAACAAAATATATAAAAATATATGCCACATAGATGATGTTAATTTGTGATTTTCTAAGTCAACATTGAGAAATAGGGATCCTTTCAGGTACAGATATATGATCTTACTGATTATTCAATTCAGGCCTTCTTCAGAGATAAATGCTTTAAGAAAATAAATAGCTTTGCAATCTAGAGTTTTCCAGCATTTGTCTTTATATAAAAACAACTCAAGGAGAAATACAAAAAAACATGTCTTTCTGATATGTTATTTATATTAAAGGCATAAAAAATTTCATGGATTTTTTTTTAACAAAGCAGTACTTTACCATAGAGATTTTTTCTTGAATTTAATGACATACAGGTCCTTAATTACCAATAATAAAAGAGAAAGCATGATGTATTGGATTAGTAACTCTCCTCAGAATACAGAAGACCTGGAAATCAAGTCCCATAGGTGAGACAAACTGAATGTGCCTGAGGCCATATTCAAACCCAACTTATTCCAGGCTGAATTGGAAGTTTAACTGTCTTACAAATTGTTTCTTGGTGATCATAACAATCTCTCTTACCCATAAAAATTTCCTTAAAAGATATTCTTTGAGACTTGGTTGGCTGATGGGATTAAAAGGTTTATCCTACAGAATTCACTTTCTCATTGTCTAAACTTGAAACAGTTTCAAGGAGTTCTAGGGTATCTCAAATGTTTGTCAAGATCATGATGGTTCAGGCAGGGAAACTTTACTTAACTAACTCAACTCAAGGTATCCTCCACATCTATTCTATCCTAAATGAATATCCTTCTCTATGATCAAGTAAACTAATTTGTGCCTACTTTTGGATGAAGTATTCATGTCTTATTTGGTGCTATTACATAGTTTTAAACAAATGGGGAGCTGGCCTGAGTAAGGCTGATTCCCCAAAATTTATTACAAAGGAAATCAGAGATCCAAACCAAATAACAGCAATATTACCCACTACTAGATCTATATCCCAAAGAGATCTACTTGCACAGTTATAATTATAGCCACTCTTTGTGGTGGCTAAGAATGGGAAATAAAGGGAATGCCCATCAATTGGGAATAGATCGAACAAAGTATGGCATATGATTGTAATAGAATATTATTGTGCTACAAACAAAGACCAGCAATATATAATATCAGAAACACCTAGAAAGACTTATCTGAACTGATACAAAAAGTGAACAGAACAGGAAAGCATTATACACAGTAACAACAATAATATATATTGAAGAACTATGTATGACCACAATAAAATGATCCATTACAATCCCAAAAGGCTCTTAAAGAATCAGAGAAAGAATTGATATTGCTTGAATATAGACTGAAAAATAATTTATTTTTTTCTTTTTAACTTTGTTTTATTTGAATCCTCTTGTACAAAATGACTAAAATGGAAATGTTTCACATGACCGCATGTGTATAACATTGTTTGCTGTTGGAGGGAGGGGAACATGGGAAAAAGGACAGAATTTGACATTCAGAATTTTTAAAATGTTAAGATATATTTTAAAAAATAATTAGGAGAAATATTTTTAAAAGAAAAAAATGTCACAAGCAGGCCACATACATAGAAAACTAGAGATAATTTTACAAGGACCAGATCTATTAAGAATACATTTTTCATTAAAATTAGTGCTTCCACTTGAGTTATAAGGGATTTTCTAATGTTTCTTTTCTGTCACATAGTTGGCCAAAAATACCATGATGTTAACAATTGTAAGAGTAATGCCAGCAGTAATATATGCCAGCACTTCTATATAGTAGAAGTATGTGTGAGGTGGATGGGTTCCCCTTATCAACAGAATTACAAATATATGCAAAACACTAATACCAACTGATATTTATATCATTTCTTAAAGTTTACAAAGCATGTATAAAGTGTGCCAAAGTCTTAGTACAATTTTAAGCTTTAGTAGCTTCAAATTTTAAGTTTTAATTCCTTAAAATTAGACTAAATCTTTTGGGATACTCTGTACTATTATGTCATTTATTTCTGTGGACACCTACTTGATCCTATACCTACTTGATCCTATTTGTGACAATATAGTTAGGGTAAAAGGTATAATCAGAGAGTAATACCAAGAATTCAAAAATACTGACCATGTCTTGGGAGTTACACAAGTTGTCATGGAATTAACCTTAGAGTGCGACTAGAGAATAGAATAGCAATGGAACCATTTCTAATAGTATTCAGATGATTAAGCATAATAACATTTCATGGAAGACATTTTATATAGTTAATTCAGTAAAACCTTCTGTTTCCACTCATATATTATTTAGTATTACTGAGTGCCTACAAGATAGAAATTCTACAAATGCAATGAAAGAGAGAAAGACTTCAGTCACCAGGGATATCTTACTGAACAACAAATAATTTATACTGAAAAGAAGCCTTAGAAATGTAATGAATTAGAGAAGGCATTTAGCAATAAGGAGTACCTAATTAAATATGAGCTCTTGTACATAATGTTTATAGGAAAGTCTTCAGCCAAACCACAAAAAATTATTAAACATTTGAGAATATACACTGAAAGCAACATTATCAATATAACAAATGAGGCAACTCTTTATTCAAATAGATACCTTACTTAATATCAAGTAATTGACTGGAATTGGAACTCTCTAAATGTTAACAAAAGTGAGAAATCTTTCAGCTAGGATTAATCCCTTATTACTAAGTGATCATCTAAGAATTAATTCTGATGGAAAAAAAAATAAAGAAACCCTATAATTTAATGAATTCATCAGAATAAAAGCCTTTTTATGTCAGAAAATCACACTAGAGAGAAATCATATATACTTAAGAAATTTAGAAAAATTAGCAACAATTTTACATTTACTCAAAATCAAATAATCTATTTTGCAGAGAAACCTCATAAGTGAAAGGAATAGGCAACACTGTTCAGTGGCAACTAATCTTCAGTGGCTATCTCATTTAAAATCAGAAATTTCAAAGTGGAAAGTAATGTTAATCTTTGGTGATGTATACATCATGGTCTCTCTAGACCAACTTTATCAATCCACCCTAAAACTATACTCACTAGGCCAAGTGAGAAAACATAAGACTACAGGATTTGTTTTTATAATTATATGATCTATAATGCTCCTCCCCCTTGCATAGAAGAAAGGGAATAGAAAGAATTATCAGATACAATTAAAGTTTATCCCCATTAATAAAATATACTTTTTTGAAGGGTCAGAAAAGTTAAATTCAAAGATTACAATCTTCCACATTGGATTAAAAACAGTAGCATGGGTTTTGGTTAAGATATTAGGAGGAAGAAAGCCTAGTTTCCAATATCAACTCAATACCATTACCATCCCACCTTCCCCCACATCATCCCAACAAAAAAGGAAGGAAGAAAGAAAGGAAGAACAGGAAAAAAGGAAGAAAGAAACAGAGAAAGAGAGACAGACAGAGGAGGGAGGAAGGGAGGAAGGGAGGAGAGGGAAAAGGATTTGACAATGCCAAGTAATGATCAAGAAATCCTCTGAGCTACTGTAGTAAATGATATCATATACTCTTAGAATTTAGTTAAAAGCCCTCAGGCATTCAAAAAGATCTGTTAGAAAAACAAGCAACATTTCAGAAAACAAGGTAGAAACATCCCAGAAATGGCCACATGACTAAAAAACCTGTAGAGTCTGCAAGGCTTTGTATCTAGAGGCAACAAATGCACAGAATTCCCACAGACTTTGTAAGTGACTGGGAGGAGCAAGTGTAGAATCACTCAGACTGCAGTACTTCAGGCTCTGGGTTCCCAAGATCCTCTGCAATTTATCATAGAGGGATGAATGTCAGGAAGGAGAAAAGCATGAAGAGAGGAATGGAAAAATAAGGGAGAAAGGGCTACTTGTTATTGTTCAGTCATTTGGATTTTCTTGACAAAAATACTGGACTGGTTTTCCCTTTCCTTCTCTGGCTCATTTTACAGATGAGAAGATGAAAACTGAAGGGTTAAGTGACTTGTCTAGGGCCCATAGCTAATAAATGTCTGAGGTCAAATTTGAACTCAGAAAGATGAATCTTCCTGAGTTCAGGCCCACCATTCTATCCATTGTGCTATCTAACTGCTCTTGTACCACTTAGCCACCTCCATAATAATAGATATCTTTAAATCCTAAGAAAGTAGGAATGTAGTTTTCTTTGTCATATACAGGAAAAGCAATAAAATTACATGACTTTCAATAAAATAGTTTTCTTTCAATGATAGCATTAATACATTTGGAAGAGCCTAAAATATTATAAATATCTAACAACCAAACATATGAGTAAAATCTAAAACTCCTCTTTGTATGAAATAACTGGACTGAAAATTGCTTCCATTAAACATACACTAAATAATATACATTTGGAATATTACATAAATTTAAAAGTGAGATAGAAAATTGCCTCAATTACTGAAGTTAGTAAATGGTTTACAATACACTTAATTTTTCTGAGAATAGTTTCTCCACATAAATTTTAAAATGAATCTCATCAAAATGCAACTAGCCTGAGCCTAAGTGGATGAAAGGAAATTGGTTAGTGAACACAGAAACTCACTCTGATATTATATGTTTCATTTAATATTCATATATCTCAGACTTAAAAAGAGTTCTTATATATCAGCTTTAATATCTTTCTTTTAGAAGCCAGATTATTTTACACATCTTTGGCAGAGGTAAATGGAGAAAATGAGAGAAGAAACAGAAAAGCAATGTATTTCTAGTTTATATGACAGGCAGAAAATACAATCCAAAACCAACTGTCTTAAAAAGTTCTTTACTAGGGGTGGAGCCAAGATGGCAGAGAAGGCACATGGGACTTTCTAAGCTCTTCTCTTACCCTCTTTATCAATATTATATCGAGCCTCAAAAATAGTCTTGACTGCTACAATTCATAAAATGAAGATAACAACAACCAGCCAAAAAACTGCAATCTCACCAAAAAAGGTTTGTTCTAGGAGGAATGGTGTAGACTGGGAGAAAATTAGTTTCCAAGGAGAGCTCAAACCAGAAGTGAGACACAGATCAAGCAGCTCACAGCCCCAAACCGCAAATGGGGCCCTTGGGGCAGATGAACCTCCACGGGAGGAGGGCACAGCCCAGGTTGCCCCCTAATCTGGCAGTGGGGGGGCTCCAAGAGCTTTTGCAGGGCCAATTTGCATCGGTCAAAGATGGGGCAGAGACTTCCGGGCAGACTTCCATTAGAATCCTGTCTGCAGTCAGCTGATAATACCCACAGCCCCACAAGAGGCTCTGGCCTGGGCAGTACACTTTCACAAGGTTTAGTCTCTAGCCTTAGGGCAGTCACTAACCTACACAGCCCAATTGGGCACTGCTGAATCCACCTCCAGTTGGGGGAAGGCAAACCCACCCAGAGTACCCCAACCCTGGAGCCAGAAACCTTTTTACATCCTCCTGCCGGAGGAAGGTGGAACCCCTCTTCCAGGAGGCATACCCAAAGGCTTTAAAACATGAATAAAAAGATGAAAAGAACGTTATGAAAAAGAGAGGTCAGCAAATCTGAAGAGACTAATACAAACAGGCACCAGCCAAACCCCAAAGGAATATCATGTCCCCTTTAAATGATGCTCCTCCAGAAGAGACCATTAAAACCCAAAAGAGAGTTAGAAGATAAATGGGGAAAGGAAAGAGAAGCCTTACAAGAGAGCAAAACAACTTCCGTAATACAAATTGAAAAGATAAAAAATTCCAGGAAGTGCAGGGAAACAAAATTTGTGAATTGAAAAGTAAAAAAAATCTCAGGAAAGAAGAATTGTGAATTGAAAAAAATAAAGAATTCACTAGAAAGTAGGATTTTGGAATTGAAAAGACAAAGAACTCCAAGAAAGTAGGATCTGTGAATTGAAAAAGAAAATAATTCACTAAAAAAAAAAAAAAAAAAAAAAAAAAATAGTGCAATGGAAAAAAATTCCACAAGCAAAACAATACATTTTAAAACCAGTTGGACATATACAGAAAGAAGTAAAAAAAAAGCTTTAAAATTGGGAAATATAAAAGAAAAATATTTTAAAAAAATAGTAAGTGAAAACAAAAAAGAAACTAAAAATGATTGAAAATAGAGGAAAAAGAGGATTATTGGATTTCAAAATTAGATGAAAAAGAGCCTAGATACTTTTTTTTAAAGAAATACAAAGAGAACTCCCCAAATGTAATAGAATCAGAAGGTAAAAAGGCATTGAAAATTCATTGAACACCCAGAAAGAGACCCCAAATAAACCCCGGAAATTGTGGCCAAATTTCGAACTATCAGATTAAGGAAAAAATTTTCAAGCAGCCAAAAAAAAAAATTTAAATACGAGGTGCCAAATAAGGATCACCCAAGATCTGGCTGCCTACATTAAAGGATCAAAGGGCCTGGAATCTGATATTCCCAAAGGCAAAAGAACTTGAATGCAGCCAAGAATAAACACCCAGCTAAGTGACATTTTTTCCAGGGAAGAAAGATGGACATTTAATGAAACTAATGAATTCCATTTGTTTCTAAGGAAAACCCAGAACTAAACAAAAAATTTATTCCAAACTAGGACCAAGAGGCAGAAAAGATAAAAAGAACCTTTGAAAATTGTATTTTGTGTGTTATACAAAAAAGAATACATGATAATTTGATTTAACTGATATAAAAAAAAAAAGGGGTAGATATGGAAAAGGGATTATGGTAGAAAAGGGGGAAGGAGGGATAAAAAGAGGGAAACCACATCCCATGAAGAGGCAAAGGAAACTTATATCTGAGGGAATTTAGAGGAGGAACATTTGTGAATCTTACTCCCATCAGACTTGGCCAAAAGAGAAAATAATTGACATTTGTTTTAGAGAAAATTCCTCCGCCCTCATTAAAAACAGGGGAGGAAAAGGAAAGAAAAAGAGTAAAAGGGGGAAGGGAAAGATTAAAGGGAAGGATGGATTCAAAGAGGGAAACATTGTAATACAAGGAGTACATAAATTCAAAAAGGGAAAAGAGGATTGGGGAGGCAAGAAAAGTAAAGCAAATCTGGGTTATTAGGATGGCAGTCAGAATTAGTAATTTAACCATAAATGTGGGAAGGTATGAACTCCCCCCAAAAGAGGAGGGATAGCAGACTGGATCAAAAGTCAGAACCCTAAAATATGTTGTTTACAAGAAACAATTTAAAGCAGGGAACATACAGAGGGAAAAGGCTGGAGCAAAACTATTATGCTTCAGTGGTCAAAACCAGGGTAGCATCTTATCTCAGATCAAGCAAAAGCAAAAATTGATCTAAAAAAGAGGTAAGGAAGGAAACTACATCCTGCTAAAGGGATAAACAACGAAGCCAATATTAAACATATATGCACCAAGTGGATGGCACCCAACTTCCTAAACGAGAAGTTAAGAGAGTTGCAAGAAGAAATAGACAAAAAACTGTAATAGTGGGAGATCTCAACCTTTCCTTTCAGAATTAGACAAACAAACCACAAAACAAATAAGAAAGAAATTGAAGTAAAAGAACATTAGAAAAATTAGGTATGTTAGATCTTGGAGAAATTGAATGGAAAGAAATTTTATACTTTCTTCTCAGCAGTTCATGGAACCTATTTAAAATTGACCCAATATTAAAAAAGACCTTTAAAATTAATGAAAGAAAAGAAATAGTAAATGCTTTTTTTAGACATGATGCAATAAAAACTACACAACAAAAGTTATGGGTAAATAGACCAAAAAGTAATTGGAAACTAAACAATCTCATCTTAAAAGAATATTTGAAGCAGCAAATTTAAGATAAATTTAAAACACCAAGATAATGACAACGATGAGACATCATACCAACCTTTGTGGGATGCAGCCAAAGCGGTATTAATAGGAAATTTTGTATCCTTAGAGGCTTACTTGAATAAAACAGAGAAAGAAACGATTAATGAATTGGGCTTGCTAAAAAAACTAAAAAAAAAAATCAAATTAAAACCCCCCAATCAAATACTAAATTTGAAATTCTAAAATTAAAAGGAGAAATTAAAAATATTGAAAATAAAAAAAACTATTGAACTAATTAATAAAACTAAGAGTTGGTTCTATGAAAAAAAAAAATAGATAAGGTTTTGCTAAATCTGATTAGAAAAGGAGGGAGGAAAATGAAATTAGATTTAAAATGAAAAGGGAGAACTTTCCACCAATGAAGAGGAAGTTAGAAAATAAGAATTATTTTGCCAACTTTATGCCAATAAATTTGATAACTAATGAAATGGATGATTCCAAAAATATAGACTTCCCAGACTAAAGAGGAAGAAGAATTGTTTGAATAGTCCCATTTCGAAAAAGAAATAGAAAGGCTATTAATCAACTCCCAAGAAAAACCAAACCAGATGGATTTACATGGAATTTACCAAACATTTAAAGAAAATTTTCAATGTATATAAATTATTTGATAAGATAGGGAATGAAGGAGTCCTACCAAATTCCTTCTATGAATGAATTACTGATACCTAAACCAGGTATTTGAAAAAGAAAGAAAATTATAGACCAACTCCCTATTTTGATGCTAAAATCTTAAATAAGATATTAGCAGAAAGATTACAGAAAATCATCCCCAGGATAATACACTATGATCAAGTAGAATTTATACCAGGAATGCAGGGTTGGTTCAATATTAGGAAAAATATCAATTTAATTGGCCATGTTAATAACCAAATTAACAAAAACCACAAGATCATCTCAAGATGGAGAAAACATTTGAAAAAATCCAACATCCATTCCTAAAAAATTGAGAGATAGGAATAAATGGACTTTCCTTAAAATAATCAGCAGCATCATTTAAAAACCATCAGTAGATCATTGTAAAGGGAAAACTGCAACCATTCCCAAAAGATCTGAGAGAAACAAGGTTGCCCACTATCACCATTAAATTAAATTGTTTAGAAAATAGCTTCAAAAGAGCTGAGAAAGAGATTAAAGGAATAAGAATAGGCAATGAGAAAACCAAATTATCACCTTTTTTGATGGTATGATGTATATTAGAGAACCCCAGAGATTCTTAAAAAGATATTAGAAAAACAAACTTTAGCAAAGGATTATAAATAAACCCAAAAGCCATCAAAGATTTTTTATATCACTAAAAAACCAACAGTCGAGTTACAAAGAGAAATTCCATTTAAATAACTACGATAATAAAAATTTAGGAATCTTCTGCCAAGGGAAAACAGAAACTTTATGAGCAAAATTACAGATCTTTTCACACAAATTAAGTCTATCAACCAACTGAAAAATAAAATGCCTTGGATAGGTGAGCAAATAAATAAAATGCAATATTACCTAAACTAATCTATTTATTTAGCGCATACCAACAGACCCCAAAAACTATTTAATGACCAGAAAAAAAAAATAAAATTCATAAAAAAAAGGTCAAGAATTTCAAGGTTAATGAAAAATCAAATGAGGTAGCTTAGCTTCCAGATCAAAATTATATTATAGAGCAGAGCCAAAACCATTTAGTATTGGCTAAGGAATAGATTAGTTGATCAGTGGAATAGGTTAGGTTCAAGGACAAAACAGTCAATAACTATAGAAATAAGCCTTTGAAAACCCAAAGACCCCAGCTTTTGGGATAAGAACTTACTTTTGACAAAATTGCTGGGAAAATTGGAAACTAATATGGAGAAACTAGGATTGATCCCATTTAACATCATACACCAACATAGTCAAATGGGTTATGACTTAGGAAAAGAATGAAATTATTAATAAATTAGAGGAACAAGGATAGTTTATTCGACCTGTGGACGAGGAAGGAATTTATTACCAAAGAAGAACTAAAGAATTACTGATGAAAATAGAAAATTTGACTTTTCAAACTGAAAAGTTTTTGTACAAACAAAACTAATGTAGACAAGATTGAAGGAAAGCAATAAACTGGGAAAATATTTTTACAGTCAAAGTTCTGATAAAGTCCTATTTCCAAAAATATGAGAATTCATAATTTATAAAAAATCAAGCCTTCTCCAATTGAAAAATCGTCGGATATGAAAGACAATTTAGAGAAGAAATTGAAACTATTTTATATATGAAAAGATGCTCCAAGTCATTTTAATTAGAGAAAATGAAATTAAACAATTAAGATTTCCCACCAAGGAATTGGCTAAGATGACAGGTAAAAATAATGATGGTTGTTGGAGTGGATGTGGGAAAATTGGGACACTGATACATTGTTGGTGGAGTTTTGAACTAATCCAACCATTCTGGAGAGCAGTTTGGAACTATGCTCAAAATGTTATAACGATATTTTGATCCAGCAGGTTACTACTGGGCTTATATCCCAAAGAGACCATAAAGAAGGGAAAGTTGTGGCAGCCCTCTTTATAGGCTAGAAACTGGAAACTGAGTGAATGCCCATCAGTTGGAGAATGACTGAATAAATTTTTGTATATGAATATTATGGAATATTTTGTTCTTTAAGAAATGACCAACAGGATGATTTCAGAAATGGAGAATTAAGGAACTGAGTGAGTGAAACAAGCAGGACCAGGAGATCATTATATACTTCAATAACAATACTATATGATCACCAGTTCTGATGGACTTGGCCATCCTCAGCAAGGAGATCAACCAAATCATTTCCAATGGAGCAGTAATGAACTGAACCAGCTATGCTCAGAGAAAGAATTCTGGGAGATGACTAAAAACCATTACATTGAATTCCTAATTCCTATATTTTTACCCACCTGCATTTTTGATTTCCTTCACAAGCTAATTGTACAATATTTCAGAGTCTGATTCTTTTAGTACAGCAAAATAACAGTTTGGTCATGTATACTTATTGTGTATCTAATTTATATTTTAATATATTTAACATATACTGGTCATCCTGCCATCTGGGGGAGGGGGGGGAGGGTAAGAGGTGAAAAATTGGAACAAGAGGTTTGGCAATTGTTAATGCTGTAAATTTACCCATACATATAACCTGTAAATAAAAGGCTATTAAATAAAATTAAAAAAAGTTCTTTACAAGGATGAAAGAAACTGATATGGGTGGAAAAGAGACCCAAGATAATCATCTAATATATATTCCCATCCCATTGAAGGGAGAAGAAAGATGTCCTGAAATTCAGTTGTTCTGGCTATTGCTTCTATTATCACATTTGCAAAGGATGAAGGAGAATAACACAAAGAAACACACAAAAACAAAAGTCAAGGAGATTTTCAATGTAAAAAGTATTAGCTAAGTTATGAGCTTCACATAAAGGCCATTTGTTAATAGCTTACCCTGGACCTCTTAATTCTAGCTTTAGAAATCTGGGCAAACAAGAACGAAATTTCCACTGTTCTCTACAAATGGAAATTTTGAAAAAAAGTTTACTTACTTTCATTGTGTACTTTGAACATGTGACCAGTGTACTTCCCAGCATAATTGTAAATGTCTTCAAAAATCAAAAGCAAAAAACTGTAATTGCTATTTCTAGAATGGCTCAAATTAGTAAATAATACATCTTGATAAATTAAAATTAATATTCTTAAAAACACTCACAAGTTAGTTTTTTAAAATATTGTGTGTATGTGTATGTATGTGTATGTGTGTGTGTGTGTGTGTGTGTGTGTGTGTGTACAGGTGATACCCACATAAGTATGATAAAGTATGTATGTACTGGGATTATACTGTTCTGAGCCAACAGACAAATTTAGCTTGTTTTTCTATTGGAATTTCAATTTCAGTACAGTTTTCAATACTGAAATTTCATACTGATGTTTCAATTTATACTTAAATTTTTCATGTACCTCTGGGTTAAAATTGAGTGGATAGATTTCTAGAAGTATATTGTAGCACAAAAATTTCTGGAAAATATTTAGGCATTAAATCACTGATTATTTACACTGTCACTTAAAAATAAAAGATTATTATCTCTAGAGATAGTCTGATTGACATCTCACAGTGGCACATTTTAAAAAATCTCATTACTTGTAGCAATATTATTTAACTGTAGCAATTTTTGTACTTAGTTTGTAATTCTCTTTCTTTTACTGGACCAGGAGATTAATTCAATATCATAATAAGAATTAATATAAATACTTATTCATTTCCTAACAGAATTGTCTGCCAACGTTAAAACCAATCCAAAATTTCAAGTACCTTTTGTTACATATAGTATGTGATTTCAGAAATGTAAAGATGTTCTCTCTCAAGAGAGGTTTGAAAATTAAAATGAATATGGCAAGAAGTTTTGGCATTTCATGCAAATAGAAAAACTTAAAGATTTGTAAATTATTTCTTCCTCCTTATTTATCTATATATTTCCCCACCTTTGCTGATTCTTAAAAGAGCCACCAGAGTTATTTATCTTTTTATAATGTAAGGTCTTTTAGAGCAGGGGCTGACATTTTGTTCTTAGTTTTCCAGCGCCAGTTCAGATCCTTGAGGTAGCAGAAAGATAATAAATGTTCGTTCAACTATATGGAATTGAAATGGAAAGAGCACAAGACAACGAATAAGGAGTCCTGGGTTTTAATCCTAATATTATTAATTAATATTGTTGGGTTTCAGCTTGCTCATCTGGAAAATGTGGGAGCTGGATTTAATTATTAATATGTTCTCAGACAGGAAAGAGATGGTAGCAGTGCCTGAATGTGGTTTGGGGTAGAGAGTGGAAGTGAGGTACGAAGTAGAAGTTAATAGATGATATCATAGTCCCAGAAATGATACCTAATAGCTTCTTTGGGAAGATGGTGAAGACCCTAAAAAGGCAAATCATTTCCCCATTCTTAGTTAGCTGTCTGTGAAGTAGGGAGAAAAGCACTTGCACTATGAATCTCATAAAGTTGTTGTAAAGAAATGTTTTATAGACCCTAATTCAGTAGAGAAAGAATCCTTAATAATTTTAACTAGATGATTTCTAAAATTTCTTCTAGCTCTAACAATCTGTGATTCTATTTGGTGATCACAATAGTACTGGTGAAAAGTTTCCCTCCTCCCTGTACTATAATAAAAGAGAACACTTGGAAAGTAGCTGTAAGCCGACTTCAAATATTTGAAAAAAATTTATATAGAAGAGAGATCAGACTTCTTTGCTTGGATTCAAAGGTCAAAACTAGGAGCAATATAATATAAAACAAATGAAAAAAATGAAAAACAAAAACAAATAAAAGAAAAACCCATCTTAATCCTAGAATAGAAGGCATTTCCCCAGATTATTCTTCACTGGAGATATTTAAGCAATAGTTAGAAGATTATTGTTTGAAACATAGAATACTATTCATGAGAGGTTACATATCAAATTCACCACTCTAATTTATGTTTTGTTTTTTTTTTGAGTATGAAATCATTATTCCAGATGACAATTGTTCTTTCCAAATCTAGGGTATTTAGATTTGGTAATGAATATTTGTGTGAATAATAACTAACAAGTACTATTTGTCCATTTACATAAATACTTTAGAAGCAGCATAGTCTAATGAACTACACTTTGAATATATTTAAGGATTAGGACAGAGTTAGGTTGGTGCATCCACTTAATCTCATGCCTCAGAACCAAGATCTTCACTCTACAGTTGACATTTCTTTAAAATGGGAAAGCAAATTTCTTGTTCCTGACTTCTGATGCAGCAAGATATGAGTTCAAATCTTGCCTCAAATATTCTCTGTATAATCCTGATAATGTTACTCTACATGTCAGGCTCAATACTCTTATTTGTTAAATAAGGAAATAATAGCACCTACCTCCCTGGTTGTCATGACAATAAAATAAAAGTGTTGCAAAATACTTACATGTTTTATAAATAGGCTATCATACTCATCATTTTTCTCTTCCACCACCACAAATTCAGGAAGATAAGCTTTCCTATCTTCAACAGACATTCCTAGCAGTATTGTCACATTATGCTTCAGGACCAGAATTTTCTAATAAATAAATACTTAAGTTTAAAATATGAGCTTCCAACAGGCATAGGGGAAAAGGCCTCTTAAAATTCTGTTAATTTCCTAGGGTTTTGATTGTCTTTGTTGTGGTAGAGGAGAATTAGTAAGAAGAAAAAGATATTTATTGATTAAAAAGCAATTAATTTTAAAGATAATGGATTAGCTTCAAATTAAACAGGTACCTAATATAGAAGAAACCCTTCCTATTATAATGCTTTTTCTTCCAGAATGCCTCCTAAGCCAGATTCATGTAATTGAATTCTATCTTAATAAATTTATCCAATAATACAGAACATTCCTTGACCACTCTAGCCTGTACATAGGTATCTAAGAATGCTTGATCTCTGAACTCTCGGATCATTTATTTTCTATACAACTTAGATATAAACATTTTGTGTATATGTCATTATTTGGACTTTATCTGCCTACTCCCCATAAAGCTATAAGTTTTAAGACAGGGAATAGAGATGATGAATTATCTTTTGTATCACTCCTCAACATTTAACAAAATATTGTACACATAACATAAAGCATATATTTATTGAATTGAATATAACTAGTATTTGTCCCTACAATTTTTGAAAATGGCAAATTCTAACGTAAGTAAATTCAAATAAATAATAAATATTATTCCTAGAGATATGCTTTATTTATTTCATTTTCACAGAATAGCTTACTAGGCTTTATACTTAAAAAATTGAGAGCAAAATCAGCACTCAGCAATCTAAGTAGGATTTCTAGGGAAAGAATAACTTTTTCAATAAAGTTTGATTTTTCAATCAATCTTACATGGAATGCCACTGTAATTTCCAACTTAAGCATAAGGCAACATATTTACCACTTATTTCTAAAATATCTATTATTGTCTAAATTGTCAACTAAAGCTCAATTTCTTAAAACTGGTTTCCCTTATGGGGGTACTGTAACTGAAACAGGGATTGCAAAATGATTTATTATCAGTATATACCTGGTACTGTGTAAAAATTTCAAGGGCTAAAAGGAGTTACAAGGGGAAAGAGTTTAAGAAGCTCTGCATTAAAGGTATGTTCCTGAGAAAATTTGTATTAATTAATTTCCTCATGATTAATCATATTTCCATTTACTTTCAGTAAATTCTAAAATGAGATCAGTTTATTCATCTAGGAATTCCTGCTAATAATGAAAGTTTAGGCCCATTTCCTATTCTGATAATTTGAAAATTATCTTTCATAATTTTTATGTTTATCTTTATAAAATGAAATGGGAAAAAAATCACTAGAGTTACCCTGAGTAAGTCATTTAATCTTTCTAATTTCTCAGTTTCCTCATCTGTTAAATAACAATAGCAACTACTTCACTGATAAGATCAAATGAGACAATATCTCTATGCTGCTTTACAAATCTTAAAGCACTATATAAATTCTATTATTATCATTATTAATTTTATAATGATATACTATATTGCTTATAAGAATGTAGTATATGTTTCACATTTCATGATAAAAGGATCTGATTTGATTTGCACCAGGGTAATTAAGTTTTATTCTCTCCCATATGGGTAACATTCATATAACTAAAGAGAAAGGCTTACTACTAAGAAAAGCATTAGGAAACTCAGCTGATATTTATTAAGCACAGGCAGGAAGGAAGGAAAGATTACATCAAGGAGTTTATTTCTATTGGTCTTTTGGGTCCGTTGCTATAGAATTGTTAATTATCATTATTACATAGACTGAAAAGATCTGGCCTACATATTAAAATTCAGATTAAGTAAAGATTCTGTGTGTGCTTTCTCCCTAGCAGCTTTAATCATGTTAAAAATGCTAAATCTTTTCCTTATATTGGGGGAATTGCTTCCACACATTGCTTAATTAAAACTGTTAATTGTAAGTAGTGTTGTTGGCTTCCATCAACTGTTAATTATAGTGTTTCTAACTGATTTAGCTATCTCATCAAAATACTTTTTTTTTTTAGTCTCAACATTGTCATTAGTCTTTGAACCAATGATAATATGTTACACTTTTAAGAGCTACACTGAAAAGTGTGCCACAGTAGTGAGTTTAATGAACTCTCCGGAAAAATTTACAGTAAGTCTGAACTGTTGGAGGAAGCAGCAACAGCACCCTCTGAATACAGAAGACTAAATGGATCAATTACTCTCATTCCTCTATTTGTATGATTGAGTATAATGAAGATATTTATTTAGCAGTGGCTTCCCAATTATTTCAAGTGCAGTGCTGAATTTGCTGATTCATATATATGAGTACAAATTGCTATATTAAATGTACTTAAACAGCTTGCTGCAGTGAAGAGATTTTCCTTTGGAGTGAGAAAAAAAATAGATTTGAATTCTAACTCCTAGTCTTTACCAGTTAAGTGATCTTGGGCAAATCATTTAATCTATTTAAACCTCACTAAGTTGCAATACCTTAGTACTACCTGCCTTACAAGATTATTGTGAGGAAATTATTTTGGAGAATGTGAAGCTCTTTACAAACTATTAATAAGGGGTAAGCTAGATGGCTCAGTGGATAAAGCATAGATCCTGAAGTCAGAAGAACTTGAGTTCAAATTTGGCCTCAAACACTTAATACTTTCCAGCTGTGTGACCTTGAACAAGTCACTTAACCTCAATTGCCATGCCAAAATAAAATAAATACCTATTAGCTTATTTTAATGAACACATTTAATGTCATACGCTAAATGTGGACATTCTTCAAGTCCTTATATAAGATGAAATTGAATAACCATACATGCAAAGTCAGGTGGTTGGGTTTAAGCAATCTATTTCACAAGTACAAGATGGGGGAAGAGATTATTTTCTCTGAACTTCAAGTTCAATATCAGTCAACATTGTTATACAACAGCACTCTTATGCTTTTCCATCCCATATCTGTCCAAAAGGGGAAAAAAAATAGAGGCTCAAGAAAACAAGGTTGCACTGAGAATCATAGCATCTAAGAAAAGGGTAGTTATGACCATTCCCTGATCCTAATGAAATGCTATCTGGCATACTATGTTCAACTTATGACAGTCATTTTCAGAAATACCAGATGTAATCTATACATCAGCTCAAGATCACCAAGACGACAACTGAACTTGTCTCCAAATTATGCCATATAAGAAATGGTTGAAGAAATTGGGGATGCTTATCCTAGAGAAAAAAATACGTACAAAGGACATAAAAACTATATTCAAGTAACTGAAGAATTATCATAAAGAAGAGTTAGTCCTAGTAGGCCCTATGAATAATGAATGGAAGATACAAAGACACAGTAGGAGAATACTTCCTAGCAATCAGTGCTGTCTAAAAGAACAGACTGGATATAGTGTGTTCCCCCAACCAGAAATCTTTAAGCAAAAGCTAAATTATTCCTCATTGAGCTTGTCATGAGATTTTAATTTTTGTAAGGTGATGATTTATCTGACATATGAAGTTCTTTCCAAAATTTATGTAATGTCATGTGTAAATTAGTTTTAAAAGATATTTGATTTCAGAAAGTATGTCCTAATGCTAACTGGCAGGGACTCTAGTTTCTTAATGAGAACATTAAGTCTAACATTAAAATTCCATAAAAACTTTTTTTTAGCTAAGAGTAGGCTATCTTCATTTTTTTCTTCCATTCATTTGAGCTGCTTTATCAACAGGAATAAACAATATGGATGTAGTAATATTGGATTACTAATGGGAAAGAATATAATTTATGACATCCTTGACCCAATTTTATAAAATGATTTTTGAAGTACATTACTTTAATATTTCTTGTAAATGAAGAACATTTACTTCACTTGTCACAAACTTTTTTGCACTATTAATATAAGAAATTATATTAATTATTATATTAGTTTTTAGTACTGCATGTTTATATTATTCCATGTTGGGTCTTGCCAAAAAATAGAAAATAAATTATTTTGTCAGAAATAAAAATGCTGTATTAAATGGGTTCTATTGATTGTCAATGGAGAAAATATAAAGTCTATGGAACAAAAATTAGCAAGAACATTTCATTTAAAGGATAAAGCTGAAGGTTCTTGGGACCTGGCCACTCCTCTACAGGGTCTCAGCATTCTCTCAGAGTCTAAGAGTGCAGGTGCAGCACAGTCCTGCTAGTGCCTCACTGCTGCCCCCGCAGTCTATAGAGAAAGCTCAGTAACACCACCCAGCCCCTCCCCCCAAAAAAGCAGATTCCATTTCGGTTTTTTCTTTTTGCTTTGCTAGTTTGTCTCTGATTCTTCTCTGACAAAATGAGCAAAAAATTGAAAAGTACCTTAAAGATAGACAGCTTTTATATGGACAGAGCAGACTGTAAACCCTGAGGAGACTAAAAGCAGACTGTCTCCAAGTGAATCCCTATAGGAGGAGATCATCTGTTCCTCACCACAGATGAATCTCATAGAAGAAATTAAAAAGGCTCTCAAAAAGAGCTAGAAGAAAAATGGAAAAAGGAGAGGAAGGCTTGGCAAGAGAATCTGGAGAAGTCATTCCACTCACTTAAAGACAGAATGGATAAAGAAATCAAATCCTTGAAAAATAGGATTAGTGAACTGGAAACAGAAAACAGCTCTCTAAAAAATACAATTGGTGAAATGGAAAAAAATTCCATAGAACAAAACAACACAATTGGATAATTAGAAAAAAATATATAAAAAAAGTGAGTGAAGAAAACACTTCATTGAAAATCAGAATAGAGCAAATGGAATTGAATGACTCAAGGAGACAAGAAGAATCTGTCAAGCAAAACCAAAAAATCAAACAATGGAGAAAAATGTGAAATACCTTCTTGGGAAAACAACAGACCTGGAAAATAGGTCTAGGAGAGACAATCTGAGAATTATTGGACTCCAAGAAAAATATGATGAAAAAAAAGATCCTGGACATTATTTTCCAGGAAATTATCAAAGAGAACTGCCCAGAAGTCATAGAAACAGAGGGTAAAATAGACATTGAAAGAATTCATCGATCACCTACTGAAAGGGATCCTAAAATCAAAACACCAAGAAATATAGTGGCCAAATGCCAGAACCCTCAAATGAAGGAAAAAATACAGCAAGCAGCTAGAAAAACCCAATTCAAATATAGAGGAGCCACAATAAGGATCACCCAGGACCTAGCAGCATCCACATTAAAAGATCGAAGGGCCTGGAATGTGATATTCCAAAAGGCTAAGGAACTCGGTATGCCACGAAAAATAACTTACCCAGCCAGAATGAGCATCTTTTTCCAGGGAAGAAGATGGTCATTCAACGAAATAAGCGAATTTCACCTATTTTTGATGAAAAAAAAAAAAAACGGAACTTAACAAAAAGTTCAATCTACAAATATAGAACTCAAGAGAAACCTAAAAATATAAAAAGAAATCTTAGGAACTATATTTCTGCTGTAAAGATGTATAAAGAATACATGTATAACTTGTTCTAGAAACAAGAGGTGGAAAGGACATTGTACAATAAAAAGGGTAAAATGGGGGTACTACATTTCACAAAAAGGCAAAGGAAATATATTATATATGAGAGAAAGAATAGAGGGGAATGAATATAGTGGGTATCTTACTACCATCAGAATTGGCTTTAAGAAAAAAATTGTAGAAATATTCAATTTATGGTGAAACTTATCCTACCTCATTGAAAAGTGAGAAGAGAAAAGTGAAAAGGGAAGGAATAAGCTAAGCAGAAGGGAATACAGAAACTATGAGGGAAAGAAGTAAGGTACGGAGAGGAACTCTAAGGCAGGTGGGGGGGAGAGATATTAAAAAGGAAGGGCTGTGAGAAGCAAATGGTGCTCACAAGTTTAATACTGGGAAGGAGGATAAGGGGGAAAGAAGGGGAAAAAAGCATAAACAGGGGTTAACAAGATGGCAAGTAATACAGAATTAGTAATTTTAACCATAAATATGAATGGGGTAAATTCCCCCATAAAGAGGAAGCAATTAGCAGAATGGATTAAAAGCCAGAATCCTACAATATGTTGTTTACAGGAAACACACCTAAAGCAGGGAGATACATGCAGAGTAAAGGTTAAAGGTTGGAGCAAAATCTACTATGCTTCAGGTAAAGTCAAAAAACCAGGGGTAGCCAGCCTGATCTCAGATCAAGCAAAAACAAAAACTGATCTAATTAAAACAGATAAGGAAGGGCACTATAACTTGCTAAAGGGTAGCATAGATAATGAAGCATTATCAATATTAAACATATATGCACCAAGTAGTGCAGCATCTAAATTCTTAAAAGAGAAATTAAGAGAGCTGCAAGAAGAAATAGACAGCAAAAGTATAATAGTGGGAGATCTCAACTTTGCACTCTCAGAATTAGATAAATCAAACCACAAAACAAATAAGAAAGAAGTCAAAGAGGTAAATAAAATACTAGAAAAGTTAGATATGATAGATCTCTGGAGAAAACAAAATGGAGACAGAAAGGAGTACACTTTCTTTTCAACAGTTCATGGAACCTATACAAAAACAGACTCTATATTAGGACATAAAAACCTCAAACTCAAATGCAGTAAGGCAGAAATAGTAAATGTATCCTTTTCAGACCAATGCAATCGTCTGCAACAAAAATTACATTGAACAAAAAGCCAGGGGAAAGTAGACAAAAAAATAATTGGAAACTAAATAATTTCATATTTAAGAATGATTGGGTGAAACAGCAAATCATAGACATAATTAATAACTTGATCCAAGAAAAGGACAATAATGAGACATCATAGCAAAATGTGTGGGACACAGCCAAAGTGGTAATAAGGGGAAATTTCATATCTCTAGAGGCCTACTTGCATAAAATAGAGAAAGAGAAGGTCAATGAATTGGGATTGCAACTAAAAATGCTAGAAAAGGAACAAATTAAAAATCCCCAGTCAAACACTAAACTTGAAATTCTAAAAATAAAAGGAGAGATCAATAAAAGTGAAAGTAAAAAAAAAAACAACAACTATTGAATTAATTAATAAAACTAAGAGTTGGTTCTATGAAAAAACCAACAAAATAGACAAACCCTTAGTAAATCTGATTTAAAAAAGGAAAGAGGAAAATCAAATTGTTAGTCTTAAAAATGAAAAGGGAGAACTCACCACTAACGAAGAGGAAATTAGAGCAATAATTAGGAATTACTTTGCCCAACTTTATGGCAATAAATTTGACAACTTAAATGAAATGGAAGAATACCTTCAAAAATATAGCTTGCCCAGATTAACAGAGGAAGAAGTAAATATCCTAAACAGTCCCATCTTAGAAAAAGAAATAGAACAAAGCTATTAACCAACTCCCTAAGAAAAAATCCCCAGGACCAGATGGATTTACATGTGAATTCTACCAAACATTTAAAGAACGATTAACTCCAATGCTATATAAACTATTTGAAAAAATAGGGATTGAAGGAGTCCTACCAAACTCCTTTTATGACACAGACATGGTACTGATACCTAAACCAGGTAGGCTGAAAACAGAGAAAGAAAATTATAGACCAATCTCCCTAATGAATATTGATGCTAAAATCTTAAATAAGATATTAGCAAAAAGACTACAGAAAATCATTCCCAGGATAATATACTATGACCAAGTAGGATTTATACCAGGAATACAGGGCTGGTTCAATATTAGGAAAACTATTAGCATAATTGACTATATCAATAACCAAACTAACAAAAACCATATGATCATCTCAATAGATGCAGAAAAAGCATTTGATAAAATCCAACATAAACTCCTAATAAAAACACTTGAGATTATAGAAATAAATGGACTTTTTCTTAAAATAGTTAGGAACATATATTTAAAACCGTCAGTAAGCATCATATGCAATGGGGAAAAATTAGAACTTTTCCCAGTAAGATCTGGAGTGAAGCAAGGTTGCCCACTATCATCATTAGTATTCAATATTGTATTAAAAACACTAGCCTCGGCAATAAGAGTCGAGAAAGAGATTAAATGAATTAGAATAGGCAATGAGGAAATCAAACTATCACTCTTTGCAGATGATATGATGGTATACTTAGAGAACCCCAGAGATTCTACTAAAAAGCTATTAGACATAATTCATAACTTTAGCAAAGTTGCAGGGTATAAAATAAATCCCCATAATTCTTCAGCATTTTTATACATCACCAACAAAGTCCAACAGCAAGAGACACAAAGAGAAATTCCATTCAAAATAACTGTCAACAGCATAAAATATTTGGGAATCTATCTACCAAAGGAAAGTCAGGAATTATATGAGCAAAATTACAAAAACTTTCCACACAAATAAAGTCAGACTTAAATAATTGGAAAAATATTAAGTGCTCTTGGATAGGCCGAGCAAATATAATAAAGATGACAATACTCCCTAAACTAATCTATTTACTTAGTGCTATACCAAACATACTTCCAAGAAAACATTTTAATGATCTAGAAAAAATAACAAAAAAATTCATATGGAATAATAAAAGGTTAAGAATCTCAAGGGAATTAATGAAAAAAAAATCAAATGAAGGTGGCCTAGCTGTACGTGATCTAAAACTATATTATAAAGCAGCAGTCACCAAAACCATTTGGTATTGGCTAAGAAATAGATTAGCTGATCAGTGGAAAAGGCTAAGTTCACAAGACAGAATAGTCAACTATAGCAATCTAGTGTTTGACAAACCCAAAGATCCTAACTTCTGGGATAAGAATTCATTATTTGACAAAAACTGCTGGGATAACTGGAAACTAGTATGGCAGAAATTAGGCATGGACCCACACTTAATCCCATATACCAAGATAAAATCAAAATGGGTCCATGATTTAGGCATAAAGAATGAGATTATAAATAAATTAGAGGAACATAGGATAGTTTATCTCTCAGACCAGTGGAGGAGGAAGAAGTTTGTGACCAAAGATGAACTAGAGACCATTATTGATCACAAAATAGAAAATTTTGATTACATCAAATTAAAAAGCTTTGGTACAAACAAAACTAATGCAAACAAGATTAGAAGGGAAGCAACAAACTGGGAAAACATCTTTACAGTTAGAGGTTCTGATAAACGCCTCATTTCCAAAATATATGGAGAATTGACTCTAATTATAAGAAACCAAGCCATTTTCCAAGTGATAAATGATATCTCAAAGGATATGAACTGACAATTTTCAGATGATTAAATTGAAACTATTACCACTCATATGAGTGTTCCAAATCACTATTAATCAGAGAAATTCAAATTAAGACAACTCTGATATACCACTACACATCTGTCAGATTGGCTAAGATGACAGGAAAAAGTAATGACGAACATTGGAGAGGATGCGGGAAAACTGGGACACTGAGGCATTGTTGGTGGAGTTGTGAACGAATCCAACTATTCTGGAGAGCAAGCTGGAATTATGCCCAAAAAGTTACCGAACTGTGCATACCCTTTGATCCAGCAGTGCTACTACTGGGCTTATACCCTAAGGAGATACTAAAGAAGGGAAAGGGACCTGTATGTGCCAAAATGTTTGTGGTGGCTCTGTTTGTAGTGGCTAAAAACTGGAAAATGAATGCATGTCCTTCAATTGGAGAATGGTTGGGTAAATTGTGGTATATGAATGTTTTGGAATATTGTCATTCTGTAAGAAATGACCAGCAGGATGAATACAGAGAGGCTTGGAGAGACTTACACGAACTGATGCTAAAGCAGAACCAGGAGATCATTATATACTTCAACAATGATACTGTATGAAGATGTACTCCGATGGAAGTGGATTTCTTTGACAAAGAGACCTGATTCAGTTTCAATTGATCAATGATGGACAGAAGCAGCTACACCCAAAGAAAGAACACTGGGAAATGAATGTAAACTGTTTGTATTTTTGTTTTTCTTCCCAGGTTATTTTTACCTTCTGAATGCAATTCTCCCTGTGCAACAAGAGAACTGTTCGGTTCTGCACACATATATTGTATCTAGGAAATGCTGTGACATAGTCAACATATATAGGACTGCTTGCCATCTAGGGGAGGGGATGGAGGGAGAGAGGGGAAAAATCGGAACAGAAGTGAGTGCAAGGGATAATGTTGTAAAAAATTATCCTGGCATGGGTTCTGTCAATAAAAAGTTATTATAATAAAAAAATAAAATTTTAAAAATATAAAATAAACAATAAAGTGTTCATTATGCTGAATATTTTTAAAATTGACTTTTACAAGGATTTTAAATAAAAGCATACAGCTACAGTTAAGGATGCCCTTGTATAAATTCATAATTTTTTATAAAAATGCTCATTTCTTTTTACTTCATTGATGTGTAGGAAAGAAACTGAAATGGCTAAGGTTGAGAAGGTGAAAAGAAGTATGGAATGAATTAAAGTGCAGGGTAAGCATACTGTCCTGCATGTGTAGCATTTCTGCCACAGAGCAGTGAATGTATTGTGGAAGTAGGGTAACTTCTGAACATTTTTGATCACATGTGGAAATAAGAAATCAGGATGGCATTGTTATTAAAACTTCTAAACATCATTTTATTCAACAGTTTCAAAGTCCTTTTACAACAATACTAAAAAAAAAAAAAGAAAAGAAAAAGAAAGAATGAAAGAAAAAAAGGCAAAAAAGAAAAAAGAAAAAGAAAGAAAGAAAAAAGTCGAGATCTCCCACTGCATATAGAACTATTGCCAGTCATCTGGATTTATAGATTGCCATTGAATCCGTAGGGCTCCAGAGAACAAAGTAATTCTGGTGACTTTACACAGGCCTCCCTCATTTAAATTCAATTCACTAACCTGTCATACCATCACCCTCATGATGTCATGATCCTCTTCAAGAACAAAGGATAAACAACAATTATCAGAATAGCAATGAATAACTTGGTTATTCGATAATGTTTGGAGATCATTAAATTCAGTTATATTTTTATTTTGAAGAGTCTTTTAACAAGTTTTACTGATGCTTTTGTACTTATATCTATTTCTGTACATAGTTCCTCCAGTTCAACTCACTAGTAAACATAAAAATAAAAAATAAATAAATCCAATATTATTTTTACTCACAAAATACTAGTTACTTTAATGAATGAAATAATGAAAATTGTGAAAATTTTCTTTGGGTGCATTATTCACCCAAAATATTTGGATAAATAACTGTAAAATTAGGAAGGATTTTCAATTATGGAATAATTTCCCCCTTCAAAATCACTCCATGTTTTGTTGAGAATAAATGTTTGCCACTATCCTTGGGTTAACCAGTCATACATCCAGACTTTATAATGATCATGAGAGAACTGTGGAAGAGGAAGGAATTTATTACCAGAGAGGAACTAGAGATCATTATTGATCACAAAATAGAAAATTTTGATTATATCAGATTGAAAACTTTTTGTACAAACAAACCTAATGCAGACAAGATTAGAAGGGAAGCAATATACTGGGAAAACATTTTTACAGTCAAAAGTTCTGATAAAGGCCTCATTTCAAAAATATATAGAGACTTGACTTTAATTTATAAGAAATCAAGCCATTCTCCAATTGATAAATGGTCAAATGATATGAACAGACAATTCTCAGATGAAGAAATTGAAACTATTTCTAGCCATATGAAATGATGCCCCAAGTCATTATTAATCAGATAAATGCAAATTAAGACAACTCTGAGATACCATTACACACCTGTCAGATTGCCTAGAATGACAGGGAAAGATAATGCAGAATGTTGGAGGGGATGTGGGAAAACAGGGACACTGATACATTGTTGGTGGAATTGTGAATACATCCAACCATTCTGGAGAGCTATTTGGAATTATGCTGAAAAAGTTATCAAACTGTGCATACCCTTTGATCCAGCAGTGTTACTACTGGGCTTATATCCCAAAGAGATTTTAAAGAAGGGAAAAAGACCTGTATGTATAAGAATGTTTGTGGCAGCTCTCTTCGTAGTGGCCAGAATATGGAAACTGAGTGGATGCCCATCAATTGGAGAATGGCTGAATAAATTATGATACATGAATATTATGGCATATTATTGTTCTATAACAAATGACCAGCACAATGATTTCAGAGAGGCCTGGAGAGACTTACATGAACTGATGCTGAGTGAAATGAGAATGACTAGGAGATCATTATATACTTCAACAACAATACTATATGATGATCAATTCTGATGGGCATGGCCCTCTTCAACAATGAGATGAACCAAATCAATTCCATTGGAGCAGTAATGAATTGAACCAGCTACATCCAGGGAAACAACTCTGGGAGATGACTATGAACCACTACATAGAATTCTCAATCCCTCTATTTTTGTCCACCTGCATTTTTGATTTCCTTCAGAGAGTAATTGTACACTATTTCAAAGTCCAATTCGTTTTGTACAGCAAAATAACTGTATGGACATGTATACATATATTATATTTAACTTATACTGTAACATATTTAACATGCATTGGTCAATCTGCCATCTGAGGAAGGAGTGGTAGGAGGAGGGGAAAAATTGGAACAAAAGGTTTTGCAATTGTCAATGCTGAAAAATAACCCATGCATATATCTTGTAAATAAAAGGCTATAATAAAAAAATAAAAAATAAAAAAATGATCATGAGTAAAGGATTCTGAAGCTTGAAAACAGAGATAAGCAAATATCATACTGCTAGAAACGATCACCAATATCATATAAGAAGTATTTACTTTTTTATTTTAAGTCTGTAAAAAGATGAAGTTTTAGCATTTACCAAAGATTCTTAATCCTGAGATAACTATAATTGTCTGAAGTGGAATTTTCATGTTCATAACAAATTTAGCATTTAGACACTGTTCTTTTTGCTAAAATTATACCCTTGTAACAAAAGTTTAGAAAGAATAGGCATAATCAGTAGTTATATTCACCATGCAGGATTTGGATGCCAACAGAAAGATTCTTAAAGGGGGCAGGGTACTGTTAATGTAGATTTCCAATACTAAAAAGAATCTCCCACACTGAAAGATCCATAATGAAGTATTTTAATATCTGCAAATTGCCCATTTTGGAATAATTTAAGTAATGCCAATAGCATCTGACAAATTAAGAATTAATTAAGGTAGGAAGAATCTTCTGGGATACAGTCTTTTTGTTTGTTTTTTCCCATCTCTCCATATTGTTTTTACCCATCCCAAAGAGAAAATAAAGAACAAGAATGAGGCTAACTGATTTACTGAGAGCTAAACATTCTGTCAACTATTAGAAAGCCAAAAGAGAAATAAATTGTTCTTTGGAGTGTTGAAAGATCTGTTCACAGAGCAAAGAAGAAATAGTACCTTAAATGGTAGCTTATTGAAATACTCTAGATAATTAACACCTAACAATTTATCTCTAATAATATCAAATAATATTTCCTGAGAACTTGCAATCAAGACAAAGACAAACCTAACCTTCCCACCAGCAGGATACTAGGGAACTGAATGCATAGGTAATGGAAACCAGGCTATCAGGATTTTGACAAGGATTATGGAAAACCTAAGAAAAAAAATTATCTATGACTTTCCCTTCTAACCTGGTAGTCGTACTTTGAGGTTATGGGGATAAGTATAATATGATAGACACAAAAAGGCAATAAGCTACCTCACTCAATAAAATTCAGAATTCCAGTGGATCTATGATCTCATTTATACTCTGTCCAATAGTACCGATTGCAACCAATCCATACCTGCCAATTCTAACTCAATCACTTTATCTGTCTCCAATGAATGAAAATTTTCTTCTAGCTACTAATGGCAAAGTGGGCAAAACAAGTCTATCAGTTTTATATCATAATCATGGTACATTTCCATGATCAATTTTGTTTGATAGTTTTCATAATAAGAGTATACTTATATTAACAAATGCTTTGGGGAATCAATAAATATAATTTGGAAGTTTTTATTTGTTCTCTAATTTTCCAGGTTTTTTTAAATTACAAAGATATATTTATATGACCAAAAGTCACATTATAATTTTTGTAGTACACTGTTGACAAAGGTGACCTGTGAATCTTGCCCTCCAAGAATACATTTCTATTACAATCAACTTTCTAACCTTTTTTATTGAGAATTACCTCAGACTGTTTAATTTTGTGGAACCTCCTCAGTAATCTCAGAGAATAGAAGAGTAAGCAATTGTTTGAAAAAGACTAGCTATATTTTTTCCAAGAAATGACTAGGTTAGAATTGTGAATTATGCATTAATCTTCATAACTACCTGTTTTGATTAATGAACAGTTATTTTCCCAAATCTTCAAACTCTCCTTCCCCTACATCTTAACATGGCTCTTTAGCACATCTTTTCTAGATTTCTTATAAAATTCTGATCCCATCCTTCTTGACTCAAACCTTGGATGTCAAATATGCAAGTGTAGCCCAAACTGGATTAAGATATAATTGGGAAATGTTTAATAAAAATACAATAAAACATAACATTAATATTTAGGTTCCTAAAACAACATTACTTGCTACTTATGTAGGATTTAGTGGTTCTTATCACTATTTCAACTTGATACAGCTCTTTAGTTTAGCTACTGTTATATTTAATGCAATGGGAATGGGTGAATATGGAAAGAAGAGAATTGCTAAATATTTTCTATCCCTAGACATTCCATTAGGATCTTACAGATGAATCAATTCTAAAATAACACTGGTTGAAAATAGTATCTTTTATTATTTTCTCTCCAATAAGATTCATTTACTTTTCATATCCAGCCAATACAATCAGGCCCTTTCAGGTTCATCAGCTACCACATGAAACCTAGTCTTTTTTCATCCTCACCTGTAATGCAATAATAACTTCTTAGTTTGTCAACCAATCTTCAACTTCAAGAAATTATATCAGGTTAATCTTCCAACAAAACTTTAGGAATGTAACTTTACTAATTAAAAAATGGTCAATAAAAAAAATAAAAAATGGTCAATAGCTAGAAATTCTTTGGTATTTTTATTTTGTTTTATTTTTTAGAGCTTATTATTTACAAAACATATGCATGGGGAATTTTTCAACACTGACCCTTGCAAAACCTTGTATTCCAAATTTTCCCCTCCTTCCCCCCTACTCCTTCCCCTAAATGGCATGTACTCTAATACATGTCAAATATGTAAAAATATATGAATAACTAGAAATTCTTAAGTGAATATTTAAGATACTGATACAAGTGGTTATCATTGACACAGTCTATGACACTTATAGGCAGCTCCAACCAAGATTCAAATATAAGTGGGAAATATTTAACAAAATGAATAAATATTCAACAAAATAAAATAAAATAGAATATAGATAATGTTAATGTAAGGTTTTCTCAGTCATTATGCATAGGCAGGGATGCTTATGTATTAATTAATGTCATTCCTATTTAAGTTTGATGTCTCTGCTCCCTCTCATGATCCTAACAAGTTTCTCATACTTCTCAACTTCTCATACTTTCTCAACTGAACTGCCTTTGTTCCATAAATGTGTTGTGAACTTACTCTGTTTCCATATTCTTCACCTAGAATATATCCTATTCTGCACTTCTCATGCATATCTCAAAATTCTATCTATTTCTAATTAAAGGCTCTTTTTTTTTTTCATGAAGATTTCCTTGATCTTCCTGGCTATGTGCAATTCAATTCAATGAATATTTATTGTCCCTTATCCTGTCAGGTACAATACTAGCAACAGGACTTACAAAAATTTAAACTGATAATCAGTGCATTCAAAGAGTTTGCAGTTTCTTAGAGATATAAGGATTGTGCAAAATAATAATAATAGAAATTAAAATGCTAATCCTATAGTAAAGATCAAATAGAAAGGAATGAGAAATGTGAGGAGGGAAACAAGCCACCTCTGAGGTATTATAGAATGCTTAATGCAAAGACTGATATCAGAGCTGAACCAAAAGAAAATGAAATGACTTTTTTCTTTTAAAAAATTCTGAATTTTAGAATGTCAAAGAAAATGAGCATTTTTATATAGTCTATAGAACAGAAAAAGGAAATTGTATATAAAGCATAAAACTCAGAATGTGTTCTAAGAAGAGTTATGAAGAGTTTTTAAAATATATAACTTGCATTGAACAGTAAGAGGCTTATTGGTGTTATTGGTTATAAATATATCCATTTATTTATTTAGATAGTTTTCTTTGTAAGAATAAAATTTAAGATGTAATTTTCAAAGCTATTTTGCTTGTCAATGATTCTTTCTAGGCTTCTCTTTTTGTTTGTTTGCAAACCCTATCACTAGCCTTCTTTTCCCATTGGAGAAAAAAAAAGAAAGCAAAAGAGAGGGAAAAAAGTAGAGAGGACAACAAAGGAAAGAGGAAATCTAACATCTAACAAATTCATAATCAAGCAAAATAAAATAACTTATTTATCATCTCCATAAATGTCTAATTCTGCATCTTGAGTCAGTCAGTCTCTCTCTCTTTCTCTCTCTCTCTCTCTCTCTCTCTCTCTTTCTCACAGTGAATAACATGCTTAATCAGCAGTACTCTGGAATCATGGTTGAGTAATATGCTTTCTAAGTTCCTAAGTATTTTGAATTGTTTTCTTTTTACATAGCTGTTATTATTTATATGATTGTTCCAATTCTGCTTAACTACTCTTTAACAGTTCATATAATTCTTCGTATATTTCTCTGAAACTGTCCTTTTATCATTTGTATTTGTTGTGATAATAAGGGAAGGAAAAATATTTCAACAAAAATACCAAAATATTTTTGTCACGCTTTGCAAATTTCTGGAGGTAGGAGAGAACATGATGAACACTAGACACAACAAATAATCCAGTTTGTCTATAATAAAGAATCAATGAAAACAGCATAAAGTAACATTAGGAAGACAATGGAAAGGTTCTAAGACTTTTGAGGAAGGAGTAATGATCAAATCTATATACTAGGATTAGATTTAAAAAATGTATTTCAGAGGGAAGATAAGCAGGATAACAAGAGCTTTTTACAATAAGCCCAGTGAAAGAAAATAAAGATCTGAATACAAGTGTTAGGAATCAGAATGGAAAGGAGGGAAGAAATGGGAGAAAGATTTAAAGGTAGATTTATGATGGCATGACAGTTAATTGAATAAGATTTAAAAAAAGGGAGAGAAAACAGTCAAATTATGCCTTCAAAATGTTGAATGCCAAAATAGGAAGAATATTGATGTTATCAACAGAACTATGGAAGAGGCACTCCAATTTTGAGAGAAAGATGTTAATTTTTTTATTCACTTTATAGTTTTCTTACTATACTATACTATACTATACTATACTACTGAATCACTTTATGCCCTGTAGTAGAGTTACTTCAGTACTTGCTCTCCCTTATAATACTGAAATACCCTTACAGTGAGCAAGCAAATTTTATTTATTTCTGTATTTCGCAAACACCTATGCTTTGTATATATCTGGAACTCCACAGATATATACCAAAATAACTGATGAGTTAAAAATAATTTCTTAAACCCTTTGAAATGTTAATAAAGAGAAAAATGAAAGAAAATGTAAAGATTTATTTTATTGAGTTGCCACCTAAGGATTATAATCAAGAATGAAATTACTAATTTAAGTTAGGATTTTCAAGATATGCTTTGCCATAGGCTTATAAATGTGGTCATAGATTTTTAGGCCTGGAGATATCCTAAATCCAAACTTTTAATTTTACTTATATAGAAACAGAGTTTCTGTTTAGTTACTTACCTAAAGTCACTCAGTAAATTAGTAGTAGTTTTGGAATTAGAATTCAATTTGAATTAGAAATTAGAATTCAAATCTCATGATTACCAGTTTCAAGATTTAAGATTCATTTTCACTGCCCATACTTTACTTATCTTCCAATGCTCTGCAAAGAAACATTACCAGAAAACACCAAAATGGAAAATAAAATAGCTCAGAAACAGATCTAATATCATTGCCTATAACTGAAACAGGACAAAACAATAAAAAAACAAAAAGATAATAATGCATCTTTAGAAATACTGCAAAAATGGAGAAGACAAAAATTGTGGATTTTCTTTCAAATGCACAATCAAGTATGATATTTTCCAGGAAACAGTTTTGGAACAAAAATCGACCTAAGCAGATTCTATCAACATGAATTTTCTAATCATTTTTAAAGAGAAATTTTGGTGGCAAGAAATAGACCTCTGAATATAAAATTAAAACTGAAATAAGAAAAGAGAATGAGATGGAGTGATAATTATATATCATTGGTTAAAAAAAAAACTTAATCAATGGTAGATATTGAAGACTGAAAAATGGTCTAAAATAATATTTCACTTTTCTTAATTTGCAGATTCAGTAATACATATGTAATATATAATTACACATATGTAACATATGCTTATATTAACAACATTAAAATTGTGCTCGAATAGTTGTATAAATGTCTAAAACTCACCATCTAGTTACAAGTCCTTTTTAAGTACTTTTTATATACACACAAATACATACACATATATGTGCATATATAAAAATATATATTTATACATATACCTATATGCTATGTATGCATATATATAAAGATAAATGCAAATATTTATATCTCTATATAGATATAAGAATACATACAGATATAGATGTACTTATAGATATCTTTGAAATGCACTACAATTGGAAAGAGGATAGCTAGGTGGTACAATGATTAGCATTTTAGGCCTGGAGTCAGAAAGACTCATCTTTCTGAGTTTAAATTCAGCCTTTTTTATTTACACTAGTTGTGTGACCCTGGGTGAGTCATTTAATCCTGTTTGCCTCAGTTTCTTCTGTAAAAAAAAGCTGAAGAAGGAAATGGTAAAACACTCCAATATCTTTACCAAAACAACAACAACAAAAATAAACAAACAGGTTCATGAAAAATTAGATATGACTGACGTGACTGAAGTGACTGAACAAAAACAATACAACAGGAAAAAAGATAAGACCAGAATTGTGAAGTGTAAGATTAGACTAGACTGTTTTTAAGAAATTATGCACATATTTTAACAATTCTACACTATTCAATAGTGTAACACTCGGCTCCTTAACATCAACACTTTACCAGTAATATTATAAACCTAAATTAAGTGTAACAATGAAGTTTAGAGATAAAATAAATGAAAAAGACAAAAGACTTCAAAATAATAACAATGATGAAAGAGAGGATATGCTTGACATACAGTTCAGGTTTAATAAATACATACTGATTGAGTAAATAATGTATGATCAGAAAAGGATATAGATCTAAAATGTAACAAAAATGAGAGATCTCAATTAGATGGCAAAAGTAGAACTTTGTTATATCCAAAAGATTCACATTGGGCAAATCCTCCCATAAAGATTTGTGGCAAGGCAAAGACAAATTAAAAAGGGTTAAATATAATAAAGTTTGGCATCTACATTAGTAGAGGAAGTACCCAGAATAATGAAATCTTGATCAATCCATGTATCAAAAGGTTGCATACAAAAGCTGATTCAAGCTATGGAATTTTCCCTCTGTTCTACACAAAAAAGTTCAAATTGTATTTTTTTGTTATATAACAGCACTCCTAATTTTGAGAAAAATAAACTACATTTTCAACAGTAAAAATAATTGTAATGATGATAATGAGAAATACATATTTTGACCTAGAAATGAATTTATTCTACTCTATCTTAATAGCATTTATTAAATCTATCTTAAAGCTCTTTTAAACTCACTGGGAAAAAAGTAAAGTGATAGAGAATTTTTTAACTTAAATTAAAAACAATTGCTGAGATACTATAGATTACTTGAAATTCATTTAAAATGGACTCTTATGAAAGAATTATCTTTGTAGGATCAAGGTATTACAAATCCATGAATAAGTACTCCAGCAATGTTTCAGGAAAATCTATGATAAGATTTTATATATGATTAAGATAATAAAATGTCATCTTGGTACTTAAACAATATTATAAACTAATTTATTATATATTATAAAACAAAACATTTTATAATTATTATATTTTTATATTATATTATAAAACAAAAATATATTGTATTATTATTATAATTATCATAAAACAAAATAATATCACTGAAATTTGTATCTATGACATTAATTACTTTAAGATGATTTCTGATTTCATCTGTATGGGTCTTTTCTGCCACAAATGCAGATGAGATCCCAAGTCTTTCATACAGTTTCATGTGCTTGATATGGCCAAAAAACCAACAACAACAACAAACAAATGCCTCATTACTTAATAGCTAATTTTGTTATGATAAGACTTTCCAAATTTAGCAAAATTGTTCTTCAGATACTTGCCCATTATTGGAGCCCTATTTGAGGTCTTTACACTGTAGTAAAATCTGTCATGGCTTTTATTCTGGTGTCCTAGTCAGTCTTCAAGAACAAGAGAATGACTTTCACAAAACTTAGGGAAAAAAAGGCTTCTATCTATTTCAACTGAAATTCCCTCCTGCTTACTTTTTGTGGGATGACCTCAAAAGTCCCTTAGAACAGTTACTTTTTTCTAAAGCTACATTTAACCTAAAGATCATTCCTATAAGTAAATTACCATTCAAATTTGGTTTTATTTTCATATCATCTACTGTTATAAAACAGTAATTTATTAACTTGGAAAGCATATTACATGAAGAACTATTAAAACACATTACTGCTTGAATAAGGGATGTGAAAACAGTGTCTATAAAAGGAAATGGCTCAGAATGGAAAGAGATTCATTTGGCTAAATGGCAAGAAAAATCATGTAAGAAAGGAAAAGACTTCATTAAATTCAACATTAGATAGTGCATCATTACTTTAAAAAAAAAAAAACCTTAATTCTATGAATGAAACAAAACCCAATTTCATATAACCTTAACTTCTGAAGGAATTCTAGTATTATAAACATTCAGAGTACAAGGACATTATAAGTAAATAGGAACCACAAAGCTTATTTCCAATATTCTATACTCCGTAATTTAGCATATCAACACACATGGATACTACCTTGTTATTTTTTGGAATCACTTATTGTTTTATGCTTGTATCCGCCAGGTAATCCAGATAAAACTACACCTAAAAAGAGCTGATACCTAAAAAAGTGACTATCCAGTCTAAAATGAGAGAGGCTAAAATTCACCCTAACTTATCTATTTGTAACACAATTAGAAGGCAATTCCCTTTAGGGGGGATCCATGAGAGATTCTATAGTACTTGCCTATGATTAGAATACCCTAAAATGTTTTTTTTTTACTATGTATCACAAAAAACTGATTGGTTTGGGACTAATTGTTGCAGAAGTCCATTCAGCAGCAACTGTTAAGAGCCCACACTAACAGTAAGGATCTATGTCAGGCACTGCTTACGATTGCAAAGGTAAACATTAAACAAAACATAAAGGAGCTTATGTCATACCAGATGAATGAAATGTTATACAAAGGAATACAAAAGGATATACAGAATTATATGAAATGATAATAAAAGGTGAAAAGGTAATACATTCTGGACAGAGGTAACCAATTTCCTATATAATGGCATTAGAGAACAGAGACAGAATGATTTTCACAAGGAACAACTAATAAGTCAATTTAACTGGAGACTGAAGGGAAGTGACAAAATAAGACTAAAAAGGTAGACAAATTCTATATTGTGGAAGAAATTATACACACAGCTAAGAATTCTGTATTTTAACAGAGAAACATTATTCCAGTAATAATGAAATGGTCAGCTATGTATTTTACAAATCTTCATTTTTCTGTTAATCAGAAACTGAATTGAACAACAGAAAGACTAGAAGGAAAGAGATGAATGAAGAAGGCACAGAAGAATAGTACAGAGAGTCAGCTAACATTTATTAAGCACCACTTAATTAACAGAGTATTTGTTATACATTGTAGATATAAATGTCTCAGGGACCTCATAGTCCAAGGGAATTAGAAGAGAACATAAGGGTAATGACAGATGACAGTTATTGACACACACTGTTAAATAAATCTCTATTATTTTAATGCCTTCTCTCTGTTGAAGTTCTCTGTTTTCTATGTCTGTTATATATGTTTATAAATGCTTGTACACAACTGTTTACATGTTATCTCTCATTAGACTATGAACTCCAAGACCAAGAAAAATCTTTTGATTTTCTTTGCCTAATAAATGCTTACTGACTTACTCCCTAATTGTTGATTGATTGAATGTTCTGTAATCAGAATAGAGGTTGTATGAAGGGAGAAAGGAACAGATATGAGATATATTATCAAAGCAGTATCATCATTATTTGGCAACTGATTGCAACATAGATGGTAAGGGAAAAGGAAGAATTGTAGAGGTCTTTTATGTAATCAGAAAAACAGTAGTACCCTCAACAGAAAGAGGCAAGTTTGGAAGAGAAATTTTGGGAAAAAAATACTATATTTCTTTTCGGAAATATATACTTTATTTTATTTGGGGGAAGTATTTATGTAGTATCTATTACAAGCCAGGCATTGTGTTAAGCCATCTACAAATATTACCTCATTTGATCCACAAGATGTTGTTATTACCCTCATTTTGTAGTTGGGGAAACCAAGAAAAATAGAGATTAAGTGATTTTTCCAATGCCATAAAGTTAGTTACATTTCTAAGGTAGGCAGTATCTGAACTCTGGTCTACCTTATTCCAGGCTCAATTCCAGTTGATAATTCTATCAACTGCCCCATATAACAGCCTCAATAAGTTAATTTTAAGGTGTCCATAGAATATCTAAGCGGTGATATCTAGCCGGCAGTTGGTAGTGTAAATCAGAGATCAAGAGAGAAATTATAACTATATGTAATATGTGTCAGTAAGGGGAAAAGCATAGAAAAATTAGAAACTTTCTAAAAGTCCGCCTAATAAGCCAATCTACTGCCTTCTTACCTCACTCCCCTTGAACAATAGGAGACGAATCAATGCAAAGAGAAAACCAAAAAGTTGCTGGATTACATATGAACATTAATACTTAAAACCCTGTCTCCTAAACAATGAAAATAATGTTCTGCCACTCTCCTCTAGCTTCCATTTGGAGTAAATCCCTGAATATTCA
Source organism: Sarcophilus harrisii (assembly GCF_902635505.1). Taxonomy (NCBI): domain Eukaryota; kingdom Metazoa; phylum Chordata; class Mammalia; order Dasyuromorphia; family Dasyuridae; genus Sarcophilus; species Sarcophilus harrisii. The sequence continues at coordinate 421,790,955 of NC_045428.1, forward strand.
AAATATCCAGGAATCAGAGATGATGTGACACCAAGTACACATACTCTTGCTGAGTAAGTCTGATAATAAATAACCTTAATATAGACCAGCTCTTAATCGGGGGTTTCTTCCTTAGCTCAAACTTAAAACTTAAGCAAGAGTATGGGCTGAGTCAGCATTTACTGGCACAATTATATACTTTTAATTATATAATGACAAACATTCTAAATGGCTTCTGCAAGTTTTATTCAGATACAGACCAATTTTCCCTTCTTTCCTTTTGCTATGTAAACCTTCCCTTGGCATAAAGACAGCATAATGGCCATCTCAAAGCTCTTCATTAAATGACAATTCAATATCTTCCCTTGGTTCCTGAGTAGCTGAGTCTCCATGTTGGCTAACACATCAGTCACTGACCCAGAAAATAAAGAAGAAAAGATGGGGCATTTTAGAAAATCTTTCCTTCTCCCAATGGTCTTAAATTTTACAATTCTCTCAACAATATTTCATTAGGGCCTAGAATCAAAAAGCAATTGCAACACTACCATTCATGCTAAAGCTACTTCATAAGAAATGATAAATTGAAAATAAAGGTGAGCTTCCACAACTGTGATTTAGTCAAAATGAAGAAAAGCTCATTGTACCATTTGAATATTAACTTTTGGTAGGATATTTTCAAGATAAAAAAAAAACACTCGACTTGAAATCAGAATCGGATTTTTATCCTAACCAAAAAATAAAAAGCTAAGTGACCTTAATCCAATTCCCTTTGGACTTCAATTTTTCCTCTGGGAAATATAGAAGCTGAACCGAATGACACCCTCCACCCCCACCCCTGGTCTTTACTGTTCTGACTAGAATATGGATTTCCTTCCCACTGAACTCATCAGAATACTCCATCTTTCCCCTTTAGTTTTGAACAGATGATATTAGCTACGGCTTTCTCATCTATTATGGTGTGCCCTGACAGCTCCTTAAAGCAAACCTGACATGGCTAGTAATGATTCTCTTCTTCTCAGATGACAATACCTGTGCTGTCTATGAAAACAGTCTTCTCTTCATTGGAGTCTAGATCCTGGTTCATCTTCAAGAAAGTTTTACTGGAAAAAGTTTAAATATTACTTCAAATGCCACTACTGACCTATTACTGAGAAAACTGAAATATCACTCCTCTGCATAACCAGAATTACTGTTCAAATATCCTTATACTATGATGATTTATTCATTCATATTCTCATTATAATAGGATCAAACAACACAAGTCAGATTCATCTGGGAGATCAAAAATAGATAATATAGATAAGCACCCATAAGAACAAAAAGGACTTAAATCAAACTTTAAAGCTTAGAACTTTGTATTCTAATACAGCATAGGGATTTTTCCTAGTCCAAAGCACTTCTAAATACCCTGAGATATATGGTAGTTCCAGGATAGAAAAGGGGGGAATCAGCACTTACACAGAATCCCAGACTAGTTATTCTGTTCTAAAGCATCACAAAATCACAGGTTTTACAGTATAGTAATTGAATACAACTACCTAACAAAACAAAAACAAAAACAAAATTCTACTGCTTTGATCATTTTACCCTTGTGCCAGAAGACAAACTAAGTTCTTGGTTCTGGAAACACTTTGACAGACAGAACACTCAGAGTTACAATGAGCATGCATCAGTTGAAATACTAATTGGATTGAATGCAGGCATAAACATTCTAACTAGGACATTTAATAAAAAAGAAAGGGACACACCATCTGTTCCTGAGTCAGCAAGTCAGAGAATTTGAGATCAACTATTTTATTTGCTTATATTGTGAAACATGCTTTTAGTTGTTGTTGCTACTGCTGCTGCTGCTGCTATTGTTGTTGTAAAAGGCCCTTGGGGCAAAACTAAATAGCAGAATCAAAATGAATGTAGGATATGAATTTCAAATCCTAAGTCATAATGACTTAAAGAAATAATGGATGATCACTGTCAGATGATGATCACTGAGAAGCATTCATTTACTTAGAACTAAGTTCTAACTGGTCAGATTACCCTTTTAAGTAAAAATAATTTAAGTGGTCAATTTAATGGTTGTGGTGACTCATTTTCCACTTAAGATGCTATCCAAACTCATGCCTCTGAACACTGGTCACCTCAATCATTTTCGGCAACACTTAGGGATCACTAGAAGACATTATGTACATTTTTTAATATTGCTGTCTTCTATGTTATCATGCCTTTATATATGTATTTATCCTATTCTTATAATTGACTGCCAACTCTTATCTTATCCTTGGAAGTAATACCCATAACTGTACTCTATGAGATGGGGATTCTCAATTATGTTACAGATATTCCATTTGAATGCCTTCCCTACCCCACCTCCAAAAAAGAAAAGCAGTTTTAAGATTCCAGGAGATGCCCAGCTCTTTAAGCCCTGCAGAAAATTTAAGGAGCTTAGCTGAATTAATGACAAAAATACCTACAAGGACTGAACTCTGCTTAAATTGGAAAAGAAAATCAAAAATCCCAAGCTTCAACTTAAAAAAAGTGTCTGAAACTAAGGAACCTTAGAATTATTCAACATACAGCTGCCTTAATGAATCTGTGATACTAAGTATTTCTGCCAAGCTAAGCATAACATTTTGTAGCAATGCCATCAAAAAATAGCAAAGACTAAAACTAAGCTTCCAAAATATATTGAAGTAGTTGGTTTTGCCTCTCCTTAACCAATTTTTTATCCTCTCTGGAAGATGAAAACATCATGTGCATTTGTGAGAGGCTCAGAGGTGGGGGGGAAGGTATGGAATGGAAGCAGGGAGAATAATATACTTTTATAAGAAAAAAATTGCATTTTAAGCTCTTCTTCCCACATTCCATAGACTTACAGCACTATTTCTGATAAGGGAATAGTCTCAGCCAGCTGTCTCAATGCTATATCTTTCTCCGAAAAGACTCATTTCACTTATTATACCACTCTGTTGCTCACAAATACAGAATCAGCAGCTTTGCTTAGTTGCTGTTCTTAAAATGAGCCAAAAATGGAAGGGAGGAAACCTCACAGATTTTCTGTGACATTCAATATGTCTAGATTAGTCCTGCTCAGTGACCACTTTATTTCCAAATCAGTTATGTCTTTATCCATACTGGAAAGAATAGCTGTAACAGTGTAACAGCTATTAGATTTTTTTCCTATCCAAAAAATATTTATATCCCAAATGTAGTTTTAAAAATTGGACTGCAAACAAAATGTTTTATCTTACCAACTTCTGCCAGAATGACATTTTGTTGTTGTCCATTGGGACTATTATATGTTAAAATAATTTTTAACATTTTAAAACTGAAATAATGAGACCTCCATTAACCTTTTAATCTTATATTGTTTCAAAGTCTCAAATTGGTACATGAAGGAGGACTAAAGTTACAGCACTATGTAGAAATATTTTGAGTACAGACTCAGTGTTAAGACTGTGGGTCACTCACTGATGGTCAATAATCTCAGGACTACCATGTAGAATTTGAAAGACTTATCTCCACAATTTTGACTACTATGTGAACCTCTCCCACCACACAGAGATATTTCGTAAACTATCTGCCAACATGTGGAGGGTTTTTGTTCAGAATAGGTCATGTTGATGAAATCTGTGATTTTTCAAAGTAATAAAGATTCTAAAAAGCTCACTTCCCTATGGAGTGTCATTTTCATAAGTTATCAAAGATTATGTGGCAAAGTGGACAGAGCTTCTAAGGAAAGCCAGGAAAAGTAATATCCTTCATTTGGCAAATGCATGTTTATTATAGGGCTCTGTGTTGAGCATTGTTATATGGAGATGAATAAAACATAATACCAGCCCTAAGAATAACAGTGTTGGAGTACAACTAAGAAAGGTTCACAAATAACAAAATAAAATTTTTTATCTGGTATATGTGGAGGAGAGGTATAAAAGAGTCTTCTAGCTGAATGGAAATGGGGAAATTATTAGGAAATCTTCATGAAGAATGTAATATTGGAGCTGCACTTTGACATAAAGTACAACTCCAATTTTAACAAGTGAATTTTTGTCTTCTTTCTAATTAATATCATTTTAATAGGATATTTCTAGCATAGGAGAATGCAGAAACAACAACCAAAAAGAAAAGAATGACAATAAATTTCATGAATTTTAAGAAGTCCATTGAGCAGAGTATTTAAAAGTATTTAGAGTAGAGTATTTAAAAAGGAGGAATAAATGTAATGAGACTTTAAAGCAGGCATCATTTCTTTGTTTTTTACCATGAGCCCTTTTATAATCTTAGAATAACATTGTTACAAAAAATAAAAATAATAAGATTACAAAGAATACCAATTATGAAGAAATATACATATGTATATTTAAGTTCACAGATTCCATGTTAAGATGACCTGATTTAAAGTAAATATGAAGACAGGTTTTAGAGGTTTATAATCCCAGTCTAAGGGAATATAACTTTATTCTTTAGGCAAAAGCCAATATAGATTTTTGAGGCAAGGAGTGCCATGACCAGAACAGTGTATTAAATAGATTACTTGCGCACCAGTGTGTCTGATACTGTTAAGGGAGGAAAAAAGTGGAGGAGGGATATCCTTTTCAAGTGTACAATAAAGTACATGATGATGATGATGATGATGATGATTATGTTATGAGTGCCTAAACTAGGATAGCAGTTATGAGAACACTGAGAAAGAGAGGGTATTCCAAAGTGCTGAGAATTATCAAGCAGTTGATAGGATATGGAAGAGGAAGGAGAGGAAGAAGACAAAGGTGACAAAATTTTTAGCCCAGATGATTAAGAGAAGAGTCGTGTGACTAAAGAAATAGGGAGAGATTTAGGAGGAAATTTTTAATTTCAATTGTTGAACACAATAGTATAGGGAAAATAATATTGCATTTAAAGTCAGATTACCTAAATTTGAATCCTGATTCTGTTACTTAGGATCACATCATTGAAGATTTTGACCTTAAAGGCCACTGAGTCCATTCTTCTCACAGGTGTGGAACCCATGGCACAGGGTGTTTAAGTGATTTTCTCCAAATCATCCAGCAAACTATGATTTGAAATCAGGTCTTCCTGAATACCAATCCACTACCCTATCTATTCATTCATATTGTTTTTGAAAAATCTTGGACACATCAATAACTCTCACAGTCATAATTTTCTTGCATGTACCCTGAAGGGTATTGAGTTAGTTAGGGGAGATCTTAACCTGTGGTCTAGAGATACCCAAGGGGTCCCTGAATTTGCATTGGAAGAAATAATATTCCTATTTTAATAAAATTTGTTTCTGTTGTAATCCTATATATATATATTTTTTTTTTTTTCATTTAGAGCATTATTTTACAAGGGTTTCACCAGACCACCCTTGGGATCTGACATCAAAAGGTTAAAAAAAATCCTATTCTAAATTTTTTAATTGTCACTTTTAACTTAAAATTCTAACACTGTGACAACGTTCAGATGTAGAATTCACTCAGTCTCAAGTGTATAACCAACATGAATAACAAAGTGACTTGTAAACATGTTTCAAGCAAAAAAGACACAAAAGCAGGTCATGGATAGGACAGAACTCTTAGGAATTCCAGTATGAAGCCATTAATAATGTACAGTATATATGTCTTTTACATGAATTGAATGAATGCAATTAAATTCAAACATTTAGCTTGAGCAGCTACTGAATGCAAAGCATATTAAGTGTTCTAGAAAGATACAAAGTACACAGGGCTTAGTCTCCTAGAAGATAATAGTCCAAAGGAATTTAGTTAGTCTAAAAAAAGATTTGTTTTTTAGATGAAGTTTTAATGCAGTAGAAATTGAATGTAAATCAAAACACAGCAACAGATTATAATGCATACTGATTTCTGAAGGCACTATTACCACTTGCAGGAATTATCCAATGGGCAACAAAAAAGAATCTGTGAAAAGAGACCCAGTTTGAATCATCACCAGCTTCCAACTTTGCAGTGCCTGTCTATATTAAAGACTTCTTCCTAAACTTGCCAAGAAGCTGCCATGATGGAATGGTGTTCATTGATTCCAAAGGGGTTGAATCAGCTAGATATGGGAAGATGCTGAATAAAGCTACCACTTTTAATTTTACTGAAAACCAGGTACCAAAATTTAACAAATGCCTAAAACAGTGATCAACTTTCAAGTTAGAATAGAAGAAATTATTTCCCTATTTATAATTCCTAAGTAATTTGAAAAAAGTGAAGACTATCTAATATGAAAATAGCTCAGCTAAGTGGACATCAGACTGTTACCAGTCATTTTTCCATACTAGAAAATTCTATAGAATTTATATTTATATGGATATACATATTTATGTGATCTATTTAAAGGATAAAGTCACATCCAAACACACACACATACACACACACACACACACACACACACACACACACACACACACACATCATTTGCAAAAAAAGGGCAACAATTGCCAAGGAAAAAAAACCCTCAACAAAACAGAATCATAAAACATGAAAACTCTGGGGTTTGTATCTCAATAAATGGCCCAAAATTGGGAGGAATACTTAACATACTTGCTAAAAGCATCTAAATCCCCCTTTCCCCAAAAAGTATTTCAACAAGAACGCTGGCATAATCTGAGGAAGATAAAATTCAATAAAATATATTTAAAATTTGGATTTAAAATAATAAACCAAAAATGGACACAGTATATAACTAATCAACAGTTAACCTGAAAAAGGGCTAGGATTTTAAGTGGCCTCATTTAAGTAAATGAGTCAATAGTAATATGTACATCAGAGCGTTATTATAACCTTAGTTTATATTACAGTCTGCCTGGTCCAATCACATCTGGAGCATTGAGGTTAGTTCTGAGCATCATATCTGAGAAGGGATATTAATAATCTCTTTCATGTTCAGAAGAGTGTGACCAAAGTGAAGAAAGGCCAGGAGATCATGTTCTATGATAATCAATTGAAAGAACTAGTGGTGGTAAGGGGTGGGTTGAAAATACATCTCTCTTAAGAAGTATTTCAAAGACCCTTCTGTGGAGGAATAAATTGATTTATTTAGTCTGGTTCTAGAGAACAGAACTAGGGAAAATGGATGGAAGTTATAGAGAGAATGACTTACTTCTGAGTAAGGGAAAATTTCCCAAGAATTAAAAATATCCAGAAGTAGAATGATCTGCCTTAAGATGTAGCATTTCCATTCATTCAGTGTCTTAAAAGTGGGATCATAAATTGCTGCATATTTATTAAAGGAGATGTTTATTCAAGTATGGTTTGAATTGCATGGTATCTCAATTCCCATCTCAACTCAGAGATTCTGTAATTTTTATTCTAATATAATAGCCAAATAAGTTAATGCAAAATTTAATTACATTAATAGGGCTAAAAGTTTCAGAACATATAAAGTAATCAATATGAATGTATATACATATACATATGCATACACACATATATGTCTCACTATACCTGTAGTATTCTGTTTAATTATATGTACTATATTTTAGGAAGGATATACACCTACTGAAGAATAAAAGGAACATATAGTGTGCTTGAATCATCTTGCAGCAACTCATGTAGAGTCAAGTGTTAAAATTTTAGCACATCTCAGAAATTAATAAACATTCTAAATCAGTGCTTCATTAACTATTTTATTGATTGCTTGGACTTAAGAAAGTTATATGGAAAGTATTAATAATTTAGATTAAAACTACAAGATTACTGTGCATTTTGTTTAAGGAGAGCCAGTTGCTAAACATTCATCAGTATACTTCTTCTTAGGAGCATGACAGGAATGTGAGGGGCCTAGAAGTCGCACAAATTTTTTTTTTTACAAATAATAAGGAAATTTTACCTGAAAAATAGTCTTAGGGAGGACCTGGTATTCTCCCCCTACAATCTGAATGAGATATACAAAGTCTCTAAGATTACTTTCAGCTATAAATTCTATCATCCTGATCTTAAGTTTGAAGTGAAAATGTCAATTCTTTCCAAGAATAGAGGATCAAAACATGAAAAAAGATATTAGAATTGTACTTCTAGGTCTCAGGAAGCAAAAGAAGACAGGAAGAAATAAGAAAGAGACAAATTTAAGCTAGAGGCAAGAAAAAAATACAACAAGCATTCCTTATAATTACAATACATAAGTATAAGTATATATGTATATATACACACCCAAATATGTTGTATATAATATATACTAGACTACCTTGCATTAGATTTCTTTCTCAAATGAGATTTTCAAGTGAAAGTCCCTTTTTGGGAATGTTATAAATAAGATTGTATAGTTATATAATATAATTCATATTACATAAATCTGCAACTATTTCCCTTCTAGAAAACAATGTAATCTTTAAGTTTCCAGAATATTAGAGCCAAAAGTTTCTTAAAATTCATCTAGTGTTTATAACTTAAGATCAGTGAACTTGGGGGACAGAGACAAGATGATGTAAACAACATACATTTCTTTCTGACATTCTCCCATAATCCTCAGACAAATCAACAAATCCAACCTTTGAATTATCTCTGGACTGGCAGAACCCACAAATATGGGGAGTGCAACAAATTATCAACAGAAGATAATTTCAAAGATCCCAGAAGAGATCTGTTTCAAATGGAAATTGGAGGGAGGCAGCCAAATGCAAGCAGGCTGAGCACAGACTCCAGGGCAGAGAGTGCAGAGTCCCATGCTGATGCTGACTTTGTGAAATGGTGTAGTCTTCACATGGTGGTGCAGACTCCTTCTGGCAGAGAATCTACAGGGAGGAAACAGAACCAGAAAAGGTCTGTTTCAATCAGAAATGGGAGGGAGACAGCCAAAGCAAGAAGCTTAGCACAAATGCCAGTGCAGACAACACAAGAGCCCCAGGGCCATGACAACTCTGTGGGTGGTGTGCACTCTGTGGGACAGTGCAGACTCCTAGTGGCAGAGAATCTACGGGTACTGCAATGTTGGCCACTCTGCCCTGGTTGCAACCCAGTAAATCAGCAGAGAAGTTATAAAACATCCAACACAAATACAAAAGGTCAATAGTGAATCTTGAAATGCCAGAATATAATGGGACCTGGACATGACCACCCTGCAGCAGGACTGAATCAGCACTGACCTAGCACAATCACAGCACTTATAGAGGAAGTCACTGCATGTAAAGGAAGCTTGGAAAACCGTGCCCCGTCCTAAAAGTAGACCTTAACTTTAAAAAAAATAGTAAAAAACTAAAGATTATGAAAATAGACAGCTTTTATGATGAAAGAGAAGAACGGATTTCAAATCCTGAGGAGACTAAAGGCAGATTGTCTCCAGATGAAGCCCCAAAAGGTAATATATTCTGGTCCCCATCACACAAGGCTCTCCAAGAAGAAATAAAAAGGATCTTAAAAGAGAGCTAGAAGAGAAATGGGGAAAGGAAATGAAAACTTTGCAAGAGGGTTTGGAAAAAGCATATAACTCATTAAAAGGTGGATTTGATAAAATAGAAAAAGAGAGCAACTCCCAGAAAAACAGAATTTGTGAAACCGAAAAAGCAAATAACTCCTTAAAAAACAGAATTTCTGAAATGGAAAAAATTCCATAGAACAAAACAACTTATTTAAAAATTCAATTGGACAAATACAAAAAGAAATAAAAAAAGTAAATGAAGAAAATAATTCACTAAATTTCAGAACTGAACAAATGGAAATGAAGAGTCAATGAGACAACAAGAATCAGTCAGGCAAAATCAAAAAAAAAAAAAAAAGAAAGAAAGAAAAGAAAAGAAAAAAATGCAAAATACCTAATTGGGAAAATAACAGACCTGGAAAAAAAGATCTAGGAGAGATGATCTAAGGATTATTGGGCTCCCTAAAATACATGATAAAAAAAAGAGCCCAGATACTATTTTTCAGGAAATCATCAAAGAAAACTAACCAGATATCATAGAATCAGAAGATAAAATGACCACTGAAAGGATTCACCAAACCCTTCCTGAAAGAGACCCCAAAATTAAAACTCCAAGTAATATAATATTCCAAAGGGCAAGGGAACTTAGAATGCAGTCAAGGATAAATTATCCTACTAAAATGAGCATTTTCTTTCAGGGAAGTAAATGCATCCTTTTCAGATCAAATGCAATTAAAATTACATTCAATAAAAAAAATAGGATAAAAATAGACCAAAAAAGAATTGGAAACTAAAAAATCTCATCCTAAAGAATGATTGGGTGAAATAGCAAAGCATAGACACAATTAATAATTTCACCCAAGAAAATGACAATAATGAGACAAAATACCAAAATGTGAGGGATGCAGCAAGCATAAGGGGAAATTTTATATTCTAAAGGCCCACTTGCACAAAATAGAGAAAGAGAAGATCAATGAATTGGGCTTGCAACTAAAAAAGCTAGAAAAGGAGCAAATTAAAAATCCCCAAACACTAAACTTGAAATTCTAAAAATAAAAGGAGAGATTAATAAAATTGAAATTAAAAAAAAAAAACAACTATTGAATTCATAAATAAAACTAAGAGTTGGTTCTATGAATAAAACAATAAAATAGATAAACCCTCAGTAAATTTAATTAGAAAAAAGGAAAGAGGAAAATCAAATTGTTAGTCTTAAAAATTAAAAGAGAAAACTTGCCAGTAATAAAGAGGAAATTAAAGCAATAATTAGGAGTTACTTTGCCCAACTTTATGCCAATAAATTTGATAACCTAAGTGAAATGGATGACTGTCTTCAAAAATATAGCTTGCCCAGATGAATAGAGGAAGATGTAAATTGGTTAAATAGTCCCATTTTAGAAAAAGAAATAGAACAAGCTACTAATCAACTCCCTAAGAAAAAATTCCCAGGATGAGATGGATTTACATGTGAACTCTACCAAACATATAAAAAACAATTAGCTCCAATATTATATAAACTATTTTTTAAAAAATAGGTAATGAAGAACTCCTACCAAATTCCTTTCATGACACAAACATAGTACTAATAACCTAACGAGATAGGACAAAAACAGAGAAAGAAAATTATAGACCAATCTTCCTAATGAATATTGATGCAAAAATATTAAATAAAATATTAGCAAATAGATTACAAGGAATCATCCCCAGGATAATACACCCTGACGAAGTAGAATTTATACCAGGAATGCAGAGCTGGTTCAATATTAGGAAAACTATTAGCATAATTGACTATATCAATAACCAAACTAACAAAAACCATGTGATTATCTCAATAGATGCAAAAAAAGCATTTGATAAAATCCAATACCCATTCATAATAAAAACACTAACAAGTATAGGAATAAATAGACTTTTCCTTAAAACAGTCAGTAGCATCTATTTAAAGCCATCAACAAGCATCATATGTAATGGGGATAAGCTGGAATAATTTGCAAAAAGATTAGAGGTAAAACAAGGTTGCCCATTCTCACTATTACTATTCAATATTATATTAGAAATGCTAGCTTTAGCAATAAGAAAAAGTGGTTAAAGGAATTAGAGTAGGTAATGAGGAAACCAAATTATCATTCTTTTCAGATGATATGATGGTATACTTAGATAACCCTAGAGAATCAACTAAAAAACTATAAAAGGAATCCACAACTTTAGCAAAGTTACAGTATACAAAATAAATCCACATAAATCCTCAGCATTTTTATACATCACTAACAAAATTCAACAACAAGAGATACAAAGAGAAATTCCATTTAAAATAACTGTCGGTAGTGTAAAATATTTGGGAATCTATCTGCCAAGGGAAAGTCAGTAAGTATATAAGCAAAACTACAAAACAGTTTCCACACAAATAAAGTCAGATCTAAGCAATTTGAAAAATATCAAATGCTCATGACTAGATCAAGCAAATATAATAAAGATGACAATACTCCCTAAACTAATTTATTTAGTGCTATACCAATCAAATTCCCAAGAAACTATTTTACTGACCTAGAAACAATTACAACAAAATTTAGGAAGAACAAAAAGTCAAGAATTTCAAAGTAATTAATGAAGAGAAAAGCAGATGTAGGTGGCCTAGCTGTATCAGATCTAAAACTGAATTATAAAGCAATAGTCATCAAAACCATTTGTTACTGGCTAAGAAATAGAGAAGTTGATCAGTGGAACAAGTTCAGTTCACAGAACAAAATAGTCAATGACTATAGCAATTTAGTATTTGATAAACCCTAAGGCTCCAGTTTTGGGGATAAGAATTAACTATTTGACAAAAACTACTGGGAAAATTGGAAATTAGTATGGCAGAAAGTAGGCATAGATCCACACTTAACACTGCTAGGTTGAAGATAAGGTTGAAATGGTTTCATAATCTAGACTATAATATAGAATTATATTGTAAGCAAATTACAAGAACATAGGATCATATACCTCTCAGATTTGTGGAGGAGGAAGGAATTTGTAACCAAATAAGAACTAAAGATTATTATTTGTAATATCTGGACTAGGTTTCTGAAGGACCTTGGGATCAGCCGAGTCCTTGGTCTTAGTGAAGAAGTGATGAAGGCAGGACAGCCAGCATGAGGCTGGTCAAAGATGGAGTCCAGAATATAGAATCTGTAGTCTCAAGTCTTCTCTCTGTTGTGGCTGAGAGAGTCTTCTGTGTCTATGGCTGAGAGAGAGCCTTCTGTGTCTGAGATTCCCTTAAATACCTCAGATATAATTACATCATTACAGCACACTGAGCATGCACAATCATTATATCATCATATCACATTAAGAATATGTTTATATTTATCTCATACTGAGTAGGTGCTTAACTATAAACACCCTGCTGTCCTTGATTCAAGTATATCTTTTCAGAGTTCTGACCCTCTACAATTATTGATCACAAAATAGGTAATTTTGATTATATTAAGTAAAAAAAAAAATAATTGTACAAACAAAACTAATGCAGACAAGATTAGAAGGGAAGCAATAAACTGGAAAAACATTTTTACATCCAAAGCATCTGATAAAAGCCTCATTCTCATTTCTATTATATATAGGGAAGTGACTCTGATTTATAAGAATTCAAGCCATTCTCCAATTAATAAATGGTCAAAAGATATGAACAGACAATTTTCAGATGAAGAAATTGAAACTATTTGTAGCTACATGAAAAGGTGCTCCAAATTACTATTGATCAGAGAAATGCAAATTAAGACAATTCTGAGATACCACTACATACCTGTCAGATTGTCTAGGATTACAGAAAAAGATAATGATGAATGCTGGATGGGATGTGGGAAAACTGGGACACTGATACATTTTTGATGGAATTGTGAACAAGTCCAAGAGCAGTTTGGAACTATGCTCAAAAAGTTATCAAACTGTGCATGCCCTTTGCCAGCTATGTTTCTACTAGAATTATATCCCAAAGAGATCTTAAAGGAGGGAAAGTGACCCACATGTGCAAAAATGTTTGTGGCAGCCCTTTTTGTAAGGGCAAGAGTGGATGCCCAACAATTTGAGAATAGCTGAATAAATTACAGTATATGAATGCTATGGAATACTATTATTCTGTAAGAAACAACCAGTAGGATGATTTCAGAGAGGCTTGGAGAGACTTACATGAACTGATGCTTAGTGAAATAAGCAGAACCAGGAAATCATTATACACAGGAACAACAATACAAAAATCAATTCTGGATGTGGCTCTCTTCAACATTGAGATGATTCAAACTAGTTCCACTCGTTCAATGATGAAGAGAGCCAGGTAGGAGAGAGGGTTGGGGTAAAGAGGGGAAAATTTGGAACAAAAAGTTTTGCAAGGGTCAATGTTCGAAAAAGTATCCATGCATATATGCTTTGTAAATAAAAAAAGCTTTAATTTTTTAAAAAATGTATTAATGAACTTGTTTGTTCTAAAACACTTTGATAACTGTTTTCCCAATACAATTGGATACTGGGCATTTATTTTACAATACAGATATTTATTTTATACATTTAAAATATTTTTTGTTACAGTCAATATTATTTAATCACATCAAGTAACTCCCCATAGTCTTCTGCAAACCACATTATTATAGCAATAATTTCACTGAGGATAAAAGAAATATTGCCCAAGTATCATCTTTGAATATAAAATCATTGATACTATTTTAATTTAACATTTTCATAGTAACTGCTTGGTGTTAATGTTTATAGAATTCATATTAGGTTATTAATTGGTCAGTGATATATGATAACATGCTAAACCACAATAAGTGTGGGGAAAAAACTAATTCACACAGATGCTTTCTGCAGCAAAACTTGGGTGGAGAATAAGATATTTATGCATCAGTGCTAAAATCTGGAACAACCTGTGCTAACAAGTTCTTTTCCTTCAAGCTGGAACTGGAATACAAGCTATTTTAAAAATGAATTATCTCACCTAATGTTAATGTTAACCCTGTTTTATTAAGCCAATATAACAGACAGTCCATAAGTGGCCTCAAATCAGACAACCAATTATTAAGCATCAGATAAGAAATCAGATGATATAGGGTGGTAGATTTAAAATGAAGGAAAAGCTTTTTAACATTTAGAACTATGCAAAAAAAAATGGAATGAGCTGTCCCATCCCTTCACAATCTGTTTCAAAAAAAAAAGAAAAGAAAAGAAAAGAAAAAAACCCACCACACTTAGCATTATGTGATTCTATTTCCATAGTATTATTCTGTGCAGGATATTGTGTACTGTGTACTGTGATTACTTTAAGTCTGCATTAAAGTATTGTGTTATATGTTTAAGTGCCATGTTAATTTTCATACGATTAGATTTATAACTAGAATATAGCTAAAATTCTGGCTAAAGCAACTGGAATTAGAAATCTACTTATAGAAGTGGTTCTGGTTGCTAAGGGGGGGCATCATATGCAACTTCAACTTAGATAAGACACAGCTAAGGAAATTTTAAAAACATTTTTTAGGAAATTAAAACTATCTGCTATTTTAAGGGAAAAAATGAAATATTAGTAATTTTTCTTTGGAAAGGGACAGCAAAAGGATTCAAGAAAAATAAATATGAACATGTATGTATAGCCATACATGACCTACATAAATGTATACTTTTAGAATATTATTCTATAAAAATCTATGAAAATCAAATGATTTAATCTATGTAAAATACTTGATACCAACTATCATTATTATTACTATCATTCTTATTATTTCATTCTTGTCTTCTTTTTGGTGGTATTCAGTTAAGAAGGCTCCATTCTTCTTTTAATTTTAAAGATCTGCAGACTGTTGCACAGGTGGATAAATTAGTTGTTTCCTCTTTCAATCCTCCCCCAAATAAAAGTATTGGATATGAGTTAATTTTATATAAAATCAGTCAAAGTATCATCAGTAAAAATCCAGCAATGCACAGGATAACAAGAAAGACAAAGATATTTTATTCCTATAAGATTTTTATTTCTTCCTCTAGATTTTCATATTTTGAAAGCTTTTCATTCCACAAATTTTGGAGATTACAAGTTTTATTAATATTCCCTCTCATATTTTTCAATGATGTTCATATAAACAGTCCTAGGCCAAGTAATCATGCTGTTTGTGGCAGCCCTTTTTGTAGGGGTTATATATATTCAATTGCTATATATTCAATGTTCTGTGGATTATGCAGAGGTAAATAAAAAACTGGACTGTTTAGTTGAATAGATTTCTGTATACTTAGTAAAAAATAAACATCTTTAATGCAAATCTATTTGGAGACAGGATATTAAAGATGACTTTTATGTACTTTATCCTATTTCTGTCTCCTGCTCAGGTCTCTATACATTCAAAGCTTTTGATTCCATATAACTTACAGAATGTGAATTATCTATTTTTAAATATTTTTCTTATGATTTTGTGACTTAGAATATTCTAATTTTAGCTATTATATTATCATCATCATTACATATATTTAGAATAGAAGGATTAAATTTGGTACATTAATAATTTTATTATAATAATTAATAATCTAAAGATAAAAGAAATATTAACAAAATGTCATCTCTGAATATAAAATTGTTGATATTATTAGTTGAGTCTAAGCTAACATTTTCCTAGTAAGCTGCCTTAAGTTAAATTATAAGTACTCATCTTAGGGTTCTAATGTGAATCTTAATATTCACATTAGAACATTTAAAACAGAATGTAAAGTCCTTTCTCTTTAATAAGAAACATTTAATAATAATAAGATGAAGCTTAATATTCACATTATAAGACTTAAAACAGAATGTAAAGGTCTTCTCTTTAATAAGAAAAGCAAACTATTAATAGTCATTTAAATTAGCTCCATTAGTCTAGCCTCTGCCTGCCTTAAAAGAAAACTATAAGCAGCTGGAAGGTTCAAGATGATTTGCTAGAGGGGTATCTGAAGTTAAACTGAGCTTTTTGAATCCTAAATTTAGAGTTTGAAGGAAACTGAGAGACAAACTGATCCAATGCTCAGATTTTACAGATGAAGGATCTATGCCCCAGAGGATGACTTTTGCAAAGCCCTAAAAGCAAAATATGAAGCAGAATTTGAACCCGGGCATTCTAATTTCAAAGAAACTATATTTCCCACTACAATACTACCTCTTTTCTAGTGCTATCTCAAGAAAGAATGTGATTCTAAAACACAGATACAGAATAAATTAGAAAGAAGGAAGAAAATGAGATAAGGATAAAGACTAGAAGCTCTGCTTTTATTAATAGGGAACTATAGTTGTAGGGAAACTACTGGGTAAGTAAACTCCCTCTTCCAAGATTGGCCTTATCTCAACAACTTAGAGAATAAAACTCTCTAAGCACTCTAATGACTTGCTCACTATCACAAAGACAGTAAGTGACACGAGGCAGAACTTGAACCCAGATCTTCTTGGATTTTCAAACAACTATGAATTCACTTCATCATGCTGCTTTTTGGAGTCAGGAAAATGAGTCGTCCTGAGTTCAAATCTGGCTTCAACTAACTCTGTGACCCTGGGTAAATAACCTAAACCTGTTTGCCTCAATTTCTCCTCAGTAAAAGGAAGTAAAGAAGGAAATGAAAAACCATTCCAGTAGCCTTGCCAAGAAAACTCTAAATGAAATCATGAAGAGTTGGACACAATCAAAACAAGTGAAAAACAGCACAAAGAAGCTTGAATTACTTGGTTAAATTACAGTGAAAAAGGTATAAATTTTTCCTACTTTTAAAAGATGCAAGCTTGTGCTCTGTAGCTGAGTAAAACACTGTTAAGAAAAGTTCTGAGCTTGTAAGAGTGTTTGAGATCTTGATTATATCTTATTCATTAGGAATTCAGAGTGTAATACTTGGGAAAGAGGACTTGTTCCTTTGTGATCATAGGCAAATCACCTCCCCAGGCAAATTCAGTTACTAATTCGCTTCTCCCCCTCAGGCTTCTCCAGGTTGTGATTCATCATCCAAATTGTTTTTCCTCAGGTATAGACCTAAACACATCACTCCTTTGTCATTAGGGCCCTACAAAATATGGCTTCAACTGAATTAGTAAGATTTATTTCACATTAATCTATTTTATATATTATCTTCAAGCAATGTTGGCTATTATTCTTTTTTTTTCTTTTTTAAATAATAATTTATTTCTGCCCCATTATATGTTTTTTTGTTTTGTTTTGTTTTTTTTTAAATAGCCTTTTATTTACAGGTTATATGTATGAGTAACTTTACAGCACTGACAATTGCCAAACCTCTTGTTCCAATTTTTCACCTCTTTCCCCCCACTCGCTCCCCCAGATGGCAGGATGACCAGTAGATGTTAAATATATTAAAATATAAATTAGATACACAATAAGTATACATGACCAAACCGTTATTTTGCTGTACAAAAAGAATCAGACTCTGAAATATTGTACAATTAGCCTGTGAAGGAAATCCAAAATGCAGGTGGGAAAAAATATAGGGATTGGGAATTCAATGTAATGGTTTTCAGTCATCTCCCAGAATTCTTTCACTGGGCGTAGCTGGTTCAGTTCATTACTGCTCCATTGGAAATGATTTGGTTGATCTCATTGCTGAGGATGGCCAGGTCCATCAGAATTGGTCATCATATAATATTGTTGTTGAAGTATATAATGATCTCTTGGCCCTGCTCGTTTCACTCATGTTGGCTACTTTTCATACACAACAACATTTGACCACTTGCTTCTGAGTCTGTGATACATCTCCTCCAAATTGAAACAAAATGTCATCTCCTACATGAGGCCCTTACCGATCCCCTCAGTTATCAATGCTTTCCATTCTATGAAATTATTCTGTACTTACTTTGTGTATATTTTGTATTTATTTAACTATGTACATATGTCTACCACAATCAAATCTATATTTTCTTAGGATATGAACCCCTTCTATTTTTGTCTTTGTTTTCCCAGAACCAAGAACAATTCTTGGATCTTAATAAATGTTTAATACTTGTTGAAAGGCTGAATGAGTGACTGACTTGGAATGATTGAATGAATGAATGAATACTATAGAAAGATTCAGTCTTCTAGAGAGAAGGGGAGTGCATAAATAGTTCCAAGATTCCTGTTGCCTGTCTAGCAAACCCAAGATTGCGCATCTGAGAACCCAGTCTCTTAGTGACAAAAGAAAAGAAACTTCCTGGGATATACTCAGTTCTTGGGAGGAAAAAGAGGATTACACAACTGGTTCCTAGACCTGAAGACCTGAAAGAGCAATAAGAAACTAAGGCACATTAAGGGAAAGCAGAAGACCTAATTCCTGTTATTATTTGTTATTATCTATCATTAGTTATTTGGATAGTATTCCATGGTACAATCGAAAGGATGGTGTATTTGAAGTTAAGAGGTAAACAAGGTTCACTCCTGATACTTCCACCTACCTGAATAATCTTTGCTAAATCCTCTGTGGACCCCATTTTCCTCATCTGCAAAATGAAGAAAATGCTTTTGGTAACCTCAAACATCCTTTCCATGTCCCCATTCCAAAATGAAAAAAAGATTATCTCTCTAGACACTCCCAAATGTATCCATTCCAGGATATCCAATGCCCTCAAGGTATTATTTAGGTGTCTGTATAAATCTCTCTAGGATAAAAGGGGTTTAATGAATTATCAGGATTTGCCCTTCTAGCATTGCCACATCCCTTTCTAAGAAGAATGCAAGCAAGAGGATTATGTTACAAGATAGACAGATACAAGGAGGTCACATTAAATTCTTGAGGAAAGGTAAAGCTCACTGGAGGAGGAAGAAAATTATATTGATTACATTTAGAGGCTACAATGAATCCTTTATATGTTCCTACATTTTCTGTAGGATGAAATAAAAGCTATCCTGTATCTATTGTATGTTACATGTTCAAATTTGGTCTCAGACACTTATTAGCTATGTGATTCTGGACAAGGTTCAGTTTTTTATCTGTAAAGTGGGATAGAGAACAAAATGATAAATCACTTCAGTACCTTTGCCATGAAAATCCGAAAAGGGGTCACAAAGACTTGGACTCAACTGAATAACAACAAAAACAACAATCTTATTATATTGATATACATATGTATGTATGTAAGTGTGTGTGTGATGTGTGTGTGAATAAAATGGAAGTCCTTGTTCCATAATTGTGTATACCTAGCACAAGCTGTTTTGGATGTATATGTGGAGATTTTCAAGAGGCAAATCTGAGAAAAAATGAGATGATGAAACTAGGGTGGGGGAACAATTAGAGGGGAAAATAAAGTGTTTTCAATATTAAAAACAATTAACAGAAGCTTGGAGCCTGTGTTGCTGACCAGTATAGATGGATAGATATAGATAGAAAAATAGGTAGAAAGATAGAAAGATAGATAGTTAAATAGATAAATGGATGGATGGATGGATGGAGATAGAGAAATGGAGAGAGATAATAGATGAAAAAGACAAGCAGATATAGCTTAATAACATGATTAATTCATATCTCTTAATTTTTTTTCCAAAATGAATGATGTGTGTAGCCTCACTTAACTACAAATATGATTAAAGCCCACATATTAGGGCTGTAGGACTATAACTCAATTCAGCAAATATTTAATTCCCAACAGAATGCATCTCTACTAAATTCCAAGGAGAATACAAAGACAATCTCTCCCCTCAACTATCTTGGAAGTTAACAGAAAAGATTCAAGTGAAATAAAATCAGTGACTGTTTATTAAACCTCCATTATATGCTAGGCACTGTGCTAAGTGCTAAGGATAAGAAGAATTATTTTTTTTTTTAAAAGTTAGTTTCCTCAAAGAGCTGACAATCAGACATTTTGATCTGCCCCTAATCTCTCTTATCTTCTTACAATCTGGCTTCCATTCATATGTATCAGGTTATCTACTGTTATGTGAGTGATGTAGGAAGTAATGAAGTATGAATAGTTAAAAAGCTGTTCCCTTCAAGGTTACCAAGGTTATGGTGAAATCCAATGGTCATTTCTCAGCTCTTGGGCTTTTTTTTTTTTTTTTTTTAAAAACTTCTCCGAAGTGTTTTATATTATTTGTCACTCCCTCTTCTTTGGATATTCTCTCATCATTGTGTTTGTATGACTGCACTGTGCCAACAACAGCCTCTAGTAAAGTCAAATGAATGGAAATAAAGAATGAATTCTGGGAAGTTTTAATTAAAAAAAAATTTAGACACTATATTTCTACTTTATAGATCCTCTTTCATTGAATATTCACACTAAATTAAAGCTCATTGTGAATTTTTATGTTGTCACTATATTCAGATACTAAATGAAAAATTAAATCAACTTTTACGTGAAATATTTGGCAACAATGTCCTACCATGTAAACTATTCCCTGAGGCTAGTAATATACAAGTGCAACACAGTGGATATGACTGAAAGTTTTGTCATTACAATTCTCTATGGCTCATCCATATGACTGTCAGTGATAAAAAAACTCAATAAGACCCATCATGAAAAATCAAACAGTCTTTTGGTCACATTTGTATCTCTCATCATCAGATTATCTTAGTATAAACTTAAATCCTTGAGGTTCTTACATTAAGCTTTTTCAGGTCACTAAGGAATCTTCTAATGAACTGAAACCACAAGTTTGACCTTTATTCTTTCCAAAGGATACACTAATTGGTTATTTCAAAATCTGAAATCTCTGACATTTCTATGTATTAAGATACTGGATTCCATTTGCTAAATGATATTTTATATCCATATGAAAAAAAAAATTGATGTTGTTTCCCCAAAAGCCAAATTTACCCTAAGGAAACAACTAAGACACTTGAGTTTCTATCTGAATAGAATCAATGTTCTAAGATCATACTAAAATAAAACTAGATATACTTCCTTTTTAAGAAAAAAGAAAATGAATTCATTAGCAAAAATATCAGTGAAGCTAGTCAACTAAAGCTATTTTGCAAGCAACAATCTTTTATTCTTTAATATTAGAAAAAAATAATGTGATATACTGAACAGATTTCCTTAAATGATATAATGAGGTTTAGGTCTAATAGGGTGTTGGGTATGGGTAGTGGGGTTCAAATTGTTAGGGCAATGGAGAGGGCTAGAATGGGGGCAATAAAAAATATTGAGATGGAAGAAGTTAGTGGACGAAGGGGTTCTTTTGTAAATAGTTTTACTTTATTTTATTTACATAAATAATATGTATATATTTACATATTTTTTTTTTACTTAAGCGAAATTAAAAATTTGCAAAAATTTTGCAAAAAAATTAATACTGGGATAGTATATAAATTGAATTTTGCGATAAAAATAAATAAAAAATTTTGATGCAGGAAGTAGTTTAAGTAGAATATCGGCTTTGGGCGTTGATGGTGGGGTGTAATGCCTTCTTCCTGATGGGTCCTAGGAAGGGGTTTTACCTTCATAGCTGAGAAATCCAGGTCAGTTTCTATCTGTAAATTCATTTCTCCCAGTACGAAAGGACAAGAGAAATAGGGCCAATGTACCCAATAAGCTCTAGAACCAACATATGAATCAATCTGAATATACTAAATCAATTTATACCTCTCCCCAAGAACAGGGTTGTTAAGATGGCAGAGTTGGTAATTGCATAAAGTTTAAGGCTTTACTCCCAGAGGTTCAAACCCTCTTCTTAATAAATGTTCACATTAAACCTTCTACTCTATATTATCCCCATCCTGCTAGCAGTAGCCTTTCTGACACTCATTGAATGCAAAGTGTTAGGCTACATACAATTCCGAAAAGGGCCAAACATTATAGGTCCCTATGGTCTCCTACAACCATTCGCTGATGCAGTAAAACTATTTACAAAAGAACCCTTTCGTCCACTAACTTCTTCCATCTCAATATTTATTATTGCTCCCATTCTAGCCCTCTCCATCACCCTAACAATTTGAACCCCATTACCCATACCCAACACCCTATTAGAACTAAACCTCAGACTTATCTTCGTCCTTTCCCTATCCGACCTATCAGTATACTCAATCCTATAATCAGGATGAGCCTCTAACTCAAAATATGCCCTAATTGGGGCTCTAGGAGCAGTTGCACAAACTATCTCCTTAGCTATCATCCTCCCATCAATTATACTAATCAATGGCTCATTTACACTAAAAACACTCTCAATCACCCAAGAAAACTTCTGGCTAATCGTTACAACATGACCTCTTGCCATAATATGATATATCTCCACACTAGCAGAAACAAACCGAGCACCGTTTGACCTAACCCAAGGAGAATCCGAACTAATATCCGGCTTTAATGTAGAATACGCTGCTGGCCCCTTGGCTATATTTTTCCTAGCAGAATACGCAAACATCATTGCTATAAATGCCATCACAACTATCCTATTCCTAGGACCCTCTCTTACACCAAGCTTCTCCCATATAAACACTCTATCATTTATACTAAAAACACTCCTCCTCACCATGGCTTTTCTTTGAGTATGAGCATCATACCCATGATTCAGCTACGATCAACTAATATACCTTCTATGAAAAAACTTTTTACCTATAACTCTAGCAATATGTTTATGATTTATCTCCCTACCAATTGCTCTATCCTGCATTCCACCATAAATATAGAAATATGTGTGACAAAAGAATTATCTTGATAGGGTAAAAAATAGGGTTGCAAGCCCCCTTATTTCTAGGACAACAGGACTTGAACCTATACCAAAGAACTCAAAACCCTTTGTGCTCCCATTACACCATATCCTAGTAAGGTCAGCTAAATAAGCTATCGGGCCCATACCCCGAAAATGTTGGTTCACACCCTTCCCATACTAATGTCCCCCTATGTACTACAAGACTTTATCTTGCATCACTTCTCCAAACAAGCATGGGCAGCACTTAAACTACTTCTCCAAATTTGCAATTCAACTTAATATATACTTCAGAGCCCATTTAAAGGCTTAGGTTCAAGCTAGACCAAAGGCCTTCAAAGCCTTAAGCAGGTGTTAAATCATCTAGTCTTTGCAGACATCCAAAGACTCCCCGCCTTGTAAGAAAAAAAAGGCGGGGAGTCCCGGGGCAGTCTCAATAAACTGCCTTTACCTCTAAACTGGAGGGTATCTATCCCGCTACTTCTTAGTTAACAGCTAAGTGCCTCAATATTTGGCTTCAATTTATAACTCTGGTAAAAAGAGATATCTAGTCTCTGTCTTTGAATTTACAGTTCAATGCTTATCCTCAGCCATTTTACCGATGTTCATTACTCAATGACTTTTCTCTACAAACCATAAAGACATCGAAACTCTTTATTTACTATTCGGCACCTGAGCAGGCATAATTGGCACGGCCCTAAGTCTCCTAATCCGAGCAGAACTTGGCCAACTGGGCACTCTGATAGATGAAGACCAAATCTACAATGTTATTGTCACAGCCCATGCCTTCATAATAAAAATTTATTCATAGTATTCATAGTAATTATTCATAGTATTCATAGTAATGCCCATTATAATCGGAGCCTTCGGTAACTGACTAGTACCCTTAATAATCGGGGTACCTGATATAGCATTCCCTCAAATAAACAATATGAGTTTCTGACTGCTACCACCATCATTCCTTCTCCTTTTAGCATCTTCAACAGTTGAAGCCGGTGCTGGAACAGGATGAACAGTTTACCCCCCTCTAGCAGGCAACCTCGCCCACCCAGGAACATCCGTAGATCTAGCTATTTTCTCACTCCACCTAGCAGGGATTTCATCTATCTTGGGGGCTATTAACTTTATCACAACAATCATCAACATAAACCCCCCTGCAATATTCCAATATCAAACACCACTATTTGTTTGATCAGTGATAATCACAGCAGTGCTACTTCTTCTATCATTGACAGTACTAGCGGCCGGTATCACAATACTCTTAACAGACCGTAATCTTAATACAACATTTTTCGACGCTGCTGGCGGAGGCGACCCAATTCTATACCAACATTTATTCTGATTCTTTGGCCACCCTAAAGTATATATTCTAATTCTACCAGGATTTGGGATTATTTCTCATATTGTCACATATTATGCAGGTAAAAAAGAATCTTTCGGCTACATGGGAATAGTCTGAGCAATAATATCCATTGGCTTCCTAGGCTTCATTGTATGAGCACACCACATGTTCACCGTTGGGCTAGATGTTGATACACGAGCATATTTCACATCAGCCACAATAATTATCGCAATCCCTACAGGCGTTAAAGTATTTAGCTGACTCGCCACACTTCACAGAGGTAATATTAAATGATCTCCAGCAATACTATGAGCCTTAGGTTTCATTTTCCTCTTTACAATCGGAGGTTACAATAAGATATACAGGGCTTAAACCCATAATTTAACTATGGGAAAGTTATGTAATGGTTGTTACTAATATCTTTTGGAGAAAGTCATAATGGTTATGGGGTTGACTTGAAATCAACTTTTTGGGGGTTCGATTCCTTCCTTTCTTGTTCATTTAAGCTTTAATGAAAACTGGTTGTTTGAATGTGTGATACGGTGGAGGGTAACCATAGAGTCACTCGATATTAGTAGTAGTTAGTTCAATGGAAGAAACTTCTCATTTGGATGCAAAAACCTCTCAGATAATGAACACTATTAGGATGACAGCTGTGAGAGAGATGAAGGAGTCAATTGAAGATAGTACATTTCATGCTGTGTAAGCATCTGGGTAGTCTGAGTATCGTTGAGGTATGCCTGAAAGTCCTAGGAAGTGCTGTGGGGAAAAGGTTATATTGATGCTTACGAATATAATGGAGAAGTGGATTTTTGCCCACATGTCATTTAGTATATAGCCTGTGAAGAGTGGGAATCAGTGGACAAAGCCTCCTATAATTGCAAAGACAGCACCTATAGATAGGACGTAATGGAAGTGAGCTACTACATAATATGTGTCGTGAAGAACAATATCTAGGGATCAGTTGGCTAGCACGATTCCTTCCCAGGCAACGATTCCTTGATCACATCCTAAACTAAATTCTCTACAAGATGTCTAACAAACATGCTTGGGACAATCCTCTAGATTTCTTATCATTACATAGGTAGTAATGCATTTTTCAGGTTGTCCATTTATTAGCTCTCAGTCTCACTATATGACTAACCAGCTAAATTTTATAACTATTTATCTCATTGAAGTAAAAAAGATACCGAGAGTTTATCATTGGTAAAATGTTGGAGTCTAAATGACAACCATCACCACTGACATTGACAGTCTGCTTTAAAAATCACAAAATACTTTACATATTCTATTTTCTTTGAGTCTGCGAATAACTAGATGATGTTTGATTACCCATTATCACAGTGCTAGCAAGTGGCAGAAGCAGAGTATTAAGGTCTTTCTGGCTACTCATCCAGACTGCTAACCACACCACACTACAATTAGAAGTCTCTACATTTCCTTTGAAGTGGCTTATAACTTATTCCCTACCACTCCACAATTATAGTATACTACTATTTGTAAGCTTATAATAAAACATTAAAAGAAAAATATTGATATTTCAAGGAAATAATTTAGGGCAAAGCTTGAGTCAATTGAAAGTATTACATAATTTCATAAATGTTCATTTGGGGCCTAGTTCACTATCCATCTGCTCCATCTGTCCAAAATATATGTACTTATGGAGCATGTCAATGTGTTGTTCATCCAACTGAAATTATAGTCTAGACAGGAGGCTTCTACATTCACTTGTTAAGCCAAACTCTTGTGAATATTTGTTAATCTCATTTAGGAAATCTGGCAATCATCCAGAAATTGATACAATCAACACAATGTCATTTACAAAAGGGAACATCTGCAAGACTTTACCAACTTTAGAGAATTCTACAATTTGGATATTATATTGGACACACGCTATGACAGTGGAAAACATCTGGCAAATGGGCAATCCTGTTTTATCCCTTGATTGATATTCATACCCAGAGGAGTAAAGTTAGTTATCTTTGTTGTTGCATCTATCACACAATCTTATATGATTCTGGCATAAGCATAACAAATGTATATTTGGGGGGCATTTTTTAAACCTGTAGTTTTTACCTATTGAATTATATATTTTATAACAATACAATACAACATATACAACAGTATTTTATAACAATACAATACAACAATAACAATATAACAATACAATAAACACAGTGATCTCTTTTATTCTCAATACCATTTAGTTAACTATGAGAATGTATAGATATAGTCTGCTATGTTACATAATTTATGAAAACCTCTCGAACAATTTTTTATTTTCTTGTATTTTATCATGTAAGATAGACCAAAGAACAAAGTTTATTTTAAAATATAGATAATTTTATTGTTAAAGTACTAAATTTCTTACTTATATTTTTATCAATAATGCCAACTTATATATATAAAAATAAATATATACACATAAAAATTTGTGTATGTATATCAAGAGAGAAAAGAGAGAAAGAAAGAGAAATGAAGAGAGAAGGAAAGAGTGGGAAGGAGAGAGAATAGTGCACTAAATAAATATATATGTGTGTGTATATATGCATACACACACACATATAAACAAAGATATTTAGGGTGAAGTTTGGGTCCTTTCCTTTATAACTATAAAGGCTGTCTCTGGATCTATTTATATTGAGGATATCAGTCTCCTACTCTGTCTCCATCATGACATGAATAAATCCCCCAGTTCTAAAAGCCAAAGTTGGTAGGAGTTTAGGTGTTAGTGGCCACATTTGAAAGGTTTTGAATGTGGGGTACAGAAAAAAACCATGTATGCTTTCCAAGTTGAGCTATCCTAGGATTGTATGAACAGTCTCACACCAGTGGGTTAGCTAGTAGATTATGAGATTCTTTGGCTATTACAACCTACAAAAATTGGAGAAAATACAAAATGGCTTTTAATCCAGAATAGTCCCTTTCTACTTCTTTGGAGATGGAAACAGAACAACTAAAATGGAATCAGAGATAGTAAAAATAACCAAGTTCTCAAACCATCAATACATGTTAATTGTCTAAATGTGGTGTTCAATATCCAACAAGCCGACATACTAAGAAAAACTGAATCTTTTCAATTACTAGAAATAAAATAAATTAATCAGTTGGTACACATCAACTTTATAAAAGATCTTAGAAAATAAAGTAGAATATGAAACATGATATATTAATGTTTCTTTCATGTTTTCTTTGCTTTAAATATTTCAACCTTCTTATACACTAGAAAAAAGTTCTACAAAGAAATACAAAAATCTTAAAAACAGTGGTAAATACATACAAGAAATAATTGCTATATCAATCAACAGGTACGATTTCTGATATCAAGTACACATTTGTTTTCACTAGAAAATTGTTATTTCTATTTCATTCCTTATTAGATTGTGAGGCAAAACTCTGAAACGGTTTATGCCACCATAAGAAAATACCAGATTATTTGCCTGGCTCTACTATTAAAAGAACTAAAATTTCATTTTTCAGTGAAATATATATTCTATATGCAATATTTTTAAAAGATATATTTCTTTTTCCCTCTCTCACTCCCCCCAAAACTTTTGCAAGCGTTCAAAATGATTCAAACTACCTTTTACTGCTAACTTCCAAAAAAAAAAAAAGTTACACATTCAATTTTCTAAATGTTCACATAGAATTACTTTGTTGTGACTTTTTATATATTTCAAAATTTATTTTCTAAGAAAATTAATGAGTATTCAAGTAGCAATATGTTACTAATAAATTGCTGTCATAGCTTTATTTTAAAAGTCTAGAAGTTTTCTAAAAGACTCACTATAATTTTTCTTTTTACAAAATAACAACTTCAAATGCCTTAACTATTAGTTATGTTATGAATGAAGTAAAAAAGTCATCTTTTTAAAAAAAGTAATGGCATTTTTTTCTAAGAAAAGTAAAGCATTTCTTGAAGTCAATGAGAAAATGTAGCCTACTGCATAAATTCTAGAAAATTTTAGAAAAGTTTAACACATCTAAAAGTATGTTGGAGTAGCTCCTTTAGTACTCTCCTGCTAAATTACAATGACTATGACAAATGTGGGAATATGTATAGAAGAATTGTACATGTTTAACATATATTGGATTATTTACTATCTAGGGGAGGGAGTGGAAGAAGGGAGGAAGAAAAATTTAGAGGACAAAGTTTTGCAAGAGTGAATACTGAAAACTGTCTTTGCATATATTTTAAAAATAAAAAACTATTACTTAAAGAAAAAGAAAAAGATAGCATTAATAAGGATTCAAGATTTTTTATGTCTAAATAATTATAACAAAAAGTGCCATATAGTAACAAGAAATTTCCCCCCCCCCCCATATTCCACTTTAATTTCTACTTGTCCCTTCAAACACTCAGGTTTCATGCTGTTTTTGTTGTTAGCTTGATTTTGTTTAAATTTAAAAGAGATTTCAATATGTCAAACTTGAGATTTTGAGTGGGGAAATAAATTTGTTTTGTTTTGTTTTTTTGTAATGCCTCACTTTCCCTGAATTATAAAGCCTGGAATAAAATTATGGCCATCCTTTCCTCCTTTCCTAGCCATAAGGAGAGAATTAAAACTGAAAGCTCTGGTCACTTTACTTTCCATTGAGTCATAAAACTCCAGGATTCTTATCTCAAATGCTTACTGAGATAATGCCCCCTCCTTGTGAGTACTGTCCCTTGCCTAGCTGTCCCTGCCCTAGGCTTTCTTATTTTGACCCCCATCCTGGATTGAGTTATGATCTTTCCTGGAACTATGGCTTTTCTGCTCACCCAAAGTCCTCCACCCCCTGCCTTTGTTTTCCCTAGCTATAAAAGTTTCCTGAATTAATTGCTTGCTGTTGATGCTTTGAGACAAGAGTCTCATACCAGCTGGCTGCGGCTAGTCTAAATTCTCCAATTAAAATAATACAAACCAATCTCTGTCTTGTCTCAGTTTCTCCAGCATTACACTTTAAAATCTTAAAAGATAAATAAATAAATTACTATGACTAGATTAATCAGAGAAAAAAATAACATATAAAAAATGAAAACTAAATTTTCATTCTTGGAGACAAATGAGAAATTGAGATCTAGTTGCATTCAAAATACAGAGATATTGGCTAAGATGACAGGAAAAAATAATGATGAATGTTGGAGGGGATGTGGGAAAACTGGGACACTGATACATTGTTGGTGGAGTTGTGAACGAATCCAACCATTCTGGAGAGCAATCTGGAATTATGCCCAAAGTTATCAAACTGTGCATACCCTTTGACCCAGCAGTGTTACTACTGGGCTTATACCCCAAGGAGATACTAAAGGGAAAGGGACCTGTATGTGCCAAAATGTTTGTGGCAGCCCTGTTTGTAGTGGCTAGAAAATGGAAAATGAATGGATGCCCATCAATTGGAGAATGGTTGGGTAAATTGTGGTATATGAATGTTATGGAATATTATTGTTCTGTAAGAAATGACCAGCAGAATGAATATAGAGAGGCTTAGAGAGACTTACATGAACTGATGCTAAGTGAAATGAGCAGAACCAGGAGATCATTATGTACTTCAATAACGATACTGTATGAAGATGTATTCTGATGGAAATGGATTTCTTTGACAGAGACCTAATTCAGTTTCAATTGATCAATGAAGGACAGAAGCAGCCACACCCAAAGAAAGAACACTGGGAAATGAATGTAAACTGTATTTTTGTTTTTCTTCCCGGGTTATTTTTACCTTCTGAATCCAATTCTCCCTGTGCAACAAGAGAACTGTTTGGTTCTGCACACATATATTGCATCTAGGATATACTGCGACATATTCAACATATATAGGACTGTTTGTCATCTAGGGGAGGGGGTGAAGGGTGAGAAGGAAAAAATCGGAACAGAAGTGAGTGCAAGGGATAATGTTGTAAAAAAATTACCCTGGCATGGGTTCTGTCAATAAAAAGTTATATTAAAAAAATTGAAAAAACAAAACAAAACAAAACAAAACAAAAATACAGAGATAAAAATCTGAGGCAAAGGAGAGGTGACCTTATTTATGTATCTTAAACATTTTGAAGACAGAAATTAACAGTGAGACTTTTTTTTTTCAAAAGTTAGGAGAATCAATGAAAGAAAATGTCTTTTGGAATGTATTTTGATGAATTAAAAAAAAAGTAGAAATGATGAGAATTTTAGGAAGTACCATCCGTGTTCTCTTGGAAGTCATGAAACAGAAGAAAAGAGAGCAGTCTAAAATGAACCCTATACTTTGGGAGAGTTGTTTTTAAAGAATTCAAAGGAACCAAAAAGATAAACAGGTTCTCATTGTGAAAGTTACATCCATAGGCCAAAAATGTATTTAAATTATTAAATTATAAGTACAGGCACAAAGGATTCTGGGAAGCTGGCAGATTAGGTCAAAAAATTCCAAGTTCTCTAAATTTCCCCCACAAAAGAAATAAAAGTGCTCAGGGCAAAGGTAGAATAGTTAAAAAAAAAAAAAAAAGAGTTGGGGCAAAACAATGGTCATCTAAAGATGACTTGGTCAAACTCAGTTAAAGAAAGCCAGGCCCAGCTGTGCTGCCAAGACTCAGAGCTGGGTAAGAAGGAACCATGAAAGGCCTGCTTAGTGCCAAAGCAGGGGGGTACTTACAGGAGGATGGAGATATTGGCTGAAGGGGAGAATTGAACGAAAACCTAAAGCCAAAGGTACCATCACCCATATTCCAAGACTAGAGGAGATTAGAACAGTTTTATTTAAAACATAAGTTGCTTCTTTAAAAAATAAATAAATAAATAAGCTGGCAAAGGAGAAAGAACCCAACCACAGAAAGTTGTGGGATCATCTTCAGAGGAGGATATTGAAGGAAAAACGTCTCTCATACAACAAAGAGTAATATCAAGAATTCACAGAAAACCTCCAAAAAGACTTGAAAAATCAAATGAGAAATGTTGAGGAGAAAAAAATCCAAGAAAAACAAGAACACTACAAAAACAAAATCCACTAACTAGAAGAGGGTATCCAGAATCTTAAGGAAGAAAATGACTCCTTGAAAAGTAGAATTGGGCCAGGAGAAGTTAGTGAAGTTATAACACATAAAGAAATAATAAAACAAAATACAAAGAATGAAAAAAAAAATGAAAAGAATGAGAAATATAAAAAAACAACAGATCTAAAGAAGAGGTCAAGAAGAAAAAATATAAGAACCATAAGCCTATCTGACAGCTAAAATTTTTAAAAATAATACTGGTACAATAATAAAAGAAATAATTAAAGAAAAATTTCCTGAATTGTTAGAACTAGAGAAGGTAGAAATAGGGAAAAAAATGTATCACCTCCTGAAAAAGATCCCATGAGGAAAATCTAGAGAAACATCATTGCCAAATTCACAAGCCCTCAGATCAAGGAGAAAAATTTTATAAGCAACAAGGAAAAAAAATTCAAATACAGCAGAGTCACAATTAGAAGTAGACAAAGATAGCAGTGGTTATAGTAAAGACCACAAATATTGGAACACAGTAGAAGAGCAAAAATACTAGAGTTGCATACAGCAACACAGCAAAGTTAAGTATAACCCCGAACAACAATAACAAAAATAAATATTCAATTGCCAGACTTTCAGGATTTTGTTGCCCCCCCCAAAAAAATAAAAATCTGAATTTAATAGAAAATTTGATATATAATATCCAATATGAACAGACAATTCTCAGATGAAGAAATTGAAACTATTTCTAGTCATATGAAAAGATGCTCCAAGTCATTATTAATCAGAGAAATGCAAATTAAGACAACTCTAAGATACCACTACACACCTGTCAGATTGGCTAAGATGACAGGAAAAAATAATGATGATTGTTGGAGGGGATGCGGGAAAACTGGGACATTGATGCATTGTTGGTGGAGTTGTGAACGAATCCAACCATTTTGGAGAGTAGTTTGGAACTATGCTCAAAAAGTTATCAAACTGTGCATACCCTTTGATCCAGCAGTGTTACTACTGGGATTATATCCCAAAGAGATTATAAAGAAGGGAAAGGGACCTGTATGTGCACGAATGTTTGTGGCAGCCCTTTTTGTAGTGGCTAGAAACTGGAAACTGAATGGATGTCCATCAGTTGAAGAATGGCTGAATAAATTGTGGTATATGAATATTATGGAATATTACTGTTCTGTAAGAAATGACCAACAGGATGATTTCAGAAAGGCCTGGAGAGACTTACACGAACTGATGCTGAGTGAAATGGGCAGGACCAGGAGATCATTATATACTTCAACAACAATACTATATGATGACCAGTTCTGATGGGCCTGGCCATCCTCAGCAAGGAGATCAACCAAATCATTTTCAATGGAGCAGTAATGAACTGAACCAGCTGCGCCCAGAGAAAGAACTCTGGGAGATGACTAAAAACCATTACATTGAATTCCCAATCCCTATATTTATGCCCACCTGCATTTTTGATTTCCTTCACAAGCTAATTGTACAACATTTCAGTGTCTGATTCTTTTTGTACAGCAAAATAACCGTTTGGTCATGTATACTTACTGTGTATCTAATTTATATTTTAATATATTTAACATCTACTGGTCATCCTGCTATCTGGGGGAGGAGGTGGAGGGTAAGAGGTGAAAAATTGGAACAAGAGGTTTGGCAATTGTTAATGCTGTAAAGTTACCCATACATATAACCTGTAAATAAAAGGTTATTAAATAAAAAAGTAAAATAAAATAAATGTAAAAAAAACTAAAAAATAAAATAAAAAAAGATATATAATATCCAAGGGAAACAAAAGGTAAACATCAAAGACTAATTTCAAAATTAGTCTCTTTAGAGATTAATCTAAAGTCTCTTTAGATACCTCATTTAGAGACTCAATGAGGACAGATCATTTATGTTTTATATGTGGAAAGGTAAACCATATGTCTAAGACTGTCATTAGTAATTGGCTAGTTAGGAAGAAAGATTGGGATAGAGATGAGTATGATGTGATTCTAAAAAGTAAAACCGGCAAGGAAAATGTGGAAAAGAATAATTTATACTATACAAATGAGGTATGAGAGCAAGAACTGACCCAGAGGGATTAGATGGGATGGGGGAGGGGAATTCTGGAATCCTACTCACATCAGTAATGGATTAAAGAGGGGACTATATATATATGGGTATAAAAGACTTTTAAATGTATAAAGAAATAAGAGGGAAAGGAAGATAAGGGGAGGGACAGAAGAGTATGTAGATAAATATGAATGGAATAATAGATGTATTTTAACAGGAATGGGATAAAGATGAAGAAAAAAGATAGGGGAGAGGATAATGGAAGAATCCTTGTGGAGTGGGGAGAGGAGGAGATATGTTAAGTAACAGCAAGGAAAGGTAGAGGTGGAAGTAAAGTAGAGAAGTAAGTAGGGACAACAAATACACAAAGAGAAAAAGAGATACATGCAAACGTAATAACAATAATCAAAAAGCAGAGTTAGCGATCATTGATCTCAGACAAAATTAAAGTTAAATTAGATTTAACTAAAAAAGAAAAATAGGGAAGTTGTACTATATAACAACCGTATGAATCAATATTGTTTCACACTATTTAAAATAACTAGACAGTGTTTGGTTGGAATATTGTTATGGCATAGAAATACTGTAAGTAGATTTAGAAAAATATGGAAAGACTTGGACTCCTGAAGGATGATGTCATCTACCCCACGTTCAGCAAATGAAAAGAGAAACTAGCATAGTACTGCTTTATATATATGTATATGACTGTGTACTTTTATGCTTAGAGATATTTGTGTACATGTATATGTGATGTAATACACTCTATGTCCCCCTGATCTTTGGGGGGATGGGCCTGCATTAGAAAAACCCTTAATCTCAATCCCATCTAGTCTCTGAGAAAATTCCTAAAATGATCCTACCTGGTTCCCATGGGAAATTCTCATCTCCAACTTATCTGGAAATCAGTTTGGCCTGGGCCACAACCTTTTTATTGATTTGGAAATTAGTCCCTCAAATTGCTCCCCAACCCCAAGCCATAGAAAGCTAAATAAAATCAAAATACTATAACCCAATCTTTGCTATCTTCCTAATCAAGAAAGGGCCTACTGAGAGAAAGAGCTTCTCAGTGAAAATAAACCCATTTTTGCCAAAGTTCGCTTGGAGTATGGAACTGAGAATTCTTTTGCAAAACCTGTGACATTGGCCTGGGGACTCCCATCGCTATCAAAGTATCTCATCCTTTAACATATGTGTAACTACACACACACACACACACACACACACATATGCACATATGCATGTGTATATGTATGTATGTACACACACACATATGCTTACTTGTAGCCTTCTTCCATGAAATGGAGAAGAAAGGCAAAAAATAATAAAGCAAAAAGTGTAGATAAGAGAATAAAAGAAGACCTATAAGAAAGTAAAAGAGATATAGACAGCTCTGAAAAGAATGTAAATATTTATATAGGCTTTTTTGAAATGAAAATTTATTGTCTCAACTTTTGAATTCACTCTCATGTTCTTATATATACATAGCAACATTTTTCCCCTCTTTTTTTTCTTTTCCTATTTTTTTCTATTTTGAAATAAATTTTTTAAAGGTTCAGAAAATAAAATTTAAGCATGAATGAACAAAAATTCTTAGATAAAGAACAAAAAGGAGATTTCACTAAAGAGGATAATGTAAATACACCAGATGTTTAATCTAGTCAGTTAGTTAGTCAGTCAAAAAAAAATACACATTTATTAAAATCCATATGCTAAAGGCACTATGCCAACCTAGAAATACAAAGAAAAGCAAAAATTGTTTTGCCCTTAAGGGGCATGCATTCTTGCTGAATAGAGAACATATAAATAGCTATGTATATATAAGAAATATAGGGAATAGATGACCATTTAAAGATTTAAAAAATACACATTTAGACTGAAGAGAGATTGGATTCAGACAAAAGAATGGCATTTTTATCTAAGAACAATATCAGAGCTATTAAAGATTAAAAAAGCTTGATGCTGAAAATTAATGATAAAAGGGAAAAGAAGCTTTCTTAACCAAGTTGAGGTCATTAGGAGTATCAAATTAGGCATGAAACCACTGAGGTTAGGGGATGCGTGGGCAGTAGATGGGTAATGAGAAGACTAAACGACAAAAAAAAAAAAAAAAAAAAAAAATTTCCTCTTAAGATGAATGGTGTTCGATTATAAAGAGAGAACAAAATTGGTTAACAAGGAATTGAAATAAAATATATATAAGATGGAAAGATGGGGCCTACCTTCCCTCATTGAATAACTTGAATATCCTAGAGCTCAAACAATCTACAAATACAAAATAATGATAAATATGTTTAACCTGCTGTCAGTTATCTATAATAGAGAACGGAAGATGATGATGTTAATTCCCAGCAAAACTTGAAAATGAGTGATTAAAGAATTTGTATTTGAATGTTAATAAATGTCATTTATGTGGTTTTTATGAATGAGATAAAGATATGTGGGTAAAAATTAACATATATTATGCAATTGAAGACAATTAAATGACATGATCTAGAGTTGCTATCACATAGGAAATGTTGCTGATTTTAGTGGAGTTTCCGTAAGCGCCTGTCATTGTGATCTTATACCACTCAACATTTTTATCTGCTATTGAATTAGTAAATAAAAAGAATATTCATTTAAAGATAATATGAAGCTTGAGAGATACTTATAAGGTGCTGGACAATGGATTCAGGATTCAAAAACACCCTGAAAGATTATAAAAAGCCAATAAGAATAATAAAGAATTGACTAATCTGATTGATTTGTTGGCTATATAAGAGAACAAATTCTTATTTAGATAAAAATCAAATTCAAGATTCCCTTTCAACTCTTGAGATTCTGTGATTCTTTAGATATTGTGGAAAAGCATCCAAATCTCTTTTAAAAAATTTAACTCCAATTAAATGTTTCAATTATGCATAAGAATGTTTTGTGCAATCAGGGATTTCTGTAGCAAATCTTATTTCCA
This sequence comes from Sarcophilus harrisii, assembly GCF_902635505.1. Taxonomy (NCBI): domain Eukaryota; kingdom Metazoa; phylum Chordata; class Mammalia; order Dasyuromorphia; family Dasyuridae; genus Sarcophilus; species Sarcophilus harrisii. The sequence goes on from NC_045428.1 coordinate 421,827,179, forward strand.
GCTGCTTCTTGACATTATCAAATACTGTGCTTATTTTATATGTTAACATTAATACCATCTCTATTTACTATTACTCTCTGAATGCAATTATAGAGACTAGAAGATTAATCCTTTTAAATAAAAATAATTAGCCTTGCTACCTCAAGATCCACATATGAGAGATTTAAAGGAAGAGTAGAGAGCTGCTAAGAAATAATGTTAAAGGGTGGGAAGTGGGAAGGAATTACGAGATGTTGAAATTACCTATTCTTTGGATCATCTATTTGCTAATTATCATTTCAAATTATGGCTAACCCAGACATAATTACAATTTCAGAAACACATATGCAATAACTTAAAATAAGTAGATGCTCTCATTGACATTTTAAATTCAGATTACAAATAATTTATATTGGTGTAACTGGTTTTTTACATATTACAAGAAAGCAGTCTTGAGACACTACGGAGATGAAAATTTAAAGATATTTAAACATGTTTAAAAAATATAATAGTCTATCCTTACCAAAACTAGCAAAGGACTCTAGAGAGAAAAGCTTTTGTTCATATATATTAAAATTCTAAATTTAATCAAGCATCAAAAAGATTCTGGAGGCACCTTCACTACAGATGATCTCCAGAGACTCCTAGAGTATATAATAAATGTCTATGATAACCTGAATCCTTTTTAAAGCTTTGTTTTCAAATTACTTTCATCACCATAATTTGTAATATCTTATCCCCTTTGAGCTCTCTAAATCTTGACTTCAACAGCCCCCCCCCAAAAAAGGCATATCAACTCAAAAACTTTCATTCAGTTTTAATTATGAGAAAACTGTAATTGGAGGTAAATTTTTCAAAAAGCTGTCTCTAACAGATCTGAATGAGAAAATGGCACTGTTTAAAATTACAAAAGTAATTCTTTTTCAAAATTTACCCTGAAGCAATTTTGAGAGGTCATCTGGATCATTCTTCTACCTTTGGTTAAATTGAAGCTATCGTTTTCCTTCATCTGGTATACCAAAATGGCAGATTTGGCACAAGAATTTTCAAGAAAATTTTCCCTCCAAAGAAAACAGAAGAACAGCAATATCATAAACAAAACAAACAAATGTACATTTTATAATTCAGAAAGGCATCATTCAAATTGAATAAAGTCTGCTGAGCTTAAGATCCATCTTGCAACTAGCAGATTTTTATAAGAACAGAAAAATCCCTTGGATCAAGAATTCTTAAGTCTAGAAGTAGAAATTGGAGAAAAAATAGAAAGCAGATGACAAGTAAAAGATGAAGAAATTACTTCATAAGCACTCTCAGACATGCCCAGATTTTTGTACTTTCCAAAGCAGATTTGAGCCTACACATATCATGAAATTTCATTGCTTTATGTCAGGAAAGAAATAAAAATTTAAAGATATTAGATATGTGGTGATAACATCACTAAAAACTTAAGAAGATAGTGCCTCATCCTCATTACAGTGTTTCTATTAAAATGCACACTGGATCAATCTCTTTAGAAAGATTTAGGAAACAATCCCAACAGATCCATTCCATTTAAAACAAAAAAAAATAAAGAATATAATAAGCTAAAAAAAAGTCAATATAAAATAAGTGGAATTCAGCATTAATCCAGAGAAAGATTGGGATTATAAATTCTAGGATCATAGGTTTAGAGCTCCAGAAAACTTAGAGCCATTTAATTCCATCCATTCTACCCATTTGACAGATAAGGAAGCTGAAGTATTTGTAGATTTTTTTTTTTTAATTTCCCAAGATCACCCAGAATTTTTTTGTTGTTAAGTTGTTCAGTCATGGCCAACTCTTTCTGACCCTGTATTGTTATGCCACAGTTTCCTTTAATTGTCCTGACTCAGTTTCTCTAAATTGTTCTGACTCAGTACCCCCTTGTTGCAATCCCCCTTCCTGACCATCAGAACTGATATAAATTAGGGTTGGGAGCCCTGATTATTAGCATTTCATAGAGTCATAAATTGCAAATGGGTTATTTGGAGATAGGTAACCATATCTCTTTTCTCACACTCAGTGGCTCCTAGCCTCTCCCTCTTATTAGAATTTATGGTCCTTACCCCAAACCTGTCAGAACAGAATTTATGGTCTGCTCACCAGTATTCTACCCCACTCCCCACCCCCATCCTTTGTCTCTCCTGATTGCTGGAGCCCTTTAAGAATTCCTGCATTCTCACATTCAGTGCTGGATACTTTGACACTTATTTAGCCCTGGGGGCAACATGGATCCTGTTTTGCCCCCAGCACAATCTCTCACTCTCAAATAAAATATTAAAAACTCTCTAATCTCTCTCTTGCCTCAATTCCTGTAGCATTATAGTATGCTGAAGTAGTCTTCAACAATGGATTAAGGTAATCTAAGAGATTAAGTGCCCCTTGCCCAGGATTCAGCTAATAAGTGTCTGAGGATGGATTTGAACTCTGGTCTTTCTAAATTCTCATCCAGTACTTCATCCATTGAGCCACACAGCTGCCTCTAACACAGCCAGTTAAGTAATATAGCTGGGGTTTAGATTAGGATTATATTCTGATTCCAAATTTAAAACTGTTTCCATTAGATTATGCTGAAATTTTTAAAGTAATCCCTATGGGGCTTAGTCTGAACTCAATGATATCCAATGGTAAAGGAATGGCCCAGATGTCCTCTCAAGATATCTTCAGGCTCACATAAAGACTTCTGTAGAAAATGAAAATTTTGTTGGTCAAAATCTACCTGTCAACAAATAAAAAAAAAAAAAAGAAACCATTATCAAACAGTCTCTTTTTATGAATGATATTATTATTAACACTGCTGAAGCAAATACAGAGTAAGAAAAGATAAATTCTGTAGTTATATGGGTTTGGAAGCATACCATGTGTCACCATCAAAATGCTTTCTACACAGATTTTACAGGGACATTGATAGAGATGCAAACATCTTTCATGGGGAAAAGTAAAGATTTTTAAAGGGTAACAATACTAAAGAAAAGCCTATCATCTGCAACAGGAGAACTACACAAAACTCAAGGGTCCTTTCTTATCCAATCAACTACCTAATACCTTTGCCAAAGAGACAGATGCTCAAATTGGAAGGGTCTCATTCAGGGCTCAGCATCAGGGCTTTGTAAAAACTACCTTGGAACAGGAGGCCTCAGGAAAAATAAAAACTTTCTCTAAAGATTTTTTTCTCCTTAGTAAACAGGAAGAGCTAACAAAAATTCGACAAATGGAAATTAACTCTAGTAATTCTGCATGGTTTTCAGTAATGTGAACATGCAAAAAGAAAACAAAGAAATGAACCTAGGGATTTCCAAAAGAGGAGATAAAGCAACCACTGAAAATACCTAGCAAAATCATACAGGATAGTGGAGGTGGGGAAAGAGGGTGGAAATAAATTAAAGTTTTTGTTTTCTGTACTTGTTTGGTTTTTATTGAAAATAGTTTTCAGTGACAGAAAGGGTTAACATAAAAGTAATTCACAAGCTAAACTCCTCCATCTGACCTTGAATGATATTGGGGGAAAGGGAAAGTCTCATTTGGGGAAAATTACAAATTTGTGATATTCAAAACCTCCATGTATAGGATTTATGAAAAAAAAAAAGATCACAGTCATCACTGTACTGGGCAACCATAACACATTATTCACTATTTTAAAAGTTTAGTTACCTTTGGATTTCATTTTTAATGCAGAAGATATACATCCTTTGGGATTTCAGAGTATGATTTCAGGCCTTTTGGAAGAATGATGTATTTGGGGATTGTAGCTACTGAGAAGGGCCTTTCCATGTAGTCCAGCTGAACTTTATGGTAGCAGGAGTATAAAATATGGTGGTAAAGTGAAAGGAAGGCAAAGTGAAAGGAAGGCTAGCAGAGATCTAGATTAAAGCTTTGCCTCTGACACTTACTAGTTTATGATCATCATAATCTGAATAAACTATCTGTGCCCCCAAACAATTCTCTAAAATTATAATTCCAGATGAGTTGCTAACCAACATTAAAAGAAAAAATTTCTACACCAAAAGTTCCCCACCCCCCAAAAATTGTAAGTCCAATCAAATAAATGAATAAGTAAAAAACAAACAAAAAATAACAAATCAATTAACCTCTCAGTGCTCAAGGCAATTGTATAAGACTAAACAGAAGAGAAGGTTGTAACCTATTTTGATGGAAATTTCTCCAGCAGGTTATCCCTGTAACAATGAAATTTCAAGTCTGGTTACCTACCAATGTCTAAGAAGAATTTAAAACTTAAATGCAATTAAATTAGATGTAATTAAAAATAGTTACTTTTTTTTTTTTACACAAAGGCCATTTCATGATGTGCATTTTCAGTTTGACAATAATCACCCCTTAAACATTCATTACCCACTCTTTCCCTTGTCCTTACAGAGAACATTTTAATCATTTATTTCCATGCAGTCTATCCAACAATTTGTGAATTTTTAATCTTCACAAAATAGTCCCTTCATTTGCATTCTATTGGAGCCAATGGTCATCTTGGAAAGATTATATCATAAAATTGTCTTAGAATATTATTTAAGCTTTGGTTAAAAATGGAACAAAGCAAGATCCTTTAAGATAATCAGAAGAAAAAAGAGACTTTCTAATATTTGTTTCCAAAAGATGAGGGAAGAAGTATGAAATTAAGTTGTCTAAATCTTTTATAACAAAAAAAGCGATGAGAGAGGGGGAAAAATTCTATACTAATTTCTCACCTCTGTTACATTCATCATTTTAGAAATAGTTTCAAAATCGAATGGGGGTAAAGGAAAATGACCCCTCCCCCTCTATTCAACAATTCCATTTCTGTCTCTGTCTCTCTTCTTCAATCCCCAAGAGTCACACTAAGGACAAAAATCACTCTGCTAAAAGAAGAGTATAATTGTAATTTTGAAAAAAATATTCTGAGTCACCAGAAAGAATAATTAATAAAGGCCCCAAATCCAGGACCTCTTGATCAGCTTTTGTTTTCACTTCTGTCAGAAACACCTGGTTATCCATTTTTAAAATTTTGTTTTATTCTGAGACAAATTGCTCAAGGGGATCATGAATTTTTATCTGTTAAGGAAAAGGTAATAAAGGTTGGCAATAAAATTTTTCCCCCTTCAGCTAGCTTTTTATTTCCTCATGCCAGAATGCTTCACACTTCTGCTTATATTCAAACAATACTAAATAAGCTAAGTTTGAAAGTTGCAATACCCTGTTGAAAACACATTGGAAGGCATTAAAAGATCATACAAGTGATAACAAATCTATTGTCAAAGCACAAGTATGAAGCTAATACAATACAGTCAAAAACAATAAAGTAATAAAAGAAATAATAATGGAGTTGAAATAAGCAAGATTTGAGTGGCAATACTTCCTCTGCCACTTAATTGTGTGATCTTGGGCAAGTCACAAAGCCTCTGAGTTTCACTTTCTTTAGATATAAAATGGGAATAATAATAATACTTATCCTATTTTATAGTTTTTCCTATGATTCAAGCGAAAACAATAATACATTCACTTCCTTATAGTTATCATATAACTCAAGTAATAATAATAATAATAATAATACTTAAATGACCTTATAACTGACATATGATTCAAGTATTAATAATAATTTATAATAGTTGACATTGAAATATTACCTTAATGTTTGCAAAACATTTTATACACATCACATCTGATTATTATACCTACTCTATGAAATAGCTATTATTCTCATTTTATAATAATGTTACTTCCAAGATTTTCCAAAGCTCAATACAATGATAAAGATAAATCATTACAGAACTAATTAAATGAATACATTGGGTCTTCTTAGTTATAAAATAGAAATTTCTCATTTTACACAGAAAATTATTTTGTTAAAATATTTTGCTCTCAACTCCCAGAATTTAATAAGCAAAATATTGTACAATGAATGTCTACTAAAGAAAATATAAATCCTTTAGCCTGTAATTCTGCCATGTTTCTCTAATCTGCCTGTTCAGATTTTATTTCATGATTTACCCTGTTGCCTCCCCTGAACTACAGTTCCCCAATTTTGATTTGAGGTATACATTGTTCACCTGGCCAAGAATGGATTCCACTGCCTACAAAAAATGCTTTCTTCTTCCCCCCCCACTTAATGCCTGTGCCTCTAGTACCCAAGCCTCCACAATGCCTTTCTTGATCTTGCCCGTTCAAATTGTTTCTCTCCTTAAATCTCTCAAAACCCTTACTTGTGCATGATCGAGATGAGGTGAGATCTCTCAGGACAGTTGTGAAAATCAAGTAAGGCCTCATCTACTTCAGAGTTGGAGTAGGGCCTGAAGGTCTTTGAGCATTGATTCAAGGGAATACTTAAGTCCCTTTCCTGCTACACTCCCATGACATCAATTTCTCCCTATTTCAATCAAATATGGGCAACTATGTACTTAGTGGGCAAGTTCAATTTCTTGGGTAGTTCCCACATTTAGAATGGTAAGACCCTCAGCCAATAAGGATGAGGGCCAGTGGTGGGGGGTATTTGCATTAGGGATTTAAGTGTCAAACCTGTCCTGAAAGGTGTCTCTTTCCTTCCCTGGATTGCCTGCTCTAGTGATGGGACACCCAATTCTCATAAGAACGTACAATAAACTTTTGTTTTGCTCCTAGAGATCTCTCCAGCTTTTTTTTTTTTTTTTTAATGGTGACCCTTCAGTATTTCTGAGCCACACACACACACTTGTTTTACATGTTCTCACTAATTATCACAGTTATGTGTACATAGATCATTTCTCCCATTACATTATAATTTACTCTAAGTCAGATAATATGTCCTTTGACCATTGTAGTTCAAGTCCCTAGCACAATTTACTTTATAGAGGGAGCCACTTACTAGGTATTTGCTGAATAGAGCTAAATAATTTCTAAAAGTCAAAAAGCAAACTGAGATAATATCTATTAATTTCATTAAATTATGCATTTCATATTTCCTAGCTCCATTAAACACTATATAGTGAAATTAATATTATTATTAAAATAGATAATTTGGTTAGGGATTTTAAAAATAATAATCCTTTTAGAGAATAAGGAGGTACATCTCCCACTGTTTCCTTTTCTGTTGGTTTTCCTTTCTCTTCTCAAAGCTTTAATTCAACAGCTTAGCTTCCTATAGGCCAATTATTGTCACCCTCAATGTGAGACTATGTCCCTTGAGAGGAAAGAAGTATTCTTTTCTCTTCCCTCAGGGCTTTATTTTCTAGTTTCTACTGCCTCATTATGTTAGTGTACCCCACAGGATGAATAATATTATATATCAGAGGAAAGTAAAATCCATGTAGATCCAAGCAAATTCCAGATCCATTTTGAGGGCAGCTTAAGTACTTTGCATCTAAAGTTCCTTACAACTCATAATCTTATGACCTCTCATGACAGCTTATTCCACTTTTTAAAAGCTTTTAATTATTATGCATTTTTTCTTACATTAAGCTAAATTTATTTCTCTGTAACTTTCATCCACAATTCCTAGTTCTGTTCTCTGAGGCTAAACAGAAGAACTCTAATCAACTGCCCCTTTAAAAACACTAGAAAGCAGATACTGTGCAGTCATCCTCCCCTTCAAGGCAGTAAGCATTTATTAACCACCTACAATATGCCAGGAACAGCTAAGCATTTGATGCTCAAAACCACAATTTGTGAAGCAGAAGATATTATTATCCTTGTTTACAATTGAGAAAACTATAAAGCAGGTAGAAGTTAACTGACTTTCTTGAAGTTACATAACTACTAAGTAAGTAAGGACTGATTTAAAATCAGGTCTTCCTGACTTTCAATCCAATGCTCTCTCCAGCTGCCTCTCCCCCAAGACACATAGTTTTCAGCTTTCATGTCTTTCTTTACCCTAACCAGACATACAGAATTTCAAGTCAGTCAAGACCTTTTTTCTTTTACTGCTTCAAAAATAAATTTTAAAAAGCTATCAAGAAGTAAAAGTAAATGATAGGCTTATTTTACCTTAAGGTAACCTAAGATTACCTTAAATGACTTCAAAGCAAGTAAAATAAAAACAGCAAATAAATTAACCCAATATGTAAAAGAGGGATAGAAAAAAAAAGTTTTTTTACCCAAATCCAATCTTATTTTAAGATACTGAATAATTGATACAGATTTTAAGTACAATAACAACAAAAAACTTTCATTCAATTAGACTAGAGCTATATCTCACAATGTCATGTGGAAAGTTACCCAATGTATTTTGCCTATGGAAATAACCAGTTCAAAATAATTCAAACAACAGGTTCTTTCCTGTTAATCAACACTGAAAGAACAAACAAGATATACATATAGACTGAATTCTACAATCCCAATAAATACTTATCACAGATGAACAAATTAATCTTTACAGCTAAACATAAAATAATTTAAAAAGTTAATGCATATTTTTTAACTATTCTTTACTTATAATTTTCTCAGCTGGCTGAGTACAAAGTCCAAATCAATGGAGAATTGCCAGATGTCTACTTTAAATTGCATGCATTTGGTCCAACTTAACCAGAAATATTCTAAATATGTCTTTCTCCACAAGTGTTTTGAAAAATCACTATTTAAAAAAAAACAATTTATTTTTGTGCCCTATTTCTCTTCAGTGTATAATACTTAGTATTTTTTCCCCAATGATTTGAAAACAATACATTACCCCATTAACCCTTTGCCCAATTGCCTTTGGCAGTTCTAAAGGCACATAGTGAAATTTTATAAGCAATTAGTCAATCAATGACTAAAAAAAGCAAAAATGACCAACTAATGATATGCTTATAATGTTGGCTTGTAATAAATTTCCTAAGAAATTTTGTGATAAAATTGCATCTTTTTTTGGCCTCCCTGACTACCCTCCCTACCCTTCTAATTAGTATAAGTAAAATTTTGAGGATCCAATATAAAGTAGCTATGGTGGGAAGTAAAATTGATTTTTTATTTTTATTTTTTTAATTGTCTTTTATTTACAGGTTATATGTATGTGTAACTTTACAGCATTGACAACTGCCAAATCTCTTGTTCCAATTTTTCCCCTCCTTCTCCACACAAGGGAAGTAAAATTGCAAAGGGAAATCTAGAAGGCATGGACCAACCATCCCAAAGATTAAAGAAGAATAATTTACCAATTTACCAACAATATTTATCTCAAAAAACACAAGCTGATAATATACTGAATCAGATGAAGCCATCAAGAATTTATCAGGACTTTTTGGTCCTATGTTTTGTGAATCTTGGACAAATTCCAGATACTGGCAGTAAATCCTGCAGATCACTAAAAGGTGCTGATAATTTTGTGATGATGTGGACACGTTAACTTGAAAGTTCTCCTGAAAACTTTGAAATGTTTTGGATACTCTAACTAAACTAAACTCAAAGTGAAACTGATACAAATCAGTCTATTCACCCCTTTAAAAAAACCTATAAAAAGGAGACCTTTACCTCCTGCTCCCCAAGCACTTATGAAAGAGTGTTCCAAATCACTATTGATCAGAGAAATGCAAATTAAGACAACTCTGAGATACCACAATACACTTGTCAGATTGGCTAAGATGATGGGAAAAAATAATGATGAATGTTGGAGGGGATACGGGAAAACTGGGACACTGAGGCATTGTTGGTAGAGTTGTGAATGAATCCAACCGTTCTGGAGAGCAATCTGGAATTATGCCCAAAAAGTTATCACACTGTGCATACCCTTTGACCCAGCAGTGCTACTACTCGGGTTATACCCCAACGAGATACTAAGGAAGGGAAAGGGACCTGCATGTGCCAAAATGTTTGTGGCAGCCCTGTTTGTAGTGGCTAGAAACTGGAAAATGAATGGATGCCCATCAATTGGAGAATGGTAGGGTAAATTGTGGTATATGAATATTATGGAATATTATTGTTTGGTAAGAAATGACCAGCAGGATGAATACAAAGAGGCTTGGAGAGACTTACACAAACTGATGCTAAGTGAAATGAGCAGAACCAGGAGATCATTATATACTTCAGCAACGATACTGTATGAAGATGTATTCTGATTGAAGTGGATTTCTTTGACAAAGAGACCCAATTCAGTTTCAAATGATCAATGATGGACAGAAGCAGCTACACCCAGAGAAAGAACACTGGGAAATGAATGTAAACTGTTGGCATTTTTGTTTTTCTTCCCAGGTTACTTTTAACTTCTGAATCCAATTCTCCCTGTGCATCAAGAGAACTGTTCAGTTCTGCACACATATATTGTATCTAGGATATACTGCGACATATTTAACATATATAGGACTGCTTGCCATCTAGGGGAGGGGGTGGAGGGAGAGAGGGGAAAAATCAGAACAGAAGTGAGTGCAAGGGATAATGTTGTAAAAAATTACCCTGGCATGGGTTCTGTCAATAAAAAGTTATTATAAATAAAATATATATTTTATTAAATATAAATAAAAAACAATTATGGATATGTCTTCAATAGATTATTTCATTAATCCCAAGATGATGATCAAGAACAAGGACAAAAGTCGTCATATTTGAATATGGCAGTTTTCCTCTGACTTGGTTTGTATATGTGAAATAGCTAACCAAAGTAATTACATAGAAAATTTATCAAATATCAAAGTATTTCAGGCATTTTGCTTTAATTTCCTTGAAGTTACTCAAACAGTTCCATCTCTATACTTCAAAATATTATCTGGTTTTACACAGCTTCTTTTTACAAAGGGAAAAAAAGGATGGTGATGGTTAATTAATTCATCTTATTGTAGTAATTCACTATTAAGTTACAGTTGTTATACTGTCCAAAATACCAATGAAATGTCAAAGATATGCTAAGAAATATGTCTGGACATCTTCCAACATACTTAACATAATCAATAATACATTCTTTAGTTCTACAAGAGAAAAATAAAAGATGCGTGATGAATTGCTTTCAACATATTTTCTAGTTTACCATTTCCCCCTCAAATGGTGTTGCCTCACTAAACCACAATTTACAAGGGAAGCAGTAATAGTCTCCTGCAGGGCCTGAATTAACAATCTGATAGAGTAGGTAAATAGTATCTTTTGGGCTGTGATAAGAGCACTTCTTTTAAAAATCTCCTTTTAAGAAAATTCACAGTCCTCATTCCAACAGTAATAAGAAATAAAGTTTAAATTTTTTTCATTCACTATTTGGTTGGAGCTTTGAGGCTCAAAATCCAATGGTAAAAATGCAAGGATGGAGCCTACACTGTTCTTCATTCACATCAGGAATAACTGAAATTAATTTAAGAAAGAAAAAGAAGTGAATATTATCAAGTGATCTTTAGAATTTACTGTAAGTAAATTTGAAAATAGCATGTAAATATGAATACTATACTTAGAGTTCATCTAGCAAGCAAAGTCACGTGCAATGAAGTGACAACTTCAGAGTTAAACATCTAAATAGTAACATCTAAACATATAAATAGTTGATTTTAGATAATAATTTGTGCCATTCTCAAAGGTTTTAGAGAATCAAAAGACTAAAAGGGAAGGAAAAATATTAAGTATTCTCAATTTAAGAAATGAAACCTCAGAAAATCCAGGAAGATCTCTAAATTTAACTTCTCATTAGCATACAATAAAACCATTTTTGACTAAGATGGCACAATGTTAAACGAAAGAAATATTCAACTACCATGTTGTATGCAACTTTCTTATTAAGGATGGTCATCAAAGTAGGAGTAGAACAAGAATAAACAATGAAAACAAAAGCTTAAAATGGAGCACTCAACTTATCACTAAACATTTGGTAAGCTTTAGTTAATTCCAAGGCTCTAGGCCAGAGCAATATATCCCATACTATAGGAGGAATGCTAAAAAACATGCAGACAAACAAGTGGCCCAATTTTCAAAAGTAAAACACTTGATATTAATTTGTGATTGAATTCTAGAAAAAATAATTAAATACATTATTGCAAGCACCTGCAAAATAAAGCAACAATTATTGAGAGCCTACACGGGTTCTCTAAGAAGTTTCAAACCAAATTGTTAGTATTTTCTTTTTAGACAGAGTGACTAGGAATGCTAAATCAGAGGTCATGAATAAAATGTATCATTTCATCAAGTTATAACATTTGTTGGGATATCTTTTTGTAACTTATACAGGACACTTCACTGCATTTTACATTAATCAGATTATATTTATTTTTGACAACCTATTAATGCTTGGCAATATTAACTCTGTGAGGTTAGATCTGGCAAATCCTCAAGGAAAAGTCTAGAAAGGAAAAATTAAGTATATAATTTTGATTAACTATAATAGGGAAAGCCTGGAAAAGACTGAAAGATCACCTGATAAAATTCCTTTTCAAACCTTAAGTTTAGATAGGTGAATTAATCTGTTCAAGGTTACAAAAGCAGGAAATTATATACATGGAATTTAAGCCTCTTTTCCCCAATACATATCCAATGTTCTTTATACTACATCATGCAGCCTCTTACTTTTCCAAGCTGAGAAGTTTCCCAAGAGAAAAACACAAACACATACACAAACAAAATATAATTTATTTAAAGCATAATATGATGAAATGGTGGAAAATAGACAATGAAAGAAGAGTTCACTTTTGCCCAAAATTCACTTCTTTAACATTTGTATGTTAGTCCCTTGTGTTTTCTTTGCATGTTCTTATATCTTTTAATTAATATCATAAATCTTGGGGGAAAGGATTAATGCATTGTCTTCATTATAGTCAATGAAGTTTTTATTCATAGGATTATCTATGTGCTATATGTAGTCATTATCTAAAAATACTTGTCAGCTGATTTTAAACTAATTAGATATTTCCACTGAGACTTCACTATTTATGGCTAATGAATACCAATAAGCTATAATTACCAAATGCCTAATACATAAAGGCCACTATATTAGGCACTATTAGACAATACTACCCAAAATACAGAAAATGTGAAACTGTCTTCTGACAGCCTAAAATCTAAATGGAAAGAAGTAATGTATTTATATGCAATGAAGGGAGAGCGAGAGAGAGAAATGGATAATGGGGAAGGAGAGAGGGAGGGAAGGAAGAGAGAGGGAAAGAGAAGGAAATAGATGAAGAGAAAGGGACAATGAGGGAAAGGAGATGAGAGAGGGAGAAAGGGAGAGGAAAAAAAAAGGAAAGGGAAAGGGAGAGAGAGGGAGAGACAGAGGAAAGAGGAGAGGGAGAGGGAGACCAGATAGATATGCAAATATATCTGTATATGGGTAGCTAGATGGCAGAATGGACAGAATACTGGGTTTAGAATCATGAAGAATCATCGTCCTGAATTCAACTCTTACCTCAGACATTTATTATGTAACCTTGAGCAAGTCACTTAGCCTAGTTTTTTCATCTATAAAATAATCTGGAGAAATAAATGGGAAATAATTCTAGTGTTTTGTTTTTTTTTTTTTCTTTTTGCCAAGAAAACCAAAAATAGGGTCAGGAAGAGTGGATACAACTAAAACAAACTAAAAATGACAACAGTATGTCTCTCTGTGTGGAGAAGCATTCAACTTTTGTTATAAGTTGAAAATATAATAAAAGAGAAGAGTCATAGATCATTAGAGTTTGAATCTTAGGAATCATATAATTTGAACTTTTAATTTTTTATATTAGGAAAGTGAATTCAAAAGAGGGAAAATGACTTGGACAAGTAAGGTCAAAGAAGGTAGTTAAAATGATTTCATTTGGTTAGAACTACACACAAATATGTTTTGATTCTTAAATCTATTTATTTGACCATGATATCTTTCCATCACTACTTTACATCTCACCTGTCTAAGTGAGAGATTGAACTGGCTTTCCCCATCAACTTCTTAAATTCAACATGACTAAAACTATACTCATTACCTTTACCCTCAACAAAACTTCCCCTTTTCCAAACATTCCTATTACTGGACACCACCGTCCTTCTGGTCACCCAGTTTCATAATGTAGATGTCATTCTATAATCCTTATTCTCACCTCTCCCCATCCAATTTCTTACTACATTACCTGCCTTCGTAAAACCTCCTATATTTGCCTCCTCTCGCCTATCTAATACTGCCACCACCCTGATACAAATCCTCACCTCCTCATCACTAAACTACTGGCAATAGTTTGTTGGTTGATCTCACCACCATATCTCTCCCACAGACATCATACATACAATGAATTGCCAATTTCCCTAAAGTTTAAATCTAACCAAATCACCCCACCTTTCTCCAAAATCACTAAATTTCAGTGGCTTCCTATTACTTACAGAATCAAATGCAGAATCATCTATTTAGCTTTTATGTCCCTTCCAACCTGACCCCTTCCTAGCTTTATAATTTTTGTTTATTTTATCTTTCTTAAACTTTACTCTCTTCTATGTTCTTTATGATCCCACTGGACGTTTCACCATTTTTTTCATAGGCAAAAGTCCATGTCTTCTATTTATGTATTGTCACTAGTTATTCACCACACCAAGAATGCCCTGCCCCTACCAGATTTTTTCCTATCATGTATCCAAATTTAGACTACACAAAGGCAACAATTTTTTTAAAGCTTTTACCAAGTGTCATATCTCAGGAAGGCACAAAGTATCACTTTTTAAGTTAGTTTTAACAGATTAACCTTCAGAAAAGAACCTCAAAGAATTTTCTAACTCTAGTTTTTGTTTTAGTTACTTCGCTTTTGTTTTTGCTATTACTTGTGTCTAAATAAATAGATGTAGATAATATATATAATGTTTTGGAATTAAAATAAAATACAGAAAATTACAAGAAAAAGCAAAGATTAATAAAAATAAAGACATGAACACTGGTAGGAGGGGGGAATTATCTCATAAAGAAATGAAGGAAATGACTGAACTCAGGAAGCTGAAGTATATTTAAACTATCTATCTACATTAGCTGCCGTGACAAAAAAACAGTCATGATCTTTGCAGTGGCCAATCTTTGGATGATGTCTTTCTGAATTTAGCTCAGAGTCTTGGGTGACAGGAATACAATCCATCAGCTCATTTTTGAAACCATCTTTCTGGACATCAGTTTCCTCAATTGTAAAATGAGAAGGTCATAGTAAATTCCCTTTAAGATCCCTTTAGTCTCACTTTTGTGCACACTTGTACATGTATGTGTACATATGTGTGTGTGTTTCAGAAAGACATAAAAATGTTCATGTTGAAAGTAACCAAGTTCAATATGTCCTCATTTTACAAATGAGAAAATTATACCAATAAGAAAGGAAGTAATTGGAAAAGGTCACCCAAATAATTGAAAACAATACCAGGGCTTAAGAGCTTTTCATTTTGCACCAAAAATGATCTTAAAATTAAAAATAAAATAAAATTTTAAAACACAATAATTATAATTGGATAACTTTTGTTTCCTAAACATATTTTGTGATTTACTACAAATATGCTTTTCTTTTAGTCATTTCCTTCATCTTCCCATCATAAAACACTATGAATCAATTTTCACAACATAATATATTATCTCATGGCTCTAAAGCTTTCAAGGGCTCCCAATTTCTTTGAATGAAGTTCAGACTTTTTCAATTCGAATTTTCAATTGACTTAACCATCTTTCAACTCCTAATCTAGACAAACTTCACTATTCTTATTTTTAAGCACATTTCATGGTTTCCTATTTATCTTGTCTCTTAATTATTCATACTTACATCGCCCTCACATTTTTTTTCTGACTAACTTAATACTTAATCTGGTCAATCTAATACTATCTAATACTCAATCCTCATCCCTCCACTCCACTTATACATATTCTTACCTATTTCCATAGGTTAAGCTCAAATGACATATATTACATAAATCTGCCTTGATCCTTATAGCCAGAAGTAATATTTCCTTATAGATTTGCATAATCCTTCCTGATTCTACTATTCTATTCCATATTGTGCCTCATAATTTCTATGTATATGCTTCATCTATCCTATTAATTATAATCTTCATGAGAGCAAGGATCATGTCTTTGTATCTCCAAAATACCTGGTAACTGTACTGAACATATGAGAGTTTAAATATGTAAATATATAAACAAACAAATGAACAAATGAATAAAAACTATTCAGTAAAAGTTACCAATGGAGAAGATAGGGAGAAAACACGGACTTTCTGCCTTCTTTACCCTTTATCAATATTATTCGAGCCTCAAAAATAGTCTTGATCACAATTAAAGATAAGAAGAGAACAACTCACCGGGCCGAAGAAAATCGCAGTCTCCCAAAAAAGGTTTTCCCCAAAAGGGGAGACTGAGAGGGGAGAGAAATTAGGTTCCCAGAAGAGCCCCAAACCGAAAGTGAAAGACAGATTCAGCATGGTGCAGCCCCAACACGCAGTACGGGGGCTTTTCGAGTTTGGATCCTGCACGGCAGGAGGACGCAGCCCAGGTTAGCCTCCAACTGTGCAGGGAGCCGGCTTGGGGCCAAGAGTTTTTCCAGGGCGAGATCGGGCAGAGAGCTGGGCAGAGTTTGTGGTGGTCTGGGTCTGGGTCTGCAGTCTGGGGTCTGTGGTCGTGGTCGCGGTCAGTTAAACTACAGTCCCACAAGAGGCCCGGCCTGGGGCAGTGACACTTTCATTAGTCTCTACGGGCAACCCTAACCCACACAGCCCTACTGGGTTTGATAGCTGGCCAGTGCTGAACCCTTCCTGTTGGGGGAAGGGAAAATCTCACTGAGCACCCCATACTGGAGTGGAAATCGGTTTACATCTTTCCTGCTCTGCAGAGGAAGCTGGCAACCCCTTGTAGGGAGACCACCCGGCTTTAAACATGAATAAAAGATGAAAAGAACGATGGACAGCTTCTATGCAGAAAAAGAGCAGGTCAGCAAACCTGAAGAGATCAAACAAAAATGCATCAGACTGCCCCTTACATGATGTCTCAACAAGAGACCATTAAAGTCCAAAAGAGAGAGAAGATAAAAGGGAAAGGAAAGAGAAGCCTTAAAGAGAGCAAAATTCCAAAACAATTGGAAAAAGTAAAAATTCAGGAAAGTAAGAATTGTGAATTAAAAATAAAGAATTCATTAGAAAGTAGGATTTTGGAATTGAAAAGACAAAGAACTGCAAGAAAGTAGGATCTGTGAATTGAAAGAAAATAATTCATAAAAAAAATTAGTGAAAATGGAAAAACCCAAGACCAAAAACAATTTTAAAAAAACCCAATTGGTCATATACAGAAAGAAATAAAAAAAAGCAATGAAGAAAATAATTTTTTAAAAAATTAGAACTGAAAATAGAAACAATGATTCATTGAGACAAAGAACGTCGCAAACCAAAAAATTGAAAACTGAAAAACCAGAATATCTACTGCAAAAAAAGACTTGGAAAATAAACTAGGAGATAACTAGGATTATTGGACTTCCCAAAACATGATGAAAAAAGAGCCTTGATACTATTTTAAAGAAATCATCAAAGAGAACTGCCCAGATGTAATAGAATCAGAAGGAAAATAGGATTGAAAGAATTACAACACCTTCTGAAAGAAACCCAAAAAAAACCCCAAGGAATATTGTGGCAAAATTTCAGAACTATCAGATTAAGGAAAAATTTTACAAGCAGCAAAAAAAAAAAAAAAAAACATTTAAATAAAGGTGCCAAAATAGATTTCACCCAAGATCCTTTCCTAATTAAGGAAAGAAGGGCCTGAAAGATATTCGAAAGGACAAGAACTTAATGGCAAGAATAAACCACCCCGCTAAGCTGAGCATTTTCCCAGGAAGAAGATGGAATTTAATGAAACAAATGAATTCCATTTGTTTCTGAAGAAAATACCAGAACTAAACAAAAAATTTGATCTCCAACCATAGAACCAAAGTGAAAAAGGTAAAATAACTTTGAGAATTGTATTTCTGTTGGGATATACAAAAAAACATGTTAAATTTGATTGTATGATATAAATAAAAAGGGTAGATTGGAAAAGGGAGATAAATAAAGGAGGAAAAAAGAGGGAAACCAACCCCAAAGAGGCAAAGGAAACTTATCAATCTGAGGGAATTTAAGAGGGGAGGAACATTTGGTGAATTTATTTCCCATGAGTTGGCTCAAAGAAAAAAAAATTGACATTTGTTTTAGAGAAAATTCTCTCCCTTTAAAAAAAGGGAGAAAAAGGGAAAAGAAAAAGAGTAATAAGGGAAGGAAGGGGAAAACCAAAGGGGGGAGGGATTAAAAGAGGGTAAGACATGTTACAAGAGGGCATAAATTTAAAAGGGGGAAAGAGGGTTGGGGGGAAGAATAAGCAAAAAATCTGGGGTTATTAGTATAGGAAAGATTTAGTAATTTAACTGTAAATGTAATGGGATGAATTCCCCAAAAGAGGAGGCAGATAGGACTGATCAAATAAACCCTACAAATTTGTTTAAAGAAACACATTTAAAGCAGGGGATAATATAGAGTAAAGGTAAAAGGCTGAGCAAAATCTATTAAAGCCAGGTGAAGTCGGGTGCCATCCTTATCTCAGATCAACAAAAAGTAAAATTGATCTAATTAAAAGAGATAAAAGGAAACCATCCGCTAAAGGGAGATAAACAATGAAGCAATACAATATTAAAAAATATGCACCATGGTATGGCATCAACTTCCAAAGGAGGGAGAGTGAAAAGAAATAACAACAAAACTGTAAAGTAGGAGATCTCAACCTTACCTTAGAATTAGACAACCAAACCAAAACAAATAAGAAAGAAATTAAAGAAGAAATAGAATATTAGAAAAATTAGGTTGTTGGACTTTGGGAAAATTGAATGGAAATAAAAGGAATATATTTTTCTCAGCAGTTCATGGAACCATTCAAAATTACCATATAAGGCAAAAGACCAAAATTTCAAGAAAGCAGAAATAGTAAATGCTTTTAGATCAGATGCAATTAAAAACTACATCAACAAAAAATTAGGGGAAATAGACCAAAAAAGGAAATAAAAATCTCATCTTAAAGAATGATTTGGGGAAGCAGCAAATTATAGATACAATTTAATTTAACAAGATAATGACAATGATGAGACATCATACCAAAAATTTGTGGATGCAGCCAAAGGGTAAAATTTTATCCTTAGAGGTTTTTGAATAAAACAAGAAAGAAAAAGATTAAATGAATTGGTCTTGCAACAAAACAAAAAAATACCAAATTAAAACCCCCAATCAAATACTAAATTGGAAATTTAAAATTAAAAGTAGAAATTAAAAATAATAAAAAACATTGAACTAATTAATAAAACAGAGGGTTTTATGAAAAGCCAAAAAATAGATGTTTTCGTAAATCTGATTAGAAAAAGGAGGGAAAATGAAATTAGTAGTCTTAAAATGCAAAGGGAAACTTTCCACCAATGAAGAGGAAATTAGAGAAATAATAAGAGTTATTTTTCCAACTTTATGCCAATAAATTTGATAACCTAATGAAATGGATGACTACCCAAAAATATAGACTTCCCAGACAAAGAAAAGTAAATTGTTTGAATAGTCCCATTTCAGAAAAAAAGAAATAGAACAGGAATTAAAAACCCTAAGAAAAATCCCAGGACCAGATGGATTTAATGTGAATTTTACCAAACATTTAAAGAACAATTCCCCAAAATTATAAAATTATTTGATAAAATAGGGAAGAAGGTCCTACCAAATCCTTCATGACACAGACATGGAATTGATTTAAAAACCAGGTATGGAAAAAGAGAAAGAAAATTTAGACCAACTCCATAATGATAAGCAAAATCTTAAATGATATTGAAAAAACTAAGAAAATCATCCCAAGATAATACATATGATCAAGTAGGATTTATACCAGGAATGGGGTGGTTAAATTAGGAAAACATCAATATAATTAAATTTAATAACCAAAAAAAAAAACCATAGATCATCCTAATAGATGCAGAAAAGAGATAAAATCCAACATCCATTTATTAAAAAAATTTAATATAGGAATAAATGGACTTTTTCCTTAAAATAACCCAGCATCATTTAAAAACCATCAAAGCATCAATTAATGGAGAAAACTGCAAACCATTCCCTACATCTGAGGAAACAAGGGCCCCATCACCGTTACTATTTAATATTGATTAGAAACGCTAGCTATGCAATAAGAGCTGAGAAAGAGATTAAAGGAATAAGAATAGGCAATGAAGAACCCAAATTTACCTTGCGATAACAATGGTATACTTAGAGAACCCCAAGATTCCAAAAATTATTAGAAAAATCCACAACTTTGCAAAGTTTTTATAAAAAAAACCCACATAAGTCATCAGCATTCTTATAATCACTAAAAATCCAACAGTCAGAGTTACAAAGAGAAATTCCATTTAAAGAATATATAATAAAAAATTTAGGAATCATCTGCCAAGGGAAAAATAGAAACTTTTATGAGCAAAATTACAACCAATTTTCACACAAATTAAGTCTGATCTAACCAACTGAAAAATTAAATGTCTTGGATAGGGCGAGCAAAACAATAAAGATGAAATATTACCTAAACTAATCTATGTATTTAGGCTTACCAATCAGACCCCAAAACTATTTTAATGACCTAGAAAAATAACAACAAAGTTCATATGGAAAACAAAAGGTCAAGAATTTCAAGGAATTAATGAAAAAAATAAATGAAGGTTTTAGCTGTACCAGATCTAAAATTTATTATAGAGCAGCAGTTACCAAAAACTATTTGGATTCTAAGGAATAGGATTATTGATCAGTGAAAGATTAGGTTCAGAAAAAACACAAAAAATAGCAACCTAGTCTTGACAAACCCAAAGACCCCTTCTTTGGGATAAGAACTACTGTTTGATAAAAATTGCTGGGAAAATTAAACAATATGAGAAACTAGGATTGATCCATACTAAACACCATACACCAAGATAAGGTCAAAATGGGTTCAAGACCTAGGATAAAGAAGGAAATTATTAATAAATTAGAGGAACACAGGAAGACCCAGACCTGTGGAAGGGGAAGGTCTTATGACCAAAGCAGAACTAGAGATCATTACTGATCACAAAATAGAAAATTTCGATTATAAAAAACTGAAAAGTTTTTTAGAAACAAACTAATGCAGACAAATTAAAGGGAAGCAGTAAACGGGAAAATATTTTTTAATCAAAGGTTCTGTAAAGGCCTTTTCCAAAAATATAGAGAATTAACCTAATTTATAAAAATCGCCTTTCCAATTGAAAAAATGGTCAAAGGATTGAACAGACACCCCAGATAAAGAAATTGAAATATTTCTAGCCAATGAAAGATTCCCAAGTCAATTAATCAGAGAAATGCAAATTAAGACAACTCTAAGATATATCACACCTGTGATTTAAATGACAGGAAAAATAAAGATTGTTGAGGGGATGCGGAAAACTGGGACATTGATGCATTGTTTGGAGTTGTGAACGAACCAACCATTTTGGAGATAGTTTGGAACTATCCAAAAAATGATCAAACTGCTCCTTTGATCCAGCAGTGATTACTGGGATTATATCCCAAAGATTATAAAGAAGGGAAAGGGACCTGTATGTACGAATGTTTGTGGCAACCCTTTTCGTAGTGGCTAAAACTAAACTAATGGATGTCCACGTTGGAGAATGGCTAATAAATTGTGGTATATGAATATTTGGAATATTACTGTTCTGAAGAAATGACCAACAGGATAATTTCAGAAAGGCCTGAGAGATTACAGAACTGATGCTGAGGAAATGAGCAGGACCAGGAGATCATTAATACTTCAACAAAATACTATATGATGACCAGTTCTGATGGACCAGGCCATCCCCCACAACGAGATCAACCAAATCATTTCTAATAGAGCAGTAATGAACTGAACTAGCTCTGCCCAGAAAAAGAACTCTGGGAGATGACTAAAACCCATTACATTGAATTCCCAATCCCTATATTTATGCACACCTGCATTTTTGATTTCCTTCACAAGCTAATTGTACAATATTTCAGAGTCTGATTCTTTTTGTACAGCAAAATAACATTTTGGTCATGTATACTTTATTGTGTATCTAATTTATATTTTAATATATTTAACATCTACTGGTCATCCTGCCATCTAGGGGAGGGGGTGGGGGGGTAAGAGTTGAAAAATTGGAACAAGAGGTTTGGCAATTGTTAATGCTGTAAAGTTACCCATGTATATATCCTGTAAATAAAAGGCTATTAAATAAAAAAAAATAAAAAAAAAAAGAAAAGTTAGCCAATAAGAATTTGGATCTAGATTTTTAAAATTTGAGGACAAAATGAGTCTCTCATTCCTATCCAATATGAATTATGCATTCAAACATTTATTACAATGTCATATTATAAATATCCAAGTTAATGACTGAATATTCTTCTTCTTGTATGTCCAACTACTATGTTTACAAATATGCCAAAGACAGTTACTTAAGGTCAATGTACATTGAACTAAAAAAACCTATTTGTCACTATCCATTTTTCTTTTTAACATAAAGTCTAAAGAAATAGTCAAACATCACTGATCCACATAGCAGAGAACCACTAAAGATTTACTCTGAACCTAGAAATACTGACAAGACCAGAAAAACTGAAATTATAAAACATTCCCTAAAAAGTGATTGGCCTAATCTTTTATTAAGGGGATTAAATATAGTAAACATAACACTATTTAAAGATAGACATACAAACAGGAATAGGAATTTATGTTATGCAAATATCGGCATGATAGGAGTTTATGTTATACTAATATTGGCATAATATGATGTACGACAAAGTAGTAAATATTCAGATAATGACTACAAAACAATTTAAAAGAAAAAGCTATTAATTTTCTTTTTTGTCACCAGAAGAGTTTTCAAAGGAAATAGGAATTTAGACTAGCTTTTTTAGGATGCTAAGAATATATGTAAACCTAACGCAAGCAAAATGACTGTACTGGAAAAAATAAAGAAATAACAGTGGATAGAAAGGAGTAACAAAATTATTGAGATCATTGAGATTCCAGGAGAAAAAACAGAGGGAACAGGGAAGTACTAGAAAAATATGATAATGTACATATTCAATATATTTTGTTTTTTTATTATTATTGAGATTAATATAATACATTCCAAACTCTCAAATTCTCATTCCACTAATCCTTCAGCTAATAATATTCACTTAAAGCAGTAATCTAAGAAAAAAAGCACATTGAACATGCTCAAAAGAATGAAAAAACCCAGATTATTCTTAATATTCTAAATAGGAAATTAATGTGCTATAATATGAAACATATGTTCTTGAATAGTTTGAAATTATTTTTTCTCTAAAGTCAGATAAGCTTAGTGAACTTGGATGAATTCCAAAGTCATTTTGCTATATTTTGACCTCAAATCTTTATAACAAACAATGTTTTCAAGGATGATACTCAAAAGTACATTTACAAAAATATTCTTTCTTCCATACAAAAATATGAATCCCCAGAAAAATTCTGAGTTTCCCCCCATTAGCAACGACATATATTCCTTTATATTCTCTTATTCTTTGACTCTATAACCTATGCCTCTATGTAAATTTAAGATGTCATATAAATTTGATGATTGTTTAAAGAACAGATATGTGATTCCACTGCTGTAAGCTTGATAGGCTGTCTCTCAAAATGTTAATTATTGCTAACAAAATAAGAGTCAATGAGACTGATACTTGTTGAAAATGTATAAGAAAGGTTTCTATGTACTTAAAGCTTTGAAAACAATAGAAAAAGCATGAGGCTGGTCATCAAGGGAGGGAATTCTGTTCCTCCATTAACTAGTGGTATGATCTTAGAAGAGTCAACCTCTCTGAGTCTTGGCTTCATCATCTATAAATCAATGATGGTGAACTATATGACCTTTAAGGTTCCTTCTACCTCTCAAATTTAATGATTATCTAGTTCCTCCATTCTAGTTATATAGCAAAAGAAATACAAAAATAATATAATTTTAAATTGTTCATTCCTATTCCTTCTCCTGCTTCTGACAATAGCATTGTTCTTATTTTATAGATTGAATATTATTATACAGAGAGATTAAGATTATGCATGGTGACAAAAGTGGTGATAGAAGAATTCAAACTCAATTCTCAATTAACACCAACTTCAGTGATCCATCTGTTCCTTGTGGTTTGTTCTTCATTTTGAAGAGGACCAATGACATCACTTAGGCATTAACTGGATTTAAGGGAGGCAAAGTTGTACAAACTCTTCAGCCTTTCTCTCTTTCAGAGTCATTGAACTCCAGCAGCAAGACAAAAGTTACAATGGCAATACTTAAAGATGTAGTGGATGATGATATCATCTGCGACATCTGGCCAAACTTCAAGTAATCCACAGTGCCTACTTCATGGTCATTGGAACAAATTGTCCTCATCTGTTCATTCTGCTGGAGGAAATCTTCACATGCTTAGGATAGACATCTCCCTAGATCACCAACAGTTTTGAGACCTCTTTGTTACCCTCAACTTGCTTTAGTTCATCTGCTGAGATAGTTTTACCAGAAAGTGGCTGCTGTGCAAGCTACAGCTTCTTGAAGCCAGAGGATGGGTAACAGGTAGACACCAAAGATGGATGAACAGCCCAGAAGAGGGCTCAGCAAGCCCTCACACCAAAAGTAATAATCCTCTCCAAAGAGTCTTTAAATATACATAGATACTGTACAAATATTATATCTTAAAATTAAGTTTTAAATTAAAACAATAGTCTCTATTTTGTTAGAAAAATAGTTTGAAATTAATGGGGCAAAAGAAAGGGGAAAAATTAAATTTAACTTTTTTTAATTCAAAACATTGGGTTGGTTTGGCAGGTTGAGTGGGATAATTCAAAAGGTAGCTTCATGAGTAGGAGAAAACAATGTAACACACCTGGAAAGATTTAAATATATTAAGCATATAGTGGGCATATGTTTGCTTTAAAGTATTATTACACAAAACCCAAATAAAAATGATTTCTTAAAACCTTTGTGAAAAGGAGAATGATTTGATAAATTATGCTTTAAAACTTTGGAGAAACACAAAATATGATAGTTAACTAAGCTAATGGTAAATAACTGTTCCAGGAAAATTAGTGGATACCCATCAATTGTAGAATGGCTGAACAAGTTATGGTATATGAATGTTACAGAATATTATTGTTCTATAAGAAATGATCAACAGGATGATTTCAGAGAGGGCTGGAGAGATTTACATGAACTGATCCTAAGTGAACAGAACCAAAAGATCATTATATACGACAACAGCAAGATTATGCAACAGTCAATTCTAATGGACGTGGCTCTCTTCAGCAATGAGGTGATTCAGACAAGTTCCAATGGTCTTGTGATGAAGAAAGCCATCTGCACGCAGAGAGAGATCAGTGGGAATTTAATGTGGACTACAACATAGTATTTTCACTCTCTTTGTTGTTGTTTGCTTACATTTTGTTTTTTCTCATTTTTTTTCTTTTTTGATCTGATTTTTCTTGTACAGCATATTTGTGGAAATATGTAAAGAGGAAATATATATGTTTAAGATATATTTGATCATTTGCAAATTAGAGCACAGTTTTTTTATAGGGGTGAATGTCAAAAATTATTAATGTATATATTTTTTAAATAAAAAGCTACAATTTTTAAAAAAAGAAAAAATAATTGTTTCCAGGACTTGTGCCCAGAGGGTTCCTTATACAAATATAATAACTGATTACCTTAGACAGCTTAGAAAGCAGACTCTAAGGATTTTACTAGCTTTTTCAAATAACAACAGCAATAGGAACCCGAGGTTCAAATAAAAAGTACAATGCCTATATGTGTATATGTATATGTATATGTATGTGTATACATAATTTTACTTGTGTTTTTTTAAGAATAAGCAAGAACTATGTGCATATTGGAGACCAAAATACACAAAGTTTTAATTATTCCCGCACAAATTAATAATCTTAAATCTGAAGGTTATAGATTCTTGGGAGTAGGGTAGGTAGACCAGAGAGAAAAAAGTTTCAAATGTCACTTGCATAATTACCAGTTGGTACTTGGTACCAAACTTGGTACCAAAACGAAGAAACAGTCTATATTTGTATGCAATTCCTTAAAACAAGGAGATTATGTAAGTTTCAGTATTACATTTTATGAAGACAACCACAATTTTCCAGTTTGTATTCACCCAATAAATAATTCAAATTATATATTCCTATTTTTTTTTCCTACTGACTTTCTCTTGGGGGTTTTAAAGTAAGATTCAATAGTGTTTCTAAGTTCATTAAATCTGGCTTGAAATGTTTTCAAAATAACATCTAAAAATGTCAGTTCATAAAATTTATTATCATTAATTTAGCACTTTACATTTGGGAAAGTTGCCTGTTAGTTCTCGCAACAGTCCTGTGAAATAGAATCAAGGTTTTTAGTTTTTTCCAGTATAAAAAACTGGAACATAAAAGAAATTCAGTGATAACTAGAATCAGAATGAAGTAGTATCAGATCAAGATTTAAAACCTGGCTTTGTCACATAAATTTACTGAATCCACTTGTCAAAAATTTCCCTAATCAAAGTTACCTAATACTAATCTCACAGTATTCTATTTAATCTCTATCAATCTGGAATTTGCTCTAAGAATAATTCTTTTAAAAAATTCCTTTTTATTAAAAAAAAAAAAACTAGAACAAAAAAAAAAAAAAAAAAAGAAAAAGAAATGACCAGCAGGACAAATACAGAGAGGATTGGCAAGACTTACATGAACTGATGCTAAGCGAAATGAGCAGAACCAGGAAATCATTATATACCTCAACAACGATACTGTATGAGGATGTATTCTGATGGAAGTGGATTTCTTCAACAAAGATAAGATCTAACTTAATTTCAATTGATCAAGGATGGACAGAAGCAGCTACACCCAAAGAAAGAACACTAGGAAATGAATGTAAACTGCTTGCATTTTTGTTCTTCCCAAGTTATTTATACCTTCTAAAACCAATTCTCCCTGAGCAAAACGAAAACTGTTCGGTTCTGCACACATATGTTGTATACAAGATCTACTGTAATCTATTTAACATGTATAGGACTGCTTGCCATCTTGGGGAGAAGGTGGAGGGAGGGAGGGAGGGGAAAAATCGGAACAGAAGTGAGTGCAAGGGATAATGTTGTAAAAAATTACCCTGGCGTGGGTTTTGTCAATAAAAAGGTATTTAAATAAAAAAAAAATTCTTTTTATAGAGAATATACTAGAATGATTTGTCTCAAAGATGAATAATATTTAGCAGTAACTTCAGCCTGAAACTCTTTGCATTATTCTTTTCTGAACTTTATCATGAGAATTATATCTATTATATCTATTAAATCATCATCTATTAAATAGTAAATAACTGGAACACAGTGTCCCAGCTGGAGTCTAATGCATGGGCAGAAATTCTAATGATCTATGGTCTATCCATCAGTTAACAACACCAGCATCCTTGTTTGGCACTTATTATTACATCTTCACAAAATGTTCTATGATAACTATCACATCCTGTTCCTGGTTATGATGATGAATGACAATACTTCTTAATTCATACTCTTGATTTATACTGATTTTTTAACCCATGTTCATTTGCATTTGGCTTCTTTGATTAGGATAGCCTATATTTGTACAAATCTCTTTTTCAAGCTCTGGAGTGTATTTTGTGGGGTACATATTGTCACAGTTGGTTTAATATATCCCCCACTGCCTTTAATCCCTGACAAGATCACATAATGTATTGGTGAGCTTTTAAAAACTAGAACATCCTAGTCACCTGTACCCTATAATATCAACCCTTCTTTCACACAAAGATTACACTAATTTTCTTTTATTTTTCTGCCATTATATTAGAATTTTTTCAAAGTTAGTAGCATTGGGGCAATGGGTGTGAGTTGGTTCTACAAACAACACAATGTGTAAGAAGAATAATCAGGTACACAGTCTTAACTATATAACTACATAAAGGAATATTTGCAATCTTCAGATTTTTGAAGGCATTCAGGCAGAGGGAAGGAATAAATATTTGTGTAAGTGTTTTTACAAATATTATCTTATTTAATTCTCACAACAATCCTTTGAAATAAGTGTTATCATTATCCCCATTTTACAGTTGAGGAAACTAATGCTAAAGATTAAAGTGAGCTGGCAAGGGACATACATCTATTAAATATCTGAGACTATATTTGAACTATCCTTTGATGTGATTATTTTAGCTATGTCAATAATCTTCTTCCTCTCACCACAGTTCACCCTCATTGTCACTTTATCTCATTATATTTTGGTCATGTTTCCTTTCTACCCTTTTTTCTTCTCAACCTATTATTAGTTGTTTTGGGTTTTTTTGTTTGTTTGTTTGTTTGTTTGTTTGTTTGTTTTTTGTTTTTGTTTTTTTTGCCTTGCTGTTCTAAATCAGATCTGAAATACCCAGGAAAAAAGAATCTTCTTTAGTATTCTCTTCCCTAACCACAACAAACAACAAATATCCACAAGAACCTGACAAAATATGCATGAAGTACTTCAAGTTAGGCAGTATGATGGAATAATAGGTAACTATGAGTGAATAGGGAAGTAGAGAATAAAAGTCATGGGATAAAAATGTTTGAGAATAATGAAAACTTTATGTACCTAAAAAATAAGAAAATTATTTTTACAGATTTCATTGATTTCAAGGAATTGTTGGAACTCTCTACAGAGAGGAATCTAATCAGCTTGGACAAGTAGCAAATTATGTGAGGGGTGTGTGTGGGAGGTGTATATGTTGAACGTGATGTTAAATATCTGAATCACAGTAAAACAAAAGTATATGCTACAACTACAAAACAATGTATTAATGAGGAAATATTAAAGACTATTTTGGTTAATTATAAATTACTTAATAATTAGAACAGAACAGTTTCATCCATTCCTACAGACATAGAATGTGAATAAAAAGAATCAAGAAAATGTTTTCTCAGCACCCAAGAGAATACTGCTAAAGTCTTACCTATTTAAAAAAAATCATTGAGAATTTTTTAAAAACTAGAATGTCCAAAGAGTTTCAATAAAAGAATAAGAATAGCTAAAGTTATAATAGGTCAAATGTAAAAAGATGGATTGAAAAAAAAATTAAAGACCATTTTTTAATACAGACGAAATTGCCAGAAGCAATGAAAGAAAAGGTAGAAACCAAGTATTATTAAAATGACTACTATGTGCATTATCTGATTTGTTTTGATCTGTCACTAGGGACAAATTGAGACTGTACCTAGATTTCATTGTTATGAAGATTTTTTGGTAAGAGGCTCCCTGTACCAATTTAGGTCAACAAATTTGGTGCTACTCAGTCTTAGCCAGTTGCTTCAGGTACTTAAAAAATTAAATTCTTTGTGTAGATCCCATAACCAATGTGTAAAAAAGGTCACATGAGAATCTAAGTCTTCAGAGTCTGGCTCTCTATCCATCATGCCATAGTACTCCTCAAACTATCTCAAAAGAAAAATAAAACAATGAAGTATTATGAAATTAGAAAGCAACAGAAATTGAATAAATAGAGCTTTGTAATTTGTTAGGAGATAATTTTGAGATTTTCAGTCTATAAACAAATTAGCCTATTTACTGGATTTGCCAGCAAAGATATTAAAACAATAACAATTCCAATGATCTTTATTCTGAAAAGTTACAGCAACCTGAGGAAGTACAATGAGGAGTCAAGCCATTGACTTTTAAATGATACTGGTTAAGTAGGTATAAAGAGCTGAGGTTTTAGTTGATCCTCTAACTTGCTCAAACCAATGTAAAGCTAAACTGAGAATATTCCAAATTATAAAATTACTAGCACATATCATGTTAAATTAACTCTAAATAATGATGACTATCAGGGAAAAAAATAAATTAAGACAGAATTATAAGATTAAAATGACACGCAGCTCTCAATTAACCAAATTAGCATGTGTTACATGCAGCTCATTTTTGCTAATTTTCTTTCACTAGTAAAGTAAGCAAGAGCACATTAACAGTGCTTGTTTTCTTTCATTTGTCAATCATAATCACATTTGTCAGTACTGTGGATACCTATGTATAAATAGATAATAATCTGGCAAGAAGTAAAAATGGAAAGAATTTTAGAGATCTTACTTTAATCTAGATTTACTTAATTTCCCTACCACTATAGTCAAAATTTCAACCCATTTTCTTCATGGAAATTTGTATATTCATGTCAAAATATGCCTTAGATTTAAAAGATAAATGTTTTTGAACCTACTATTCTTACTATGCCATTCGGGATATATGTTTTTGTTATGTGATGATTGTATGTTAACTTAATAGAAAGTATACTGATATGGGTTTATGAATTTAGAGTGAAAGGAGTAGTAACCACCCACTGGGGAAACTTAAAACCTAAAACAATAGTCACCCAATGGAATGCCAACCCAAATGTGAAAGTGTGAGTTATGTGAATATCCTAGTGGAAGATATTGGGAAATATCCAGAAAAAAGGGGAAAAATAAAATACCTTTGGCTTTTAATCAAATTATAAAATTTCCAGTTTACTCAGTAAACTAAAATTTAAATATGTCAATCTTAGGAATTAAGGAATTTAAGGAATTAAAGATATTGAACTGTCTGGGGAAATACTTAACTAAAGTTAGGGGAAAAGAATCTGGCATCCAACAATATAAAAAATGGACCATCACTCAAGAATGATTTCAGACTATGAAAAAGCAATGGAATTTCTCCTCATTCTAGATAATGCATTGTTTCTAAAACTATGTTATAAAATTCATGAGTGAGGCAGTCTTAAATTTTCTCTTTAAAATATTGAGTTTCTGGGGAAAAAAATTCAGCTGAATAGTGACTGAAACAGAATTTAGAAATTTTACACAAAAATTTTTTTCAGATTAGCTAAACTCTGGTATAATAAAAAAAAAAAGTTTACAGGAAAAAAAAAGTTTGAATAGTATATATGTTCATTTTTAGAGGATATTTTGAAACATCCTCTAAATGTATTTTTCCTTAAATTTAAATCTCTTACCAACTGCAAAAAAAAAAATAATTTTTTTAAAATCCCTAAATAAGAAATTCAGGCTTGTCAAATACTAATTTTTTTTATCATTTAAGTTTAGAAAGGGAGAAAAGTTGCCAATCTGACATCTTAAAAGATTCTTATTACCACAAGCTCCTTGATGGCTTCATGCAAAATAATAAAGTACTCACCTCTGATATTCTAATGTAAAAGATGACAATTAATTAGTTAATGAAAAAATAGGCAGGACATAAATACTGTATATAGTCTCATTCTCTAATCTGGTCACATATATTCAAGAATCAGAATTACTAATTAATTCTTTAGACTGATAAAAAAAAATCCTAAGTTTAACTCACATTCCAGATCAATACACTCAATAATAATAAATAGTTGCTAATCTATTAACAGGTGTGCTGGTGATGTCCTGTGCCTTGAATTCAACTTTCATTTGTCATTCTTTGGAGCTATGAAACCATAAACCACAAGAGAACAATAAAAAAAAAAAAAAACATATCTGATATCTGTTCTCTTATCTCTGATAACTGTGATAAGCTGTAATAATTATCATTTGAACAAATGAACTAAAAGCAACTTGAAATTTATCTCAAAAAGTTTTAATGAATAAAACACATCTAAAAAAAGATCAAAAGTGAGATAACAGATCAATGACTGGCTTTGGACTCAGTAAAACCAGAGATCAAGTTATACCTCTGATGCTTATCATCTGTTTAACCATAGATAAATCATTTAACCCATTAGCTCCCCCCAGGCAACTTTCATAAAGTACAAATTACAGAGAAATTGTTCATCTGCATACATGAGGGGAAGGGGTTCCCGAATTGGGAATTCTCCAAACCAATAAAATAATGGTTCTAAATGTGTTATTACTGAAAAAAAAAAAAAAAACTTTAGTTATGCTAAAAACTAAATTATCTAACTTGTCAATTGCATCATTTCAAGAAAGAAAACCCAAATAGGAAGTCATAAATTAAAAATTTTAGAAAGTTCATATTGACCAAAAAGTAAAATCCAAGTATAAATGAATAGAAATCTTTACTTATGAAGTATTTTAAACCGAGTTTTTGTTTCCTGAAGCACTGACAGC
Organism: Sarcophilus harrisii; assembly: GCF_902635505.1. Taxonomy (NCBI): domain Eukaryota; kingdom Metazoa; phylum Chordata; class Mammalia; order Dasyuromorphia; family Dasyuridae; genus Sarcophilus; species Sarcophilus harrisii. Next base: position 421,859,117 of record NC_045428.1, read on the forward strand.
CTGGATGGACATCTAGTGGGAAATGACACATGATCAAAGATCTTAACTTTGCACAAATCAGCATTTATTTGTTTCTGTAACTCTTGATGTTTCCTTAATTCTGTTTCATTCACAAGTAATGGCTCTTTAAGACCTTTCTATGATACATACAGTGCTACCTCAAGGGCCAATACTATCATTTCTTTATAGATAATGAAATGACAGGGTGACTGTCCAGAGGGCAAATAACAAGTCATCCTGACAGCTACAATTTAGAGCTGTCTAAACAACAATTCTCACTTCAATTGATCCTTAGAATTAGGGTTTTGAAAAGGTAGTAAGAGAAGCAAGAGAAGGACATCTTTCTTTAAACTTAAATAACTTAGGGTTATAAGGAAATGATAAATCTTGGTTCAGTGAATAAATTTGAAGATTACTTTATGCAGTAAGAAAAGGTAGAAGATATACTTTGTTTAAAAAAAAATAATGATGTATAGTAAAACAACTTCTCTGATGCCCTTTTGCTGATTCTCATCCTTCAATAAAATAACTTAAACAAAGCATTAATATATTGTTATAAAGGCAACTTGGACAATAACTGTATGACAATACTAATGTATACCATTGTTTTAAAAAATTAACTTCATATATATTTTTCAAGGACAATCAAGTACAAAGCATAAAGGCAATTTTCCATGGAACTTAGGTACAAATTAATATGTACTTTTCTATCTCAAAGGAATAAAGTTGTAGAGAACAGACTTATTTGCAAGATATTCCAGATTTACATTTTAAAATGAACAATAAAACACCTTGTAAGGATCTGTATCAAATTTAAGCTATCTTACATCAATATTTTGATATATGTATATATGTGTGTATATATATGTATGTATATGTATATATGTATATACACACTTCATTTTCATTATTTCACCTTAGTTTTCCAAATAACATTTAAGAGAAGTATAATTTAAATGGAGGCAAGTTACAAGTTATCATTTTCATTTATACTAACCATTTGAGACTCAGTAGGTTTTGGGGTCCAATTTTTAGCAAGAAATATCAAGTAAAAAAAAAACTGGAAGAAATAAAATGTTGATATGGATACAGTGATATTTTATCATATATCTATTTTTTACTCACCAGTTGTTTCCACAATGCCTTCTAGGATGACGACAATCTCGAACTGTTCAGCTTGCATGCTTCTCTGGGATAGGTCATAGAAGGGGCTTTTGGCATCGATCACGTGGCAAATTGTGAGGGGGGAAACAAGAAAAAGTTGATCTGCCCCTGTACTAAAACCTACATCCAGTTCAAGTTGGTCAAGGGGGAGGAACTCACCCTCAGGTGTCTGTCGAGACTAGACAAGCACACAGAAAAAGAGAAGAAATCACCACTAGTACTGCAATGTTCAAAATAGTCTAACAACAATTCACATCTTTGCCAACATTCTGCCCGATCAATCATCTACAACACCACCAAAAAAACATTATATGGCTATATGATAGCAAATGGGTAGAAGCTACATATTGTTCATGTAGAAAATATATGCAATATTTATGATATGATAAAATAAAGATAGGCTCTGGTCAGTAATTGCATCTAATTACAAGGCAAAATGCAAGATCATGTCTGTCTTGTGAAATTAAGCCTAATGTAATTACAGCTTCCTTACTCATGAACTTTGGGATGAAAAAAAAAAGTATGTCCCCAAAATGGTTCTTGATAAAAAAATAAAAATAAATAAAAAAAAACACAACATGGGCTAATATAAAACATAAAAATGCAAGGCACCTCACTGTCAAAAAAGTTTTTGTTTTTGTTTTTGTTTGGGGGAGGCTTGCAATTAGATATATAACTCCTATCCAATATTTCAAAGCAGAAAAGTTATTAGATTATGACAATACTTCAATAAAATTCAGTAAAATCACAAATTTAAAGTCCAAAAATAATCAGAAAACTGGTGGAAACCAAAAGTGAGGTTATAACACATTTGACAATTTAAAAAAATAAGCAATGAAAATGATACACAGTAATAGAGAAATGAGGAAAGATTTGTTTTTTCTCCTTAAAGTTGTTTTATATACATTGTGGGGTGTCCAATATAAAAAAACAGATTAATTTTGCTAGGGGCTTTCAGAACAATTAAAAACTTGTTTCAGAGCTTTTAAATTTACTATTTGAAAATGTTAAGAAAGGAAATTCACTTGTGAAGATCTTTATTTATTTGAAATCTACTTAACCAAAACATGATTTTGATAGTGCTACATTACTTAAATGAGAAATCAGTTAACAGTAGATTTCTATATAACAATCATTACAAAATAAAATAAATTGCAGTGAAAGGAATAGTTTATAATGACAAATGATCATAATTCATTTGTCCACCCTCAAAAATTGTTATGGGAAGTCTAGCAAAAATAAATGCAACATAAAGATGTCAGTAGATTCAAAACAGAAAATACTGTCTCTTCCATTTCATTTTACTTTCTTTATTCAGGGGAAGAGAAGGGAGCTTAAGAAAAGGCAGAAACTTTTGTTTACTTACTGAGAAGGGATGATGGCTAAGAAGTAGGAATGATGTGGTAGTCACTCATTTTTTTTTTTTAAGTTTTTCAGACCCCATTAACTCTGAGGGTTTTTTTGAGGGAATAGGGGGTACACACCATACAAAGTGAACAGAATAGTAAAAAGAATGTTTTTCTCTTAAGAATCAAAAGATGTAACTCATTTTCTATATGCCCAACTGATATATTTCCATCATACATGATCAAAACAAATTTGATTATTTTTTAATATGACTACATAAGAACTCATCCTAGAAACAAGGCAGTGTTTCAAACTCGTGATGGCCTATTGTGGCAGAGAGCATCAGGATTAACATGGGCCACAAAAGAAGTACAGTGCTCCAATATAGTGTGACTGCTACCCACTGACAGTAGATAACACAACTGTAAAGAAAAGTACTCAAGAAATGGATTAGATTTACCTAATTAGCCTTTGACATTCAATAGCTAGACTGAAGTAACCTATAATTATGATTGAGAATGAAAACTCATAACAAAGCCTGTTTGTCAAAAAAATAAGAATGAAAGTATTAAGCATTCTTTAAAAAATATATTCATTCTGTCACTTTAAAAATTCACCAATTCTTTATCCTCAATTTTCATAAAATTAGTACTAACAAAAATATTTTTTCTAAAAAAATATTCTGACATATTAAAAAAGAGGTGCTATACAAACACAAGGCATCATTATTATTACTAGTGGTACCAGATAATACTAAATTAGGGAAACTAAGGTTGACTACATAAAAAATTAAAGAGTTTCCTGACAGCTCTATTCTCTTAAAAACATGTCTGGTCCCTCAGAATATTCCCAATCTTCTATATATATTTTTGTAGACAACTTTATCCATGATATACAACCGTTAAAAAAATCTGCAATGATACTTCATTTATCTGGCATACTGGAAAATAAAATGTTGCAAAAAGGGAACAACTCAAATAAATGAAGGAGTTGGGCTTGGTGATCCCTAAGGTCCTTTGAGCTCTAAGTTTATGATCCTCTAACTGGATTTTTTTTAATTGAATCATGCCCCATCTTTTTAAAACAGAAGTCATGGAACAGGATTTCCTTTCATTCCATTTATCTGCTCAAAAACTTTCAAAAGTACTTCTATTATGCAGAGAATAAATGACAAACTCTTCAGTCTAAACATTTAATATCTTCCATAATCTACCTTTTTTACCTACCAATCTCCTTCAACCTATTTTTCTACTTTATCTCACACTACTTATATATTCATAAATATAAAAACATTAGAAAATATCATGTCCAATCCCCTAATTTTATAGATAAGTAAGATCAAAGGAAGTTAAATGACACATTATGGTCACAAAAAGGTCAAAGATAGGATTTGAATCCAGGCCCTCTGACTCCAGAAGCAGGAGGCTTTCCCTCTCATTATTCATTCTATATTCATGAATTGCCTTGATTTTTGCCCTGGTTTATCTTGCTTCTATGCTTTTATGTATATGATGTTGCATGCCTCACATCCCACTTGCTGAAATCCCTCCTATGTTTCAAGATCCATCATATGGAGGAAGTGAATAGCCCCCAACTGAAAGTAATCCCTCTCGTGGTCATGATTGCTTTCGTTAATTTAAATTTTTTTGTTTTAACTTTTCCTCGGTGTTCATCACATTCTATCTTGTCTCTTACTCATATGCATATCTTATTTTTCTTATTTTCCATTCCTCATCTTTGAAGATAAGGATTCTATCACTTAAAAAATCTTGTATCTCAAGCACTTAGTGCAATGCCCTGCTCATTTAACCTTTTCTTTATCAGTCATCATTTTATACATCTATTATTTTCATATGCAGTCATATCTTATTTTTAGTTTGGTTATTTCCTCTCTTCTTCTCAGACTGTCAAACAAGCTTAGTATAATATTAGTCTTTTCTTACTTTTTATTTTGTTATTTGTAGAGAAAGTCAAGCTTATTAAGAATAATTCATTAAGATAATCAAGCTTATTAAGATTCATACTAAGAAAGGAGGGGAATAAGATGATTTTGTTTTTATGATAACTTTGTGATATAGAACTTCTGCATGAGGATAAAAATAATTTCTACCCCTATGAATTTATTTGTGTTAATATTCAACCACATATTAATTTTTGCACCGATCTAAACAAAACTATTCCAAATAGACTGATTTTAGAATAAATGTGAAAGCCATTGATGTTAATGTCAATTTCTACTCTCTTATGTGTGCTATTTTATTCCTTATAATAAAGATGTTATTGATTTATTGCTAGGCTATATTATCTTATTTGTTGTAGCTTTATTGACTCCCCAATTTGAAAAGAAAAGTAAAATTTAAAACTGAAGCCTTAATGTTTATTTTTGTGTACTTCAAGATTATAATGATAAATGTAAAATGGTTGAAAAATTAGAAAATTCAGAATTTGCAATGTTAAACAACTAGGTTTTTTTCACTTAATTGATAATCTAAAGGCATGTGGATTCAGTATGAGATTGAAAGAGAAGAGTTGTTAAGATAGAAATTTGTGACCTTGCAAGTTCTAAGACTTTATAAAAATATTCAATTAATTAAAAATCAATAGAGTAACTGGCTCACATAGGATTATAAATCATAAAGTATTAAGTCTGGAAGAAATCTCAGAATTAATTAGGATCAGAGCTTTCCTCAAATGGTATAAGAAGGTGAGTCCAGAAAGGTGATGACTTGAGGTGGCCCAAGTAGATATCCTTGCCTCTAAGACCTGAACCCATGCCTTCAATGCTTTTTCCATTATACTTTGACTCCTGCCAACATACTACTATGAATTTTCTGTACAAATGTTCATTCCCAGTGATATGTTTGCAAACAGATTATGTAAACAGAGAGAAAATACTAACTTCTTAAAAATTAAGCTTATTTTATTGTCACAGATTAGGAATGACTATGACAATAATTAGATTGTATCCATCAAGAATAACTGTACAAATTACCAGGGATAATGTAAATTGAGTTCTTTAGGGTTTTAAATAGAAGTCCTTAAAAGTGACCTTTAGTTACGATTTCTTTAATTTTCCAATAAAAATTATTGCCACCTATTTATAAGGATATCCAGATTTTATTTTATGTGTGGATCCATGTGTCAGTATTAATTTAGCATCACTTTTTTAGGTAATCAAACATTAAGTTGCAATGAGCACAGATATAAACTACAGCAACACTTTAAATTTTCAAAGGAGCAACAAAACAACATATAGGTGAATTCATGCCACCAAACCCTTGTTTCTATCAGAGGCAAAAACAAAGGCACCAAAGATAAAGAAAATTTTGGAGGCCAACTCTAAAGATAACTTTGCTTAACTCTTCATTTTAGAAACTAAAACTTAAAAGATGTCAAATAAGTACTAAAGGGAAAACAACAAAATTAGAGGGAAATATGCCTCATCCTTGTGTGTTTCTGCTTTTCTTCTGGGAACCACAGAACAATGAATCAAACTATGCTTAATCTGCAAGACCACTCTCTGTCATAGTATCTGTTCAATCTAAGAGGTCAGGTTACTCAGCTTTTGCCAATAATGATATATCTAAAATACATAATTGCTATTTGTAAAGACCTCCAATAAAAATTAATTTGTCAATTTAATTTACATTCGGTATAATGTAAGATAAATTAGAAATGTGCTGCCTTCCAACCATCCATTTCTTCATTTCTCATCTATGCTGCTATACTATATCTTTAATCTAGTTACTACTATTCTTCCTCCTCCATAAAAAAATGTCAAGAACAGACCTCTTCATCTTTTTTGTTATGTGTATATTCTTCCTCATGGCAATAGCTCTGTCATAATGGGTGGCCTAGGAAGAGAAAACTTCCTACTTTTTCATTTGTCATTATACTTTCCCACTCTTAAAACATTTAATAGGTACAAGGAGAAGCCCAGGTAAGTAGAGAAAAGGAGCTACTTTGGGCTGGGATTTCAAATATGAGCAATCGTTAGAAATAAAGAATGAAATACAGTAGGGCAGGAACTAAGATAAGAATAAAGAATTAATATACCAATAAGGCTAAAAGTAGACATAGCACTAGGATAGCACCAAGAAGAAAATAAACTAAAATAAAATTGAAGTATATTATTTAATTCATTAGAACATAAATGTGCATGGCATTATATGGTTCTGTATGTCATTTATCTGTTTATACTAAGAATGTCATACATGCATTTTCTACTATATCTTTAACCTATTTATTACTGTAAGGAAATATTTTATGTCTAATCAAAGATAAAGACATATTAATTTCAATTAATTAATTTAATTAATTAATGTATTGACCTCAACAAATAATCTATACTTTATATCTTATCTCCATATATTTGAAAACATATACCATGTACTGTGACTCCAAAGCCCACACGAAATTTCAGAGAAAACAACCTAGATAATCTTTTTAATAAAATATTAGGAAGAGTAAGTTTTCTTTCTCTCTTACCACATCACCATGGTGCTGACTAAATACACTTCCACTCCTGCAGCTTAATCTATGCTTTTCTCTTTTCTTTCCTTTTTTCGTCTTTCACTTTTAGCTTTTTTTGTGGAGGTAAGGATCTTTATTTCCATTTTTTTAGCTCAGACTTTATGCTAGGATTACAAGGTCTTGTTTTTCTAATATCTACTTTTGAAAAGCTTACTGTTTAAAAACAAAACAAAACAAAACTCTTCAATTTAAAAAGTAAAATCTTGCTTTTTCATGCACACATGTAGGAGTAATGAAAATGAATCCTGATCACATAAGAACCAGCCTACCTTAAGTAGATAATGTAACTTATTGGAGAATTCAAGATCAGATCATTACCAACCCTCTTCTCCAGGATCCTTGATCATTAAACACTACTTTTACTGATAATTTGAGTGATGATGCCCAGATATGGTAAACCAATCTAAAATTGAGTTAAATTCTCTAGGCATATTAAAAGAAAGAAAGAAAGAATATATTTGTGATCTACTTAAGAAAATATGTTTAAGGACAAAAAAAGCCCTTTTATGAAGCAAAGGGCATTAAGATAATAATCAGGAATAGATAAACTGAATGAGTTAGAAATTATTTCAAACTAGCATGATGTTAGAATCATAAAAGAAGGTGCATGATGTAGAAGTACTACTGTTATAATTAAATTGAAATGGACTTGATACTGTTTTAGATTTATTTATTATAATAAAAAAGAGCTCTGCCTCTAGAGTTAAAGGATCTGAGCTTATTATTATCTGTATGACTCTAAAAATCACTTAACTTCGGTGGGTTTTAGTTTTTTTTCTAACTATAACATTAGGAGATAGACTAGATGACTTCCAAAGTCCCTTCCATCTTTTAATGTAAGATACAATGAATGACTTTCAAAAAGTACATTTGCTAAACACTGAAACAAGTTACCAAAGAAGGGCACTGAAATTATTCTTCTGATAATCATTAATAATGCAACAACCATTAAAAATAATAGCCCAAGGTGTTGCCTTGCTCTTAAGAGATTTGACTAGGGGATCATATGAGGCTCTTTAGTTTCAACACAAAAATATCATAGTCCAATTACTTTTCACTGCATAGGTGCACTTTTCTTCTTTATTCCCTTCATCAGAATAATCCCTTTTCATAACTTCCAGTGACTGGCTAAATTCAGTTGATATGGTTTTCCTCCTTGCCTTTTGCTAAAAGTAAAAATCAACCATGTTATTCTAGGGCAACTGGAGAAGGATGAAAGTGTAGAAAATCCTATGGATTAGAGTAAAACAGTTTTTCCCCTTAGCAGATGGTTTCAGATATAGCAAATCAAAATGATCCAGATAATTAAATGAAAGGGATAGAGAATGCATTTTTATTCTTCAGATAAATGAAGACACTTTTGGGACAAGTAAAAAAAGAAACAGACCAAAAAAAAAGGGGGGGAGGGGAAGGAGTTGAAATTAGCTTCCATAAAGAACCAGGGAAGGCAAAGGCATCATAAGCAGGAAAAATTTCTAGCTGGCAAAGATAAAAAATCTTTTTATAGTTGGGGCTTTTCTTCTCTGAATTCTAAAATTCTCTACAACAGGATCAATTCCCAAAACAGAACCAGACATTTAGCAAATAACAAAATTATAAAGAAGAAAGTGGTTTGGTTTAGGTGACAAACATCAAGGATATTTTTTTTTTGCTTTCATGTCTTTAGAACCTGCATCTTTTCTCTTCAAATTGCAAATAAAAACTAATACAATTTCCAAATATAGAGATTCAAAGTTGGCTATAAACTTTGAAATAACTTTGGGTTATTCTTAAACTATAATTCACTGCTTGAATCTTTATAGAAACAAAATTTGACCTAAATCATAAGTAAACATTTAGTGTGGTATATTTTTAAAATGCAATTAGTCCTTAAAGGTCACTTTCCAGTACAGCTTTGAGAAAATTAGTCCAATAACTGACAACTACTTATTAAAGCATAAGTCCACTTTGAGTTCTGAGGGGGAAATGTTATCCCATTTTAATAAAATCTAAGACTAATTTAAAATTTTCAGATTGTGTTTAAATTAGGGCAATTACAGTAAACCTTGACCTCAAATGAACTGCTATAATTTTGGCTGGGTGAAATGCTGCCATTGGTCACCATTTTAGTAACCATTCTTCCCATAATTCTGCTAAAAATTCATCCCCTTTGTAAATTTTTCCCCTTTTTCTGCAAAACATATTTCTCCATTCTTCAGCATCTCAACAATCAAAAGGATATAAAAAGAAAATGATATCAGAAATTTTAACCACTGAATTATATGACCTTGTATTTATACAGCACCTTGCTCCAAGTTGTAAAAATTCTTAAAAATTAGGTCCTCAAACAAGGCACTACTAATGTATTATAAAACGTGGTGATCTAAAGTAGAGTTGCCTAAGATCCCAGTTGCACTTCAAAAAAGAACACACTTCTACCCAAGGAAGTAGAAATAAGCAATAAACTGACCATATACAAATTTCAGTGTATTGCTTACTTTTAAAAAACGTACACATTTATTTAGAGTGATGTTCCAAATCCCTTTCTTATAATAATTTTATCAGTAATTTCTTTTTTAGAAAATGTTTAAATGAAATCATTTGGATAAAACTGGGAAATGTCCATAAATGTTTAATACACGTTGTTCGTTTCACTGAGGCCCAGATAAGACAGAACTGTGCTTCAACTACTGTAAGGGAAATTTAGGTGGCACAAAATTATTGCCTAAAAGACATATACATTAAACATTATTCGCTTTTATCCAGTGTCAGGAGACTCTTCTCTGCAGTTCTTTAATATGAGTTCTATTTTCTGCCCTGAGGGATTACCTTATCATACAGTACATAAAGAGGAGGAATTGGAGGAAATGGCCACTCAAGGGACTGTCTATGATTATTTTTGAGGGTGTATGAAGATAAAAAAAAATGAATTAATATAAATGTTTATATGTATATTATCCACATACATATGTCAGACCAAGTTACAATTATATCAAAATAAAAAGATTCAAAAGCCACAAGAAATGGCTCATTCATTCAAGCAAGAATCAATAAAACAAAATTTCCAAGTCCTTTAAAAATGTGGACAAGCTGAGCAGCACAGCCTGAATTGTAGCACAGATTAATGAGCAACACACAAGATATGACTTTTATATATTACAATTAAAATGAATGAAAATCTTTTCAATGTTCACTAGGTGAGCTTTTGGATAAAAATATAGAGAGACTTAGGGAAAACAATATATCCTTAGATAGGGTGGGTGTTTAATCTTTAGAGGCAAATATTCAAATTAAATGATGAATATATTTTATTTTATTACATTTAATTCTGAAACTGGCTTCAGCTAACCATCTTTTTAAAATTAAATATTATACTGAGGGTCATCTAATTTTTTTCAACTTTATTATATCTGAAAACTACCTTTTGGAAACAATGAATTTAAAATCACTCACATGGGTTAAATTGATTTGAATTCTAGTGTTCCAGACCCTAATTGGGCGACTGCCATAAAAGGACAGCTGTATCTCTTGTTTGCTCTGGTGCCCTCTAAAGACAAAATGGGCATAATCATAATCACTCCATAGGCAATTTATTTTAGTCATTTAAGCTGCTGATGTTAGGAACCTTCTTTAATCGATAAAGAAAAGCTTCAGCTACAAATTGTAATTGACAAAGCTTCATGGAAACACGCAATTTAAAATCTACTTTACAGAGGCACTGATAGGAGGTGGGTAGTGAAAGTTACAAAAAAAGTCTTTCAATTTCACTCTGAAAGAACTTCTAAAACTTACAACAGGTTCAGGTTAAGGCGAAAGGAGACTTTTTTGTTGTTGTTTTGGCGGTTTTTGTTTATTTTTGCTTAGTTGTTCCTCTCCACCACCCTCTCCCGTCCTCCCTTCTAGAAAAAGAAGATCAAAAGATTTTTTTTTTCCTTCTTTTTTAAGGGAAAATGCCAGCCCCAAATGAAAGTGATACCAACACCAGTTTTTCAAAACTAAAAGCTGTGGCCAGTTTAACAACTCAAAGTTAGTGGGATAAGGCATAGAAAACAAATTTAAAGTTTGGTGAAGGAAACCAATTAAAGGGGAAAAGAAAACAAACAACAAACCAAGCACACAATTGCCTCTGAGTTTCGGAAAGGGGGCTCAAAAGATTTTCAGATAAAGTGTTATTATTTCAGAATAGGCTACATCCTCCCAAACTGATGAATTTAACTAAAGGTGTGAAAAACGGCGAAATGAGAAATGAATCGAGCGCCTGCACTAGCTTTCCTAGGACACAAAGTGAGTTTACCTGTTGGGATAGCGAACTTGAAGTAAGACTTGTAGGGGAAAGCTAAGGTCCTCCTTGCCAAGGAATTAAAGTAAGGATGAGTATGAAGGTGAGGATTCAGCAAGAGTGGGAGAGCATCTGACTTACTTTGAGCAGCTTGCAGCGGATTTGAGCGGAGACCATGTGGCTGTTTCGCAGGTTGCCCACTCTGAACATGAGAGTCAGCTTCCCGTCTCTCATAGAGATCACCGAGTGCTCGCTGAACATAAGGGTCTCCGCCCGCTTCTTGGGCTGGGACATCTTAATGAACATGCAGCCGATCAGAAAAGCATCCACGATGGAGCCTAAGATCGACTGGAAGAGGAAGAGGATGATTCCCTCAGGGCACTTGTCGGTGATGTAGCGGTAACCATAACCTATGGTAGCTTCAGTCTCGATGAAGAAGAGAAAAGCAGAGGGGAAGTTGTACACATTGGCCACACAGGGCGTGTAGTTGCCGACGTGGGCTTTGTTCAGGTCTCCCCGGGTGTAGGCGATCACCCACCACATGGACGCCATAAAGAGCCACGCCACGGTGTAAGTGAGGATGAAAATGAACAGGTTCCAGCGCCACTTGAGGTCCACCAGGGTGGTGAAGAGGTCGGAGAGGTAGCGGCTAGTTTCACTGCCCAGGTTGCCGTGCTGCACATTGCACCTCCCGTTCTTGTCCACAAACCGCTGCCGCTTCTTCCTGGGGACCAGCTGCTGCTGCTGCGGCTGCTGCTGCGGCTGCTGCTGAGGTCCCTGGCCCTGCAAGCCCGCACTGCTGGACGAGGTGGTCACTACCTGGTAATCGTCCCCAAATTTCCTGCGGAGCGCAGACATAATACGAGGGAGCGGGCCAGATTCAAAAAGGAAGGAGGCGCAGGAGTGAAGCGCTGCAAACCAATACCAACAAGGGGGAGGGGTGGGTAGGAAACGAGAGGAGAAGCAAATGAAGAGGAAAGGGAGGAGGGAGGACACCCAAGCAGGTATCCTAAGTCTCTCAGTTCCCCCCACACACCCTTCCTTTCCTCTTCAGGTATGACGGCTTGGAACCTCCCCTGGGACAAATTTCTTCTTTCTGATTTGAGTCCTAAAGGGGGGAGGGGGGATTGCTCTCCCACACTTAACAGCAGGAGAAATGCAGACAAGAACAGAAAGCCCAGTATTTACCTTTGTATGGTTAAAGCTCTTTTCTCCCTTATTTCCTCTTCATTTCCCCTTACCTTCCACCTCTTTTCTTCACTTCTCCCTCCCTTCAGTTGCACCCACAAGTTGCAATAAAAACAAAACATTAAAAAATAAAAAACAGAAACCCATTCCTTCTCCACCTGCAAATTAGCTGAGTTGCTAAGAGCTGAACTACCTCCCTGGACCCTCCCCCCTCCCCCCAAAGCCTCCCTCTTCCCTTACAGACCGTGTCAGTCTCACTGTTACCCTCCACTCTCCTATCCTTCCGCCAAAATTGGATACAAAGGCATGTCTGACCCGTTATGGTGCGACACCCAGCAAAACGCCCCCCTTCCTTCGGTCTCAGAAGATAAAGCAGGGCAGTCCCCCCTCTCGCTGGCAAATCCGAGACTATCCCCAATTCGACGTCCGGCCAGGCTTTCACTACCGACAGTCAAGGCTCTTCGGCTGGACCCAAGAGTGGCACAAGGGCTGCCCCCTGCGAAGAGAAGACGGGACTGGCAGTACCAAGCGCCCAGATCTGGGAGAGGGAACGCCAATGTGAGGGGGGAGGCTGTTTAAGAGGGGGAAGAAAGCAGCAGCAGCGGCAGTGGCTTCCCTTCACAAGAGCCTCTCTTACTCCCAGGTTGTTTTCATCCTCGCCCCCACTTTTCCTGGTTTACCAAGTCGGGTGCCAATGCAGCTCCCCCATAGCCAGCTTGCTCCAGTGCGTACCAAAGAGCCCCTTCTTCCCCCACCCCTTCCCTCCCCTCTCAAAGGAATCCTGGTGAGCTTGGCACAGCGGGACTTGAGGGCTGAGCTCCTGGTTTCACCGAGTCTCTCCTCCTACCCCCGCCCACCCCTTTTTCCTAGCAAATCGCGGTGATTTCTCAGCTAGGAGGTTAAAGCTGGGAGCTGGCGATCAGACTTTGAAGTCAAAGGGGAATGCTGTTCTATTGCTTACTCTTCAGAGTAAGATTTACCCATCTCCTTCAACCTACCCCTTACCCTTTAACGTGTGTGTGTGTGTGTGTGTGTGTGTGTGTGTGTGTGAAAGAAAGAAAGAAAGAGAAAAAAAAAAAAAAAAAAAAAAGAGGAAGGAGCAGAGGGTCTGTGGGAGTGTGGTGTTGGTGCGTGTGATCAGCTGCAGAGCTCAGCTAGCCCCGCCTGTCCCAGCCTTCCCCCACTGTTCCAACAGCCTGAATTGCACCTCCGCTCCGGAGTTGAGCCTGCAGTGTCTCGCAGCACAAGAAAAGGCAAACCCCTGGCATCAGTAGCGTCTCAAAATCTGTTTGCCCAAACCAGCTAACTCTCCTTTTTTGCCCCATCAGCTGAAAACCACCCCAGCAAACAAGTCCTGCTAGTCTGAAGGAAAAGTATTGCACTCTGTGGTTATAATAACTAGGGCTCTAACTCAAAAATGATGCCTAGTTGTGTTGCTCCATCATTAACAGCAGAGGTCCCTTTACGTAGAAAACAACCAGTTTATGAGATAAGGAAGCAAGAGATAGGGCTGTAAAAACTTCCCAGGTGCATGCGGCAGAGGGGCTTTAAGAGAACGGTACTGGGTCTATAGGAAAGATTCCCAACTTCTCCTATCAACAATTGCTATACTATGAAAGAATTCAGTATTCCAGAGGTTGATTCATTCCCTTTAAGAAAAGCTGGGTAAAGGGGACGGCTCAACTGACATAAGAAAGTAGAGGGGAGAGGATTTAAGGAAAGTAACTTTTTTTTTTCTTTTTCTTCTATAAAAATGAAAATAAAAAAGGGGGCAGACAAATAAGAGAATCAATTTGGGAAGTAAAAGAGTCATAGCAATGTAAATATAAAAGGTATTAATTTGACTGAGTGATTTATCCAAAGGGTATATATCCAAAAAGCATAAAGAGTACTCCTTTTTATCCCTTCTCATCTGTAAGTTCCATTCAAACAATATATGTGTGTGAATGTATGTATGTGTGTGTGTGTGTGTGTGTACACATATTGAAACACTAGTATGACAGACACATTAAGACAAAAGGGAACTTTTCATTGCTTGCATTCTAAGACAAAATATGTTGTTCATTTAAGCATTTTTGATGAGATAAATGGCTGGACTCACTACCAAAGGTTTACTTCCATTGTTTTTGTTAAGATTATATAATAGCACAGTGCTCTTACTGTGCTTGTCTATATTCTGATAGCTATGCTCTGGAGATATACTTATCACTGAGATAGCACAAGACATTTTAAAGAGTTACTCTGATGTCAAAAGGCAGTCAAAAGGCAGCAGAGGTTATATAGAAGCTGTCTTAAGAGGTTTTCATTTCCCCAAGCCCTTCTCCAACACTCATCAAAATCTTTCAGAGCTGTAATATAATGGAAAGCTATCACTAAATTAATGAAGAATAATATCACAGAACAAAGGGAAAAGAATAATTATAAAAACAGGATCAACAAAGCATTAAACTCCAGAAGAAATTAAGAGTGTGGTTCTGTCACCCTTAATATGAGGATGAATCTTGGACCTGCTGTAGATATCTTATCCAACTTTTTGAAGGGTTTCACTGATGGAGCAGAAAGAAAAGTGGCAGCATTCACAATAGAGATGTGAAGGACAAGTGGCTTACAAGTACTGAAGTCATTCTTTCAGCAGTTTGAATCTGGACAGGTAGAAAAAACTAAAGCAATTAATTTCTAATTAGTAGAAGTACAGCACTAAAAGCAAAAAAAAAAAAAAAAAAAAAAAAAAGGGAGGGGGGCAAAAGTAGTAGTACAGCAGAGAGAGCTGTATAATTCTGGAAAACTACCAACAGTGCAACAACAAAAAATAGGGGGAGGAGGAGGAGGCTGATTCGTAGCCAGTTAGTCCAGAATGTGAAAAGGCAAAACCACAAATAATAGTTATTAACAGGATTCTGCAGAGGATTGCTGCTGTGTCCTTTTTTTTTTTTTTTTTTTTTTTTTTTTTTTTTTTTTTTTTTTTTTTTTTTTTTTGCTAAACTAGCAATATCAATAGCAGCATCTTCAAAACTGAAGAACTATGAATTTATGCTTCATATTAAATAAGGGTGATAGATTCAACCTCATGGTCCTTTAATTACCTAATTGTAATAAATATCAAAGCAAAAGTCTTTGCTCTTGGAAAACATACTTTAAAGAATTATCAAATAGGAAAATTTTAAATGGTAGTTGCTTTATTATTTCAGTATTTTATGATATATACTTTATAGGACACCTATTTCACCATTCACTGGATAGTCATAGTGAGTTATAGCACATATGTTTGCTATGAGCTCTAATACATTATCCAGACAGGAAAGCATGCTTTATATCCTCACTCACTCAACTCCTTACTTGTTCTAACATGGATAACAATTTGGTGTTAAGGAAAAGAAAGCATGGGAGACTAAATCCTTATTGTTTTATCTGGGATGTTTTCCTTGGGTTTTGTAACTATTTGTTCCTTACCACTTAAGAAGATATCACCCTAAGAACTTTCTGTATGTAGTATGGGGAAACAGCATAGTTTGCCATTTTTATTCTCCTATAAAAAAACATTGATTATTTCCTCTGTAGGAAAAAAAACAGTTTGGGATATGATTGCTCAGATTTGGGAAAAGATTCATTTTCTTACCAGAACCGATAATTAATCCCATCCCATCTTTAATGGTAGCTCCAAACTTTGGCCTCTTCCAAAGGATTCAGGGAAAAACAAAAATGTCACTCTCCATAATCTGTTTGTTTTCAACCCTCAAAGTTTTTGATGACTTAGAATCAGGCCTTATAAATCCTTTAAAAATGCATAAATGTATAAGAAGAAGTAAGATTCTAGCTCAAAGAAAATCACTTATATTGAATAATGTTTTTTCATGTTTATTGTCAGGGCTTCATTAATGAACAATAGTAGAATGTAGAACTCATTGAGGGCAAGAATTATTTTTAATTTTTTTTTCAGAGATAGTACAGTGCCTGTCTTATGAAAGTTATTTAATAATTGGTTACTGAATTAGTTTGAACAAAGAATCTCAAAATGTCTTTCCTATTTTAATGAAAGATCAGGAACTTTTCTTCTGAAAGCATTAAAAAATTGCAGCATTTCAAAATTTGCATCTGAAGAAAGGGTATTAATAAATATAACTATGTATTAAGTATAAATATTACATAAAATAGCATTTTGAAATCTTTAGCAGATTAAATGAACACCACTTTCATGTCTATATTCCTTTCTTTATCTCAGAGATAGTACAAATGTTCAAATGAATGCTGGCAATCTTAACTCCAACTACTTCCCTAAAGTTTTTAATCTTTAATTCCCATGTATCTGGTATATATTTCGCCATCACTCTTCCACTTCTTTTTTTTTTTTTAGCCGAAGATATTAACTAGCAGCAGGAGGGAAGAAGTTCAGCACAGCATTAAAAAATAATTCTCTAGAGATTGGGGATTCTTAATCTTTTTCTATCATGGACTCCTTTGGTCTGTTAAAGTTAGGGACTTGCTGTCTCAGAATAATGTTTTTAAATACAGTGGTAAAATTCATAAGATTACAAAGGAATATAGTAAATAAATGATTATTAAAATATAGTTATCAAAAAAATTTAAGTTCATTGACCTCTATTTAAGAATAATTATAAATGATCTTGTTCTCCTAATGTTTCCATTTACAGATGATGTACTGGTTAAATAAATTAAATAAATAAATAAAATTAAATTCTAGAACATTGCAGGAACTCTGAAATGATATACCTACTCAAAGACATTTGCCTAACTACACAGAAAATATATAATATAGGAAGGTGGAATATTGAACAAACTTTTATTACATATTAGTATATATAACTTGGACAGACACTGCAAATCTACAATGAGCTAGGCTCAGAATTTAACAGAAGTTAAGGCTGCATTGCATATAGAAAATTATAAATTATTTAGTAACTCAAGCAATTTCTTGAAATAATCATCTAATTTGTTAACACCAATTTCCTTCCAGTGCTTAGAATTGGTACTTCCATGACTGCAATTCATGAAAAACTGGTCTCCAAAAGATTGACAAAGATAAAAATATATGAATAGACCAATGAAAAGTCGCATGATGAGATGTTGTTATTGTTCAGTCATATCTAATTCTTTGTGACCCCATTTTGGATTTTCTTGGTAAAGGTACTATAGTAGTTTGCCATTTCCTTGTTCAGCTCATTTTACAGATGAAAAAAACCAAGACAAATAGGATGAAGTTATTTGTCCAGGATCACACAGTTATTAAGTGTCTCAGATCAGATTTGAATTCAAGAAGTTAAACTGACTTTGGGCCCAGGACTCTATTCACTATACCATCTAGCTGTCCATACAATGGGTATGATCACTTTGTAACATATTACAAATATTCAATTATATAGCAAAAGTACCATAAAGTATTTCATAAAGAAACACATGATCATTTTTAAAATGAGCCAATTATCACATAGCAAGATCAAAGTATAACAATGACAGGTGAAGTCTGTGCTCCATTAGTATATATTCTATATGAAGTAAAGTAAAAAAATAAACTCAGTTCAACAAGTATTTGTAAGTTACATTGTAAGCAATGTAAGCATTGCTAGTCACTAAGCTGGGTATTGAAAATACAAAGAAAAAAATGAAGCTGTACCCCAACTTAAATTATATTCTAATGATAGTAAATAAAATGTACTCGGAGAAGAAAGTGTTAAATATAAACAAATTAAGCATCAAGTAATTCTTTCCATGGTGAGAGTGCCAATAACTTAGGTTATCAAGAAAGAATATTTTTGGATGTGTCACTTGAATCTTGAAAGAAACTGAATGGCTGATTTCAGAAAAGCCTGCAAAGACTTTCATGAACTGATGCTGGATGAAGTAAGTAGAACTAGGAAAACATTGTACAAACAGCAACATTATGTAGTGATCAACTCTGATTGACTTACTCAGCAATATGATATTCCAAGACAATTCCAATAGACTTAGAATGAAAAATGCCATCTGTGAACAGAAAGGAAACTATGGACACTGAATGCAGATCGAAGGCCTTTTTTCACCTTTTTTGTTGCTTCTTCTTTCTCATGTTATTTTTTCCTTTTGTTGTGATTTTTCTTTCACAACATGATAAATGTGGAAATATGTTTAAAATTATTGTACATGTATTTTGTATATCAGATTGTTTGCTTTCTTGGGAAGGGGGAGGTAAAGAAAGAAGGAAGAAAAAAATTTGGAACTCAGAATCTTAGAAAAATGAATGTTGAAAACCATCTTACATATAACTAGAAAAACAAAATACTACTTTAAAAGTTTAAAAGAAGGAAAGAAAGAAGCTCAAGATTCCGAGACTCAAAAGTGAGGAGGAAGAGAATTCTAGAAATTGGAGATTGCTCGTGCAAAGGCTCAAAAATGGGAGATAGTATATTTTGAATGCTGACCGCTGCCACATCAGAGTGTGTGAGGGAAGTAATATATAGGTTAGAAGCTGATTATAAAAAGCTTTAAACGTTCAACAGAAGAGTTTGTATTTTTTCCTTAAAAGACACTGAAGCCTTCTTGAGCAAAGAAGTGACATACTCAGACCTATGAGATCCCAGCATGTAGCATACACCCTTTATGGTGGCCTTATAAAATGACACAAAGAATTGCACAAGACAACCAGGTATGGATGGCTTAGAATTTGTACTGTTTAAATAAAAGTGCACATCAATGAAATCATAGATTAGTTAGAATATTCATGAATAGTACAGTGCCCATGAGAGCATTACACATAAGTGGACAGCTATTTGATAGTTGTATTCCTACTATTTCTAACCATTTTTTTTCAAGGGGAAAATTTTTAATCATGGTAGATAATGGGGATTGGAGAAAGTTTAAACCATTTCAACACCCCACACAATCATAAATAAGTGAACTCAAGGGAGGAGAACCATGACCTTTGAATCGTAAAATCCTTAAATGTGTTAAGACTTTCCTTAATAATGTCACATCTATTTTGTATATTTTAAAAAAACTGCCTTCTTAATCATTTTTTTCTGAAGCATTTTTCATAGTAACTTTAAAAATGTATATATTTTGTTTAAAAGGATTGCACATATTTAACTTGTATCAGATTACTTGCTATTCTGGGGAAGAGAAAAGGTAGGGAAGGAGAAAATTTGGAACACAAAACCTTGCAAAAACAAATGTTGAAAACTATCTTTACATATATTTGGAAAATAAAGTACTATGGAAAAATTTTTCAAAAGAAAAAAGTACGTATTTTAAGATTCGGGGCCCTTAATGTAATAAAACCAGAAGTGTACGCTGGTGCCTTTCTATTTCATATGTGTCAATAGTAGATATTAAACTTAAGTCCCTGTGGAAGGAGTGACAAACAGGGAAAAGATTGCATTTGATGAGTTGGTAATTCTGGGCATTTAAATGAGAGGATCTTGCCTTCTGATATTGAATGAGATGATCAATTCCCAAAAAGCCTATGAAGAATGTCAAATGTATTCTAAGTTCTTGTTTTATATACATTTTAGAAGATTCCAACCCCCTAAGCTCTCTAATCATGGAGGACTCCCAATGATTTTTCCCTTACCGAAATGCAGTAAAAACACATTCTCTTCATTGCTTGAAATTCCAAAATTCTTTCCCTATAATGAGACTGTCAGGACCTGGAAACTTAACTTGTGCTTTTGTTATTGTTTCTTAACATGGTGAAAAATATTTAAGTATCAGATATTCCTTAAATATCACCTTCTCCCAATTACCAATATTGACAACTTATTTTAATTCAGATTTCAATGAATGGACAGCAAATATTTTCAAAAATTCATCTGAACAAAAAGTAAAATAAAATATGATTAGTATATAGGAAATTTATAAATGTTTTTATCCCTCTGACACATGCTGCTTGTAACTCCAGAAACAATTAAAATATTGAAATAATTCCCTTCTCCCTGTCCTTTTCCAACCTTTCCTCATCTAACTGTTAATCTAGTGATTATGAATCCTGTTCTCTCTGCACAACTTAAATGAATTTCAGAGTAGACCAAGATGAGAGAATTTCTTTCTTTGTTGCTAATCCAAATGGGCCAAAAGGACTTTTAATAGCAACTGTTTGGGTATTAACTTTGCATTGAAGATCTAGCCTAAAGCATGTCTTCAAGCGTTTAGATTTCTTGTTTGTTTTTGCTTTGTTTTGAGGGAGATGAAAGGTACAAAGAAAGATTGAAAAATCTTCTATAAAAGTATCAAATAAATAATGAATTACCTTGCTGTGTGTGTGAACAGAAGTGTCTTTCAGGAGGAAATTCACTTTATAATAAGTCAGGGAATAAGAATATAGTACTCAGAAAAGCTAAATGAAAGAAAGATAGATGGGGAAATGAGAGTTCAAAAACCCAGTTCTAATAACCAGTGGACAGAATCATTTCCTTGCATTCTGTAAGACAGGAGTTGGCTGCTGATGAAATGTCCTCACATATTCTGTCAATGTCAGAATGCAAAACTCATGTCAAGATGTCACACAATGATTATTTATGCTTCTCTACAATACTGATGAGTGACAAAGCAGCTTTAGCATTGTGAAAGGTTGCATACCAATTGTTAGAGGCTAATATAGCTAAAGGATAATACTGTCATCGGAAATAATTTAATTTATACAATTTAAACAAATCTACAATATAACCAGTATCTGTAGTTATTATTGTAAGTCAACTTCTTGGAAAAAGTATATGCTCTTAATTTTTCATACTAACATTTACAGGTGCTAAACATATAATAATCAACACCTATTTTGCAACTGTAGTTATCAAGCATAGTTTTTTTTTTTCTTGTTGTTTTTTTAAGGAAGTGCTTATTTTATTTCTCATAGGTAGAAGGTGAAGAGGCAGAATTGAATGTGAAAAGAGAATTGACATCAGAATCAAGAAAACCTGGATTCAAGGCCTAACCTCTGATTTATTGGCTATGTGACCCTAGAAAAGAGATTTAACCTCCCCCAGTATTCTAGGCAACTTTCTAACCCTAAAAGTTGGAGATTTACATATCTGCATTGGTTAAAGACCCTCCAATGGAAACTCCCTATAGCAATGAAAACACACAACTGGGACAGGGTCAGGGAAAGGAATCAAACCTATAGTTTCACTGATACAGAGAACTTTCAAATGAGCAAAATTTCTCTACCAGAGCAGTCAGCACCTGCTGTAACTTAGAGTCTAGAACGTTAGTTATCTAGAGGCTAAATAGTTTGATCTGGTTCACACAGCCAAGATATAGTCAAGAAAAAAAAATCTTTTTTTCTTTTCTTTTTTTTTTTTTTTAATATGGAGATTTATTTAGGAAAGTCTGGTTCATTTGCTAAGTTAACCTTAAAACATGAAGTCATTGGTTGGAACCTTGATTCTGTGAAATGACTCAGTGCCTCCTAGATAAATGTAAACATCTCTGTAAAGTGGTTAGTTGTTCCATTTCCATAAATGGATATACTGATATAAAGAGTGGTTTCCTAAACTTTTTCCACTCATGATCCCTTTTCACCTGAGAAATTTTTATGTGACCCTGGGCATATAGATATATAAAATAAGTATACAAATCAAACATTTACTACTAATAAATCAAAATTTCCTAACCCTCACATTTAATTATGTAACTTCATATTAGGTTATGACTCACAATTTAAAACACTTCCATATAAAGGATTTTTATTGCATTTTCCTGTGAACAGTATGAACATGTCTATTGCATGTCACAGAAAGAATGTCATAAATTTTAGTAGGTGATATTTGAACTCCCAGGTCTTCCTTATTTCCAATAAAATTCTATCCTGTTTATGATCGATTAACATGATTGAGAATCTAAAAGAACAATATTAATCAGGATTGATAGAATCTGAATTACAAGAATTCTTGTGGGTCCAGTTGAAATGATATTTTTCCTATAGTACAAATATTATTTAGAAATTATTAGAAAAATTGTTTCTATCAAGATAGTTATTATGACCAAACAATGCAGAATGTCCACATCTATAAGCCAAATATGAATTCCTAATGGATAAATTATAAATTAATGGTCTTTCACTTTGCCTCAAATTAAATAGATTGATACTTTCTGCAATTATTAACACTTTAAAGTAGATATAAAGCCTAGTTCCCAGCAACATTTACAAGGAAGTTCCTTCATCCTAAGCACCTTTGCAAATATTCTGTACTATATCTGCTTCCATTGTTACAGACATTTATAACTTCAATTTGAAATGTACATTGTTAAAAATAAGAAATGAATTTCCTTCTGAAATATGAAATTATGTTGGAAATAACTTTGAAATTAACAATTTCACTTTAGGAATTTATATTCCAAGGCAAAAACATTAACAAAGAAAAAAGCCATAAAATATAAAATATATGTAATTAAAGTATAGTAAAACAGACTACTGACAAAAGTTTAACCTAAAAAGCAAAAACAGAAAAGGGTTTTCAGCAAGTTAAATAAATTCTTTATGGAGAATCTATGAAAAAAAATAGAAATTATGAAGTATAAGAAGGCTTGGGGGAGTTGCTATATATACTAATGAAAAAAATATATATACATGATACCATAGAACAGAAGTTCTTTTAAAGCAAACTGTTCCATTGTATTCTTTGCATTCCATGTACCTACCAGTGTTTGGCACATAATAGGTGTTTAGTCAGTGTCTGTTAATTTCTTGCTTGATGAAATCATAGCTGCTTCAGAATACCAAAATAATCTCTCATTTAAATTCTGGAAAAGCCACAATATAATGGAGTTTTCTAAATAATAAAATTATACTCATAATATACAATTTGTATTATTCTACTTGCTTAAATGCAGATCTTAAATATGTCACATGCCTTGTCTTCATAAACAGAATATATAGAAAAAACTTTCCCATTTTCTATATGATTGAGCATGATCATTATGAACATCCATTCTGTTTCTGTAACATAATGTTGCCCTCAAGGGTTTTGAAGTATGTACAACTATCTGCTGCTGTGAATTTTGAGATTTCTTGTATATTTTCTTTTCTTCTTCTTCTTCTTCTTCTTCTTCTTCTTCTTCTTCTTCTTCTTCTTCTTCTTCTTCTTCTTCTTCTTCTTCTTCTTCTTCTTCTTCTTCTTCTTCTTCTTCTTCTTCTTCTTCTTCTTCTTCTTCTTCTTTTTGAAACAGAAGACCCCAGAAAAGAGATCAAACTTTTTCTGTTTGGTTTTAGTGGACAGAGCTTGAGATAAGAGGTAGATATTGGAGGGGAAGAATATTTAGCCTTGTTATAAAAGAAAATGTTATAAAGGAAAAGACTGGAATCTGTCTAAAAGTGGAGTGAACTAATTTGGGAAGTTGTGTGTTCTTATTCTTTATAGAAAATTGATGATTACTTAGTGAAGATGTTGTAAAAGAGACACTTAAGGCCTTTTCAACTCATATATTCTGCCAATCTATATAAACAAAATTGTGGCATTTTGAAAAAGAAATGAAAAGATGGAAGACAAAAAGACTAAAATATGAAAATAACATTTTTGTTCTTTTCAAATTATGATCTAGTAAATCCAAAAAGGTTTTGAAATGTTTTGTTGGTGCTCTTTTTTTTTTTTTTAACATTCTTTTTACTTCCCATTGATTTTCTGCTTTGGCTGGAAACCTTGAGGGTCTTTCCCTCCCAGGTTTATTTATTTGTTTATTTGTTTGTTTGTTTGCTTTTTGACTAAGTGAAAGAAGAGATTTTTTTTTTTTGGCCTCAATTGCTATCTTTCATTAATCACTGAATGGGTACAGCCTCAATCAAACAGAAACCTGTTGAAGACCTTAGCTTTAAAAGGCTATCTCCATTCTTCTTGATCCATATCTGGTCACTGGACCCAGATGGATCTGAAGGGGAAAGTGAGGCAGATAAACTTGCACAGCTCTCCCATACTTAAGTCTAATTCACTTGTATGTCATGGTATCACCTTTCTGTTGTTATGATCCTTTTGATTATGTAACTTGGAGTTGGAAAGTATTTAAGATATCATCAAAGCAAAAAGTAATTCTAGATTTCAGTTGGGAGAGATATTAAAAGTCATCCAATTCAGGTCCATTTCTTTTTTACAAATGAGAGAAAGGAAGCTCAGAGAGTTTAAAGAGTTTGCCCAAGGTTACAAAGGCAATAAATAGCTGAGCTGTTGTTAAAATGGAAATCCTATGAATGTAAGTATATGCTCTTTCAAATGTATCCTGATATCTCCCCTTCCTTTTATATATAAACATATATATTGATAATTCATTTATCTCTTAGAAGGCAGCATTCATTCCATTAAAAGGAGAGTACAACTGAAACTTAGAAATTTTGAGAGATGCAAGATTCTTGGTTCAGTAAAAAGGCAGGTGAAATTCAGTGTTATGCTGATTATAAAAATCCAAAGCATTTTTATGATGCATTGAAGACTATTTACAAGCCAAAAAC
Organism: Sarcophilus harrisii; assembly: GCF_902635505.1. Classification (NCBI taxonomy): domain Eukaryota; kingdom Metazoa; phylum Chordata; class Mammalia; order Dasyuromorphia; family Dasyuridae; genus Sarcophilus; species Sarcophilus harrisii. Next base: position 421,884,028 of record NC_045428.1, read on the forward strand.
CTATGGTGCATCTCATCTACTCAGTGTTGATAGTGCCACACTGATTAGTGATAAGGACATGATCCCAACAGATGGGCAGAAGACTTCCATAGTGTTTTCAACAGACCATCAATCAATGCTGAAGCTATTGACCATTTACTTTGAGTTGAAATCAATCATTCCCTAACTGAAGTTCCTAATGAAGAAGGGGTTTTGAATGTCATTAAGCTAACTTTCATATAGTAAAGCACCAGGTGCTGACATTTACAAGGTGGGCTCATATAAAAGCTATCTGAAATTTTCTAGATTATATGACAAGGGGAAATCATGCCCCAGGAGTTCAAGAATGCCTCCATTATTCATCTTTCTAAAATTAAAGGGAATAGATTGTCCTGTGACACAATCTTTCTCTTTCTCTTTCTCTTAATCATGGCTGACATGATTCTTGTCAGAGTTCTCCTTAATAGGTTATCCCTATACTTAGAAAAAGTTTGTCTATTTGGGAGCAAATGCGACTTCAGAAGAAACTAAGGAACAGTAGATTAGTCGTTTACAATCTGACAACTCCAGGGAAAATTCCAGGGGGAGAACAGAGAGAGGTCTGTATACAATATTTATCGATCTGACCAAGGCCCTTGATATTGTCAGTTGTGAGAACTTGTGGAAAATTAAGTCAAAATTTGGTTGCCTATAGAAGGTTATCAAAGTATCATATGTCCTTTCATGATAGCATGCTTGCCCAGATTCTGGACAATGGGAAATGTTGTTGAGCTTTCTCAGTCATCAATAGAGTGAACGAAGTCTTGCTTCCATGCTTTATAGCATGACGTTTTTAGTCATGTTGTCAGACACCTTCAAAGAGTACAAATATGGAATCAGCTACAAACTGTTTATTCACAACTTTGGTTCTTGAATTTCTATGTAATATGTCTTCTATACAATTATTTCTCTTTTTTTCAGTTAATAGTATTTTATTTTTCCAAATACATGGATGTGAAGATCGTGTATTTTAAGATCAGCACGAGACAGGAATTCAGGTTAGGGAAAATCGTCAGTCTTTATTCTCAGTGAAGAAGGATTGGAGGTGGAAGAGAATCGGCGATAGCAATGTGTGCAGCTGAGTCAGAAGCTAGCTCGACCAGCAGCCACACAACCAGCAGCCAGCTCAGAGTCTCGAACCCAGCCCAATCTCTCCCAGCTTCTCTTCCTGTCTCTCTCTCTGCCTCCACCCACCAAAATCGTCATTTCCTATACAACACATCAGGACTTGCACGAAGAGTGGGCAGGGACCATTCTTTATCCAATCATGTATATTATAGCCCAATTACTATCTAGCCCTCATGTACTTGGGACCTCAGTGCATCAGCTCAAACCTCAGCCCATTACATCTCCCGCTTTCTTTTATTTTAGAACACAGGTGGTCATGCCATCCCTGACTCCTCAGGGAGGTCAGAGCCCCCAAGGGGAGGTGATCACAGCCTCCCTAACTTCTCAGGGAAGGAGGTGAAAGCACCAAAGGAGGTGATCACAGCCTCCTGACTTCTCAGAAAAGGCGGTGAAAGCACTAAAAGGAGATGATTGCGCCCTACCCTGACATCTCAGGAAGGGAGTGAAAAGCACCAAAGGGAAATGGGGGTTGCTAGTGGATTTGGCTGAAGGGTCTTATATGCACAAACCCATCAAGAATGGGAGGATTAACAAGCACTACAATAACGCAGAGGTTATTAGGGATGACCCCCGTCAGTCAGTGCAGGCTCAATGGTGTAACAAACATGAATTGGTACACGCAAGTACGGAATAGCAAACAATATAAATCAACATGGTGTTGAAAAGATCACAGAAGTCCTAGAAGGTGGGTAAACAACAGTCACACATACACCTTTCTTCAGCAGCCAAGAGAATAGTCCAAAACCAATCTATTGTCCATTGTTTCACATGTCAGGGAATCCAATGATCCCCTGAGTTTTGAAGTCCTGAAAAGTCTTTTAGTGTTAGGGAATCCAATGATTCCAGCGATTTTGAAGTGTTGTAACAGTTTATCATTCTCAGAGAATCCAATGATTCCTGAGGGTTTTCAAGTCCTATGTCTCAGAGAATCTAATGATTCTGAGGGTTTTGAAGTCCAACAATCTTTGATGTCCATGAGTCAAACGCTTAACTGCCACGCTCTTTTCAATGGGAGACAATAAGCAAAGCACCACCCGATATTCTTGGTCTTCTTTGTTTCAAAGGTATGCTCCGTCTCTCTGCAATGGACAAGGTGAATATGGCTCGTTGGCACCCATCTGATTCCTTTCTCCACCTGTAGAGATACAACAACCCACTCCTCAAAAGCAGTTAGCCTATCTGGTCCTTTCCATTCACCACTTTCTGGGTCCTCCACATCACCGGGATTATCTAAAGATAGTGGAGCTGCTCGCACTGGACACTCACTTCTGGTGGTTATAAAACCTGTCAGCGGAGCCAGTGATCTTTGTCAAAAATCAAGAAGTTAATAGTATAAAGAGCTAGATTTAGAAGTTCTCTAGGGTTACCTGTGGCTCCCCCTTTCTTTTGTTTTGGAGTAGTGTCTTAATATCTCTGTTTCTCCTTCCACTATTGCCTGTCCTTGAGGATTAAAAGGTATGCCGTGGTGTGTAAAATTATACTGTGCACAAAAGTTGCAAAATGTTTAAGTATAAGCAGGACCATTGTCTGGTTTTATTGCTTGTGGAACACCCATATGGCAAATGCTTGTATGAGGAATTCAGTGACCACTAGGCTGTCTCTTTTGCTGCTGGCATTGCAAAAGTGAATCCTGAAAAGGTGTCTAACAACATGGATGAAAGACAGATGACCAAAAGATTTATAATGGGTCACATCCATTTGCCAGATTTCATTGGGTCCTCAAACCACGAGGGTTCTTCCCTGGAGGCAGTGTAGGAGCGTGGAAAGGAAGGAAAGCCGTACAGGCTTTACTATGCTCCTAGTTCCTCTTGTAATTCCAAATTGTAAACGTAAAGCTCAAGCAGCCTGATGATATTTAGAATGAGATGCCTGAGCTTCTTGGAAATAGGGGTATTGACCAACATAGTTAGAAGGCTATCTGCTTTTGAATTGCCATCAAATGGGACCTGAAGTCCACTATGAGAATGGAATGTAATATATAAATCTACCTGGATGTTTCTCACTTGCTCTTGAAGTTTCTTAAAGAGCTGATATATATAGAGGCTGCAAATTTTATTGGGCTGTGAAATTTTTTGTACCACACCTACTGAATAGGCCGAATCAGATATTATATTTATGTCTCCTGGATAATAAGTAAGACTAGAATGATCTGAAATTCATTCTGCTGAGTGGATGAAAAGGAGTTCTGACTACTCTTTATAGTTAGATCATGAGAAACAGCACAAATATTATGTTTGGATGCATCCATGAAGATTGTTGGTCCTTGAAGAGGAACTTTAAAAACTTTTTCTTCAAGAGTCCATCGCCAATTATGTAATAGTCTAGTTATCTTTAATGGAGACCCATGTAAAATTTGGAGCCATGGCTAATAAAATTTGCCACTCTGGGATGGTCTCACAACAGAATTAATTTGTGTATTGGTATAAAAGGTGTATATCTTATCAGGTCTTGTCCTAGATAATTGTATGCTCGCTTAGTGGCCTTTTAATAAAATTCTAGCCACAAGCACTGGGTAGGTGTAAGGCTTTGTTCTGGTTGTGCTGGAGGTTCACCACTTATCACACTGTGTCCTTGATGAAGGACTGCTGTGGGTGCCTTGTGGCAAAAACTGATATCTCCAAGGGTTTTGAGTGACTCTTTCAACCACATTGATAAAGCCAGTTCAACTTCTCTTCAAAGCCTCTTGAGCTTCTTTTGTAAGCTGGTGTGGTGAATTTAAAGCACTGTTCCCTTAAAATGTCATATAATAGTTGTAAACTGATAGGTACAAACCTAACACTGGTCGCATCCATTGATATCTCCTATCAATTTCTGAAAATCATTCAATGTGTTTAGCTTTTCTGTTCTTAAGGAGAGTTTTGAATTGTAAGCACCTTTAGGGTATACTATATCCTAAATATTGAAAAAGGAGCATGTCTTTTGAATTTTTTTCGTGGATGTATAATTTGTAATTCCTTAGTGTTTTATGGTCTTTTGTAGACATGCTCTAACATTTGTTCTCAGGTGAATCGAAAATGTCATCCATGTAATGTAATAGATAATTTTGGGAATGCTTTCTTATGGAGCAAAAGAACAGCAACATACATTTGAACATAGTAGGGTTGTTTTTATTCCTGTGGCAAAACTGTCCATTCATATCTTTTATAAGACTAGCTGTTAACGCTGGACTGAAAAGGCAAATCTTTTCATATCCTCCTTATCCAGAGGGATAGAATAGAAACAATCTATTATCTATGACCAAAGAGGCCATTTCTAGGTAATTGAGTAGCAGATGGAAGTCCAGGCTGAAGAGTTCCATAGTTTCCATCTGTTCATTCACTTTTCTTAAATTGTTAACATCTCCATTTTCGGATTTCTTTTTCACAACAAAACTGGGAATTAAGGACTTAGAGAAGGTTTTAAATGTCCTTGGTCAAGCTGTTCTGTACTATATCAATAAGGCTAATTTTATCTTTATTAAGGAATTGCTCTATCCACACTGATGTACAGTTTTTCCATTGGATAGGAAAGGTGAAAGTGTTTAAGGCTTCAACAGCAGCCCTGCTTTAAAAAACGAAGTACTATTTTTTAACCCTAATTGTTGTAAAACGTCTCTTCCCACAGATTGATGGGGATTTTTTCAACTATAAAAGGAGTAAAAACCCTGTTTTGCCTTCAAAAGTCCATCTTCATAGGGCAGCATAACTTCAGCGTTAGATCCTCTACACCAGACATGTAGGTGTCTGCTTAATTTTTGCTAGTGACTGGGCCAGTTGGATTCTAATGACCGTCCATCTGCACCAGTGTTCCAATTTTCCAATGGAAGGCCATTTATATAGATTTGTGAGCATAGGTCGGTCAGTTGTTACAGCTGCTGTCCAGTAATTGCGGATTTTTTCTGATTGAATCAGAATTGGGGTGACTATCACGGTTGCTTATTGGGATTCTGTATGTGTAAAACCTGATGCTACTATTTCTCCTGGTGATGTCAACTTGTCTGCCTGTATTTGTGACTGGGATATTATTCTACACATTCAGTTTCCACATCAGTATGTGGATGGACACTGTTTGTACGTACTCTCAGGAGGTAAAATGTCTGCTTCACTTGTGCCTGGAGGCAAGGGATCCATAGGCTGGAGAGGAACAGATTTCACCTCTCCAGGGGGTATCTCAGTTGTCTCAGCTGCATACAACTCTATTCTCCCTAATTGTAATCCCTTTCTTCCATCAGATTTGTGGGTATATTAAACTGCATCTCCCCTTGGATCGTAGAGGAGGAGCAGATCTCTCGAGATAAATGATCCGGTTGGACAAGAGATGTCCATACATTTCAGAGAATATGGTCCTCATTCAATTTCCATGGAGGATTTTTATTTATACAATGTATTTAAGTTAGACTAAGAATCTTAGAAGAAAGAAAACCTGTGGTTCCTTCCACTCCTCCTCAAATTAGCCATGATATTAAGGAGGAAGACAATGAAAAGATTAATGACTATAACCCCACAGGGCATGGAGACTTAAGTGAGCAAGGGTGTGGTGACCTTTCCCCTCAGGAGGTAGCTTCAGCCCCACGTTGGGCGCCAAATGTGAAGATCGTGTATTTTAAGATCAGCACGAGACAGGAATTCAGGTTAGGGGAAAATCGTCAGTCTTTATTTCTCGTGAAGAAGGATCGGAGGTGGAAGAGAATCGCTGATGGACAAGGCAGCTGAGTCGAAGTAGCTCGACCAGCAGCCACAAACCAGGCTGGAGTCTCGAACCCAGCCCAATCTCTCCCAGCTTTCTCTTCCTGTTCTTTCTCTGCCTCCACCCACCAAAATCGTCATTTCCTATACAAACATCAGGACTTGACAGAGAGTGGGCAGGGACCATTCTTTATCCAATCATGTATATTAATAGAGTATAGCCCAATTACTATCTAGCCTCATGTACTTGGGACCTCAGTGCATCAGCTCAAACCTCAGCCCATTACACATGGAAAGATATTTTTCAATATTTAGTTTTATAAGATTTTGAGTTATACATGTGTAATCATTATAAACATATTTCTATATTAGTCATATTGTAGGAAAGAATCAGAACAAAAAGGAAAAATACAAGAAAAAAAACTTTTAAAAAAGTGAAAATAATATGCTTCAATCCAAATTCAATTTCTGTACTTTCTTCAGATGTAGATGGCATTTTCAATTACAAGTCTTTTGGGATTCTATTGGATCACTATATTGCCAAGAAAAATTAAGTCTATCATGGTTGATAATCACACAATGCTGCTGTTATTTTGAAAGAATATATTGTATTTGTGTATGATGTTTCTCCTAGTTCTGTTTACTTCACTCAGCATCAGTTCATGTATGATTTTCAAGGTTTTTCTGAAATCTGCCTGCTCATCATAGCACATAAAACAATAGTATTTCATTACATTCATATACTACAACTTCCTTAGCCATTACAAAATTGAGAGCATCCCCTCAATTTCTAATTCTTAGCCACCAAAAAAAAGAGTGTTATAAATATTTTTGTACATGTGGGTCCTTTTCCCTTTTTATGATCTTTCTGGGCTCCACACTAGTAGTAGTATTGCTGGATCAAAGAGTCTGCACAAGTTTATTGTCCTTTGGGTATAATTGCGAATTGGTCTCTAGAATGGTTGAATCAATTTACAACTCCATCAACAATATATTAGAGTCTCAATTTTTTCCACATCCCACCAGACATTTATTATTTTATTTTTCTATCATCTTAGCCAATCTGAATGGTGAGATGATATGTCAGAGTTATTTTAATTTGCATTTCTCTAAGCAATGGTGACAAGCAACCATTCTCATGTGGATCTTAAACAAAACTATATACTTAATGAGGGAAAAGAAAAAAAAATTATAGATACTAATATTAAATAGAACATATAATCAAAATATCCATAATGCATATATAAACTCAGGTCATACTCTTCTACCAGTAGACTCAATAACCATAGCACATACTTATAGGTCTCTGACATGGATATACTTCCTGTATCCAATTAGTTGTCAAATTCTGTCCATTCTACTATGGTAACAATTTTTGTATGTCTCCTTTTTTATTCTCTGACACTATCACTATATTAGAACAAGCCCTCATCACTTCAAACTTGGGCTACTATATAAAATGCTGCCTTCTTTATCTTTGTACCTTTAGTCTTTGTCCATTCCTGAATTCACTTGTCAAAGTAATCTTCCAAGAACATGAGTCTGACGGTGTCATCATTATCCCATACACTGAATAAACTCTAGTGATTCTCTGTTAGTTCCAGGATCAATAACATATAAAATCTTCTGCTTAGCTTTTAAAGTCTGTCTCCTTTAAAATCTGGCCACATGCAATCTTTCTTTCCAGTCTTCTTACTCTTCTCAATATATTCATTTTCACTGAGAAGGTTATTCTTGATTGTATTCCTAAATCATTTGCCTTTCAGAATATCATATTCTCTTTTACTCCTTTAATTTAGTAGCTGTTAAATATTATGTGATCCTGACTGTGGATTCATGATAATTGAATGATTTCTTTCTAACTGCTTAGAATATTTTCTCTTTGGCATAGGAACTCTGAATTTGATTATAATATTTCAGGGAATTTTTCATTTTAAGATCTCTTTCAGGAGATAGGTGGTAGATTTTTTTCAATTTCTGTTTTATTCTCTGGTTCTAAAATATTGATGGTACTTTTCCATCATAATTTCATGAAATATGATATCTAGGCTCTTTTTTAAAATGATAATTTTCAGGTAGTACAACAATTCTAATATTATCTCTCCTCAATCTATTATCTAGGTCAATTGTTTCCTAATGAGAAATTTCACATTTTTTTTTCATTCATTTGACTTTGTTTTATTGTTTCTTGATACTTCATAGAATTATTAGCTTCAACTTGCTTTTGATCAATTCTGTTTTTAAAAGATTTTTCATCAGTTTCCTATCTCTTTTTTAAACTTATCCAATTCTATTTTTTAAGAGGTTGTTTTCTTCAGTAAGGTTTATATATATATATACATATACATATACACACACCATTTGGCCAATTATCTTTTTTATGGTGCTAATTTCTTCAATATTTTTGTGCCTTTTTAAAACCTAGGTACTAATTCTGTTTTTGTAATTCAATCTCTAATTTATTTTATCATTCTTGTTTGATTATTTTTTCCTTACTCTTTAACTTTTCTAGGAATTCTTGTTGGACTTGGGCTGGATTCACTTTATTTTTTCCTTTGAGGCTTTCCTTGTATCTGTTTTCATGTCATTTTGGTCTTCTGAGTTTATGTCACTATAGTAGATTTTTATAGTTAGTTTATTTTTGTTGTTGTTTTCTAGTATTTCAACCTATTTCTTCACTTTTAATGTTACAACTGGGCCCTGCTTATCTGTCAGGGGTGAGGTGAAATGAGACTGTCTAAAATTTCAGAGGTGTGTGTGTGTGTGTGTGTGTGTGTGTGTGGTGGTGGTGGTGGTGGTGATGGTGGTGGTGGTGTTATTGCTGCTGTTGTTGTTATTGTTTCTGCTGTTGATGCCACTGTTGTATTGTGAATTTTTAGTGCTTCTAAGGTGGTATGATCCAGAGAAAGATGTGGTCACTGCTTTCCTGGTCTGTATTGTAGTCACTACTCAGGAAGGTTTTCTGATCTCTTGCAGCCACGCTAGTGCTCCTCTCCTCCCTATGGGCATTCCAATATAGCAGTTTTTCAGTGTCCCTATTATGTCTTCATATAATTTACTGCTATTTTTCATGATGCCTCTTGCTCTCCTCTTTTGTTCAATGACAATGTCTTATCTCTCAGTGACTTGTCTTTTGCTTAAGAAGATACAATTTTCCAAATGTCTCTATCAAACCAACAATCCTATTTAAAAAAAAAAAAAAAATATATATATATATATATATATACATATACCTTATTTTTCCCATATTTTTTTTTCCTTTTCATCTTTATTTGCTCTAGAATTGCTCTAGAAAAGAACCTTAAAGAGAAAATGTACTTTATGATAGTAAGAGAAATCAAAAATTGAATTCAGGTCTTTGGATCCTTTTAAAGTTGAGCTTTACTGATATTAATTGGGTTGTGATGTTTACTCTGAAGCAGAGGTAAGAGAGACTTTGAATAAAAGGAAAATTGTAGACAGTTTTTGCAAGTGATTTAAAATAAAACTTTGCTAGGAGTGGGGAGCATGGGGGAAGGGAAGGAGGAAGGGGGAAACACATTTTAATTTTCTTTAAAGTTTCTTGCTCTACGAATTTTGCCATTATGAACTGAATCTCTTATTTTACTGGAACTTTCCTCAATGCCTGGGGCATACTCAATCTTGAATATTCCTCTTTAGTGCTGGGCCTCCTTTTCTTATTGGTGAGTTCTTTTGGAACCATCATTTTGAAGACTGATTCTAGTCAACCAAACTTTATTCCTCTTCTAGCTGTGCTTTTGACTTTATGGTCTTAACGTTAGTATTTCCCCTCCATTTCTTCTCTCCTTCCCAGACCCCCTCCGACTCTCATCCCTAGCAGCTATCTTTTATACAAGGTCTTCATCCATAAGAATGTAAACTCCTTATGGGGTGAGGCAGGGACTGTTTTCTTTTGGCATATATTTGTATACTTAGTACTCTGCACAACTCAGGAATACAGTAGTCACTTAAATGCTATTGCTCTGCCTTGCCCTACCACATCTGTTTCCTCTTAATGGTTAATATAAACATGATTACAAGAACTAAAAATCATATGACTTGTGGACATATCAGTGGACTTGGATATGTGCTAATGTAAGAAGCACCAATAGCAATTCCATTTTTTCCTTTTCTTTATAAAAATAGTTTTTCTAAGTTGTCCCTATTAATCTATGGATCCTTTTTAGGCCTGTACTATATACCCTTGGTGAGCCATATAACATCTAGTCAATCCAAATCAGGGCCACTATTTACCATTATTGCATGATTTTACTTTTGTGGGGACAAACAGAAGAGAAAAATTTTAATAGGAAGGTATCAGGGACACTGTGAGGAGGAGATCAGTTGTCATCTAGAAGGATCCACACTACTTGCACAGAAATTGTTAACAATGCCTCACTGAGCAAAGGTCAGATGGGTTTCCCTGGGAGATCTCTTTCCTCTCCAGTGTGACATCTCAGGTGTGGGCTTTGCAATCAAACAATCCTGTCGTGGACTGCTGAGACACAGCAGGATAAACAGCCATTTGGTGGGTAGCAATCAGAGCCCAGGCAGTGTTTTTGAGTCCCTTGAGACAAATAGGGAGAGGTCACTTAAACGTCACATTAGCTGTCTAGAACAGACTTTTCATGTAGCGAAAAAAAAAAAAGATTATTTATTAGGTATATGTCTTCCCCCTTCTCCTCAGATAATAATTAAAGATATGCCGATATCATATGAATTGAGTCAAATGGGTAGAACTATATTATATCCATGATTTCTAAATCTTATGATTTTAATATAACTCAAGGACCATAACTATTATAAGGAAGAGTAGAAATGACAAAGGTAGCTTTGGGAATAAGTCTCTGTTTAGGTAACAAAACTTGAGGAAATCTTAGGCAATAAACCTTGTAGCAAAATGCCAAGTCTGATCTCTATATCTATAGATATTTCATCTATAGATGAAATTATTTTGTGGTTTTCATGAATTTATTGTGTAGATATTATTAGGATAGCCTTTTTTTATCTAACAATCAAATTATTAGTTAATGCCATAACAGTAATTAGAAATGGAACTCAAAAAGACTTGAATTTTATTATCAGCTCTATGATTTAATCTCAAGTCTGTTGGCCTTGGTTTACTAATCTGTAAAATGACCAAATGTAAAAACACTTGTGATGATTCAAATTCTAGTTCTAAAAATGTTCCCTAAATGCAGAGTCTTGGCAAAGAACTGTGCTGTGTGATATGGGAGATTCTACAAATAAATAAAAAGCCCCTGCCTTCAGCGATATTGCAGTATAGTAGGAGAAATAATATGGATACACAAAAATTAAATGCAAAAAAAATAGTTTAATTAGTGCATGAGAGAGGATAGTTGATTGAGTGATTAGAAAGTTAGCCTTGGAATAAGAAAGATCTGAGTTCCAGTTTCATCTTTAGTAAATATTATGGCTGTATGAATGGGCAAATATCCTAGTCTCTCAATGAGCCTAGGCATCTCTCTAAGATTACAAGTTACAGGGCAGATCCAACTCTTCTTGAATAGTTTCTTTACAAGTAAATCCTTATATCAATTTAATTATAGACCAGTCAAAGAAAGGGAAGTGAGGGCATATCAGAGATAGCCTGTATTTTCTTTTTCAGACTATTTCATGCTGGTCCTGATTTGAAAAGACAGAATCATTAATAGCCATTGGTTTTAAGAAAAAAAAAAAGATGATTACCACAAACTAAATGGTGAATTTTAGGGGCAACTGTATACCACCATATAGTTCCTGCTTGTGTATGTTATCATTTTGGAATTTTAAGGATTCTATTATACATTGTAGAGCAATTCCCTGTGTTTACTCATAACCATTTTGAATTTCTTAAAACTTATAAGCTTCCTTTCCTCCAATGTCTGAGCCAAGCATGAAAATGGTATCTGTCACTAAAACACAAAGAAAATAAAATGATAAGCATTATATTATACTTGCTTTCCCAGTATTATGGTTAACCACCATGAGCTGATGGTTATACAATAGGACATTTGATATTTGGGAAGGGGCCTGGGATTCTGACATGAACAAATTCAGAATGAAAGATCGCCATCCAAAGCAATACAATTTAATCTTTAAAATGATTCCCATTTAAAGGATTTTTTAAAAAGTTATGTTTTATTTTGTTTTTTGGTTCAGACTATATCTAGTAAATTGCCTTGTTCAAGTAAAATTCTTAGAGATGCATCATTTGCTTTGCACTGAAGTGGTGTGACTGCAGCAGAGCTGTTCTAGGATGCCCAAACTAACACACAATGCCAAGCTAATGGCTTGCTTCAGCATTCTGCTTTTTGCTGCAAAGATGTGTTGAGCCGATTGACAGGCTCATAATCAGTAACAACTGTGAAACAGGAGATATGACACTATTGAAAGATGAATTCATTCCAGCTATGGCATATATATATAGAGAGAGAGAGGTTTGAGAGAGGAAAAGATTGTTCTTTAATGGAAGAAGCACTTGTTTTGGCTTTGACTGCAGACCTCTAGACTTGAATTAGACAGCAATTGTCATAGTTTCTAACAGTCTCACAAGACTATCAGAGATCCCAACTAAAAATGCTTAGTCTCATTCTGTTCTCCTTTTCCTGTGAAATAATGGTAAGCAAGAGAAGTTACATTTACTTTATTAGTCAATGTGGGGTTGTAAGAGGGAAAGAACCTATTTTGTCTCCCTGTTAGAGAAAATAAACATTTCTCAATTTTTTATTAAAAAAAAAATCCAACCCATTGTGATTTTAACAGTATGGGCATTGCCCAAAATGGCTAAGTCTATCCCCTCCCATTTCCTCCTGTAAATTATCTGCAAAGGATCCATATCATGAGCTTTGGGCCTTGGTATTTCAGGGATGTCAGTAGATCTGGTGGGCCATTTTAAATTCTTGTTATTTGATAAACCCACTTCCTTTTCCAGTTGTACCTTTCTTTGAGATTTCTTTTTGCACTATTTCTGTACAATGTTTTAATGATAATATGCTGTAGTTTTTCTTTCTTAATGTGAGTCTTTCAATATCTTTTGGTTGAACTGCAACTTGAATTTTCTACAGATAATGACACTCTATGATTCTTTAGCCATACAGCTTCACCATAAGAATATTGGTGTTAAAAAGACAAACAGTTGTTTCAAAGACAAGTTTGGTACCATTGAAAGAAGTACACAGTTGTTCAACTATGATTTCTCCCCCTCTTCTCCATTTAATTCTTGCACTGGTTCATTGTCTATTTTCTTATTGCATAACATTCAGACAAATCCTGGTCACACACAAATATAAACACATATATTCATGCACATACAAAGAACAACATTATCCACAACCTGGAACTTCTAGAAGTCTTCTATTTGGACTTTGCTGTACACCCTCCATTGCAGTGATTAATATGGGAGAAAATTTTAAATATTAAAACAATTATAGACTCAAAGAATCATTGCTTGTTAGATATCTAAGTGAAATTCTCATTTAGTTCAACCTCCCTCCCCTCCAAAAATTATAAAAATATCTCCAAATATTTATTAAACACCTATATATACACAGGAATTTAAGGTATCCAGTAGACACTTTAGATAAATTTCTTCTTGATGCATACCACTTAAAGTTTTGTAAAAGTTATGTTTTCTCTAGTTTCTTTGAGCAAGAATAAAAATGGTTTTTAGTCATTAACATAGAAAGAAAATAAATTAACTAGAAACTCTACAATTGCTTTTTCACATCTCAGTGAATTTATCCCTAAAATGTTGTTAACTGGGCAGGAATCAGGAGTTATAACAAGAACAAATGTAGTGTTAGGCAATTAGTATTAATATTATTAACATTTTCAGTGCTTTACTTCAATACTACACTCAGGTAAACACTGTGCAAGAGGAAGATACAAAGCTTAGATAAAATATGATGCCTTTCCTTTGTGGAGCTTCAAGTCTAGTAGATCATGCAGATGAATAAGTTGAATATTCAAGAGGTTAAGTGACTGATGAAAAGTCATAATGTAAAGCCAGAGCAACTGAGTCAAGACAAAGATTGTTTTTTGTTTTGTTTTGTTTTGTTAATTCTTTTATTATTATCACTTTTATTGACACAACATATGCATAGGTAACTTTTCAACATTGTCCCTTGCAATCACTTCTGTTCCAATTTTTCCCTTCCTTCCCTCCACCCACTCCCCTAGATGGCAGGCAGTCTCATACATGTTAAACATCTTCAAGTATATCTTAAATACAATATATGTGGACAGATTTATATAGTTTTCTTGTTGCACAAGAATAATTGGATTTAGAAAGATAAAAATAAACTGGAGAGAAAAACAAAAATACAAGCAATCCACATCCATTTCCCAGTGTTCTTTCTCTAGGTGTAGCTGGTTCTATTCATCATTGATCAATTGGAACTGAATTGGATTTTCTCATTGCTGAAGATATCCACTTCCATCAGAATTGATCCTCATATAGTATTGTTGTTGAAGTGTATAATGATCTCCTGGTTCTGCTCATTTCACTTAGTATCAGTTCATATAAGTCTCTCCAAGCCTCTCTGTATTCATCCTGCTGGTCATTTCTTACAGAACAATAATATTCCATAACATTCATATACCACAATTTACCCAGTCATTCTCCAATTGATGGGTATCCATTCAATTTCCAGTTTCTAGCCACTGTAAAAAGGGCTGCACATATAGGTCCTTTTCCCTTCTCTGAGATTTGGTTTAGATCTTTTAAATGTGAACAGGTTTAGGATAGCCAACCCAATAGAACTCATGTTCAAAAATCATTGGGTCCTGAGGAACTGAATGAGAGAGCTTATAGAGAGGGTCCTAATCAGTATTTACAAGCAGGATACAGAAGCTGAGAAGGCAATTGGTCTAACATTTTACAGCTGTTGTCTTTACTAGAGAGAGAGAGAGAGAGAGAGAGAGAGAGAGAGCTGAGAGAGAGGAGTTAACCTAGAATTTACAGCCTTGGATCATGGTTCGGTTTCTGTCAGAGAAGGGAGTAGGATCAATCTTGAATAGATAGGGACTTCTAGAATGAGGGCATAGGCAGGAAGCGAGATAACATAATTCTATTCCAGGGTAGTTTTGGACAAGGATAGAATCAGAGTGGCGAGCACCTAGATCATTGTTTTTCTTTTCTGTCCTTCATTGTGTCACAATGGTATTTAAGACTCAATTTCCAGTCTTAATGGCAAGGAGTGAGAGGCAGTGCCTAACAATAATAAAACAAAGTGGAAAGGCAAGAATTAGCAAGTAGTTCTCCTGGATCTAGGAGTAGTACACTTGCTATAGATAACATTGAAGTTGTTGTTTGTCTTATACACTTGAAGAGGACCATAATCTTAGGGAGCTGATGCCATGATATGGAAATTGTGTGGGATAATTCCACAAGGATATTTTTAAAACAAATATATTCAAATAGAGTTATTCTCATTCTCGTGAGAAAGGATACTTCCCAAGTGGCATTCAGGAAGTACAAAGAATTCAACAAAACACAAAACTTTTATCTCTAACATAATATTCCCACCCATCCCCTGTCTCTTACTCCCATTAGCTGGGTTTCAGAGCCATGCTATGAACTCCAGAACTTTCCCCATCAATAATTTTTTTTAAAGGATGTCAGGAGGAGAGGGCCAGAGAAGGAGCAAAGTCAAGAATTGTGGTCCCTCACTCTTCTTCTGTCTCCTTTGTCAATGGTCATGGGAGAAATTGTTAGACAAGTAGTCATGTATGAATGTGAATGCTTTGCAAGAATGCTTCCTGAGGGGGTTTCACTCTTTAGATATTCCACTCAAAGCGAATTGAATTTAAGTGAGGGTAGGCTGTGAAGTCTCACTTCCTTCTTCGGAGACTTCAGGAACCTATAATGTCTGGACTAGCTTTCTGGAGGATCTCTGGACTGTCCTTCGTTTTTAGGTGGAGAAGTGATGAAGGCAGAAGAGCCACCACAAGACTAGTTGAAAATGGAGTGTCTGTGGCTGAGAGACTTCTATGTCTGTGGCTGAGAGTCTCATTCCCAGTCCTCCCAGCCCTAAAATACTTCAGTACAATTACATCACTGCAATAAATGAGCATGTGCAACCATTACATCACCATATCACATTAAGTGTATATTTAGAGAACCATTATCTCACACTGAGTAGGTGCTTAATTATAAGCACCTTGCTGTCCTTGATTTAAGTACACCTTTTCCAGAGTTCCAGCCCTCTACATCTCCTGATTCCTTTTCTTTTAGAACACAGGTGGTCATGCCCTCCCTGACCTCTCAGGAAGGGAGGTGAAAACACCAAAAAGGAGGTGATCATGTCCTTCCTGACTTCTCAGGAAGGAAGGTGAGAACACCAAAGGGAAATGGGGTGTCAAACAAGATATTGTTAGCAGGTTTCCTCTGGCTGAAACTGAAACATAAGTCCATCATCATGGAAGGTATTACACAAGCACATAATAATATAACATAGGCTAGTAGTGATGTAACAAACAACATGAATCAACATATAACATACGATATGAATATACATGTCCATAAGTACTAGAATGAGGGTTTATAAATAGCAATCACACATATACCTCCTTTAGTAGCCAAGAGATGTCCAAAACCAATCTATTGTCCATGACTTCATCTGTCAGGGAATCCAATGATACCTGCAGATTTTGAAGTTCTGCAACAGTCTTATTATATTTCAGGAAATCCAATCATTGGAAATCCAGTGATTTATTAAAGGCTTAATAGCCTTTAATAAAATTCTAGCCACAAGCACTGGGTGAGGAGTAAGACTTTGTTCTGGTTGTGCTGGGAGGTTCACCCACTATATCACACTGTTTCCTTGATGAAGGACTGCTCTGGGTGTCTCTTTTGTAGCAAAAACTGATATTTCCAAGGTTTTTGAGTAACTCTTTCAGCCACATTGGATAAAGCCAGTTCAACCTCTCTCAAAGACTCTTGAGCTTTTTTTTGCAAACTGGCGTGGTGAGTCTAAAGCACCATCTCCCCTTAAAATGTTATATAATGGTTGTAATTGATAGGTAGTTAAGCCTAACACTGGATGCATCTACTGGATACCTCCTAATAATTTCTGAAAATTATTTAAGGTGTTCAACTTCTCTGTTCTTAAAGAAAGCTTTTGTACTGTAAGCACTTTAGGATATACTTCATATCCTAAATATTGAAAAGGAGCATGAGTGTGAATTTTTTCTGGAGCTATATGCAATTTGTAGTCCCTTAGTGTCTTTTGTAGACATGGTTCTAACACTTGCTCCTCAAGTGCACATCCCAAGATATCATCCATGTAATGTAATAACATAACTTTTAGAAATGCTTTTCTTACTGGAGTAAGAGCAGCAGCCACATACATTTGACACATAGTAGGGTTATTTTTCATTCCCTGTGGCAATACTGTCCACTCATATTTTTATAAGGCTCAGCTAAATGAATACTGAGTACTGAAAAGGCAAATCTTTTCATATGCTCCTTATCCAGAGGGATAGAATAGAAACAATCCTTAATGTTTATAACTCAAAGAGGCCATTCTCTAGGCAATTGAATAGGAGATAGAAGTCCAGGCTGAAGAGTTCCCATAGTTTCCATCTGTTCATTTACTTTTTTTAAATCGGTCAACATCCTCAATTTCCAGATTTTCTTTTTACAACAAATACAGGGGAATTCCTTAGAGAAGGTTGTAAGTGTCCTTGATCAAGTTGCTCCTGTACTATCTCTAATAAGGCCTGAATTTTTTCACTTTGTATGGACCACCATTCTACCTACACTGGTGTCTCAGTTTTCCATTGAATGGGAACAGATGAGAGTACAAGCAGGCCTTCCTAAAAAGCCAAAGTATTCATAGATTGATGGGGATTTTTTCAACTACAAAAGGAGTAAAAACTCTTGTTTCATCTTCAAATGTCCATCTCATAGGAGCAGCATTCATTTCAACTGCTATTAATCCTCCTATGCCAGACATAGGTATCTACCTCAATCTTTGGTCAATTTCTGGGCCAAATGGCACTTCTAATGACTGTACAATCTGCATCTGTGTCTACCAACCCTTTTAATAGTATGCCATTTATATAGATTATAAGCAAAGTTTGGTCAACTGCAATGGCTACAATCCAGAAAAAAATTACTAGATTCTGTTGTTGGGAGTCAAAATCTGGGTAAATATCACCAAATTGCCTATTAGGAGTATGTATAAGTAAACCTGATGCTACTACTTCTCCTTGGTAATAAGTCACACATTGTCTACCTGTATTAGTGACTGGGATATCAGCTGCACATTTCCCCATTTTCCCAAATCAGTGCATGAATAGATATAGTTTGTGTAAGCACTCTCAAAGTAAAATGGTCAAGCCTACTGTGCCTGGAAGCAAAGGATCTATAGGCCAGAAAGGGACAGATTTCACCTCTCCAAGGGATGTCTCAGTAGTCCCAGCTGCATACAACTCTCTTCTTCCCAATTGTAATCCCTTTCTCCCATCAGGTTGCTTCTCGGATTGACTGATCATGTTGGAGTACTAAACTTCTAACCTTTTGAACATCAGCTTCTATCGTGCCCCAAGTGTTTTTGGCCTGGGACCCTGGCGAGCCCTGCTTCCTGTTTCCCTGAGTCAATCTACATTCTGATGCCCAATGGGAGCTTTTGTTGCATTTTGGACATAGGGTTTTTGGGTCTTGTTCTCTCACCTTGTTTTGTCTATCTTTATGCCAACAATGAGCTTTCAAATGCCCTACCTTACCACATTGAAAGCATTGACGAGTATCTCTGGAAGTTCCTTGCCAAAAGGGACCCTGTCTTCCCATGTTCAGATCTTGGGAGGTCTGCATCATAGCTTGGATATAAAATGTATTTGTGGCCACTGTAGCACAGCATCTTATGATCTCCTCTAAAGGAGCATCCTTGTGTAGTCCTAGTATAATTCTACAAAACTCATTAGCATTTTCCTTAGCAAGTTATCTTATCCTAATTTCTGTTGCTACATTCACCAATAGTTCATATGACAGGTGTCTGCACAAAATCAGCAAAGGGTTCATTTAGATCTTGTGCTATTTTCATGAAGACTTCCCCTCTATATTGTCTTCCTGGAAGGGTACCCCATGCTTTTATAGCAGCAGAAGCAATTTGCTCAAATGCTGTCAAAGGGTAATTAATTTCCATTAAAGTTTTCACATAAGGACCTAAATCTGTTAGTTGAACCAAGTTGCCTATTTCACTGGGCTTGTATTCTATAGTGTTCTCTATACTCAGAAAGCCACAACAAGTTTTGAGCAGGTTCTAAACATGTCCTTGCTATAGATTTCCAATCTTAGGAGTTAAAATTTCCAAAGCTAAATTCTTTAGTAACATAATACATAAGATGATGTAGACTCATAAAGAGTGCAAGCCTTTTTCAGAGCTTTGATAATTTCCAGATTACAAGGAGTGTATCTTCTTCTTTCTTGACCTAAAGAGTCAAACTCTTCAGTCACAGGGTAGGTTTCTATTATCAAATCAGATGTATCCTGTCCTTCCTCTTTAACTTTAATTAGTGCCTTTTGTAATCATATCATAGGGGGTGGATAAAACTGCTGCATGGGTAGTGCTGATGGTGTCACTGTCCTTCCTACTTCTCTTCCTCCCTCCTCCCAAGAAGGCAGAATTGAGGGAGGACAGTCAGGAGATAGGGACTGCCCTAAGGGTGCCTGCTCTGGTATAACTGAGCTGTGCAAGTGAGAAGCATCACACCCCTTAAATTCATCAGCATTGTACTTAACTCCTTTCTTGTCCAATTCTCCATGTTTTTCAGATGCTTTGTCAGTATCATCCCCCTCCTGCTCTTTCTCCTCATACTTCCTGCTGGCTGTCCACGTTAAAACTTTTCCTTTTTTTTTTTTTTTTTTTTTTTTTAGAATTTGTGGGATTCTTTAAAACCAATTGTATTATGTTGTACATAAGGAATATTTCCTCAGGAATTGAATCAGGACCCATAGCTTCTTAATATTCAACTAGTCTTCCTCCCACTATTTTCCACATATCTGGCTCTAATATTTCTTCCTTAGAAAGCCAAAGAGATGTGGACTCTAATATATTTAAGAACCCAGTGATCTGCCTCTGAGTTATCAACAAACCTTGCTTCTTTAATAACCTAACTATGCATTCTACACACTTCCCTTGGGGTGGGGCAGGCTCTTAGTATTTGCCGAATTTTAGCTGAAAAATGAAAGTGACTAGTTTATCCCTTATCAAAGTATCTTTCTTGTTTATTTTTATACTCACCCTATTTCTGGGGCACAGGGATTTCTTCACTGAATTCATTAATAGTGTCAATCGAGCTGCTGAGGATAGGGCCTCATATCTAGGGTCCCACATTTAGCGCCAAAATGTAATGTCTGGAAAAAGGCAGGAGAGCTACCATGAGGCTGTTTAAAAATGGAGAGACTTCCTCTGTTTCTGTGACTGAGAGGCTTGTAACCAGTTTTCCCAGCCTTTAAATACTTCAGTATGATTACATCACTACAGCAACTGAGCATGTGCTCTCCTGCCTTCATCATTTCTCCACCTAAAAACAAAGGCCAGTCCAGAGATCCTCCAGAAAGCTATTCCGGATATTACAGATCCCTGAAGTCTCTGAAGAAGGAAGTGTGACTTCATAGCTCACCTCACTTAAATTCATTACATCACCATTTCACCTTAAGTATATGTTTAGAGAATCATTATCTCACACTGAGTAGGTGCTTAACTATATGAACTCTGCTGTCCTTGATTCAAGTTCCAGTGGCCCTCTACAGGGGTTAGTGGCAATCAGGACTGGACTTGCCTTTGAATACAGTGGGAGATATTGGCCTTTTTAAGCAAAGATCTTTAACAAGTCCAAATTTGACTGAAGCATTGCCCATCCAGTGATTAAGGCTAAGGAAGAATTGAATCAAATCAGGGAGAGGAAGACCCTCAGGCTTTCTGGCTTAAACAGAAACAATTGCTATTTAATTTACTCTGAGTCAATCTGGGCCCAAACAGTGACCAATTAAGGTTTGACTTAGAACCTGTTATAGTCAATCACAGAGAGCCAGAGTGATTTAGGTTTAAAGCATGGTTCTAAAGAAGGAAAACTGACTGTCAGAAATCTGGCCATTAAATAGTTCAGTAGAGCCTCAGACACTAACTGTGGGACTCTGGACAAGTCACTGAACACATATTGAAATATATATAAGTGGAAGGGAAAAAAGAGACGGGGAGAGGGAGAAAGAAAAGAGAAGGGGAAAGAGTAGGAAAGTGCTAGTTACTGCTTAAAAGAAAGAGTTTATTCATCAATCTCTTTCTTAGAAACAACAATCACTTTTTCCTTTTTCCTAACAAGATCCTTGACTGTCCAATTTTAAATGACTAGAGCCTTTGAAGATGGTCATTATGAAAATTCCATGTCTTCAATTACTGAGAATCTCCTAGAATTAGCTAAATAAAGAAATCTGCTAGATGAAGTATTTCTTTGTTTAAAAAGGGCTTGTTAAACTAAAGTTTTTACAACAATACAATTATATCATTATATGGACAATTTTGTTTTAAAATCCTTTAAATGAATTTGATAATTTAAGGGCTGTCCATAATTGTAACTGTTTCTATATTTTATCACGTTTGTAAATTTTATATTGCTAGAACAAAGCAGCGACCTAGACTAGAATCTAATAGGGACTCAGGAAGTGTTTGTAGGAGATTTTAATGATGGCATTTAGCCCATGAAGTTTGATAAACTATGCTCAGAGTTTCATTATCTTCCCAAATGAAAAAAGAAGAAGGAAAAAGGGAAGAAAAAAGAGAAGGAGGGAAGAAAAGGAGAGAAGAAAAGGAAGGAAGGAAGGAAGGAAGGAAGGAAGGAAGGAAGGAAGGAAGGAAGGAAGGAAGGAAGGAAGGAAGGAAGGAAGGAAGGAAGGAAGGGAAAGGGGAAAGGGGAAAGGGGAAAAAAGGCAGTAGTCATTTTATGCTTTCAGTGATATTGTAAAGTGAAAAATGCTGAAAAATTGAGTTTATATAGTATTGCAAACTTTGAAGTAGTGTGGGATTGAGATAGTGGGTACCAACTGACAAAGAGGTTTTCAGAATGTATGAGGTTAAGGAAGGTTAGGATTCACAGAACAATTAAGTGATCAATAGAAGCCTTGAGCAAACAAGAAATTGGGGGGCTAGGAAGGCAAGGTGAATTCAGTCATCAGAAAAAGTCTTGTGGTTTTGAGACATCCACAAACATAAAATAATAGCCCATCCAGCCCAAAGTAGTTAGGGTCAATTGTGGTGGTTTTTCTGGGAAGCAGCCTTAGTCTCAGTTGAAATAAATAATTATTCCAAAATCGCAGCCAGCTGCTAAAAATGCAAACGTTTATTTCTCCTTACAAATTAGCCCGGTTAGTTGAGGCCTAGCTCTCTGCCTGGCTCCAAGAGATCTTGCAGCTTTGTCCTTGGCTTCTGCCTCTGCTTTCTTCAGCCTCCAGCCAGTTCCGACTGGTGGCTACTCAAATTCCAGTCTGAGGCGAGTAGTCTTTTCTTCCAGAGTGTTCTGTCTCAGAGCCCTGTTGATGTTCCGGAGAAAATCTTCTTTTGCTCCAAGAGCTTCCTCCATATATATCATCTCCCAAAGGTTAACTCCTCCTTCTCGAGGCAGGGATTATGGGTTATCTCCCAGAGTGCTCTCTGGTCCTGAGAGAGGTGTGAATTCAGACTAAGCCCTACATGTGTGAACTCCATTGAGTACTTTTATGAGCTCTCTAAAGGTGTGAACACAAGCATTGTTTCATCAGTTCCACTTAGTATCTTGTTTCAAGTTCTAGCCCAAAATAACTCTAAGATTAAATTAACTCCAATGTCTTTAACACTTTGTAAAGAAATGTCTTAACACTTTAATAAAGATTCCAACAGTCATTGATATGACTTGACCAAATCACTACTGTGCCTGCTTAATAGGTTAAATGAATATTAAACAATATCCCCCAGAGGAGGAGTTTTCTGCCATTTTTGAATATGGGATGTGTGATGGGGGGGCGTGTTTTATACATATTAAGGGAAAACATGTAGTGGGTGTATCAGAGTGAGTGTAACCCAGATAAAACGGAACAATCCATTTTCTGAAGGGAGGGCCTGTACCACATGAGCAAGATTCCCCCAATTCTGTACTTGGGATTCCTTCTTCCCAAATAGGAGTGGAGCCACTCCTGGTCAGAAACATTAAGACTATTCCTTAAGATTCTTCTTTAATAAAATTTCCTTGATATCTGATTTTCAGTGTCAAGAGTGTAATTTTTTAACAGTAATGAAATGCATTTGGATGCACATAGAAATCAATATATGTAACCATCTTACTTATGCAATAAGATTCAAAGATACTAAAGTATCTACTAAAACCTCCAGATTTTTTATCTAAGAATAAGAGCCATGACAAGTGATATGTACTTATTCTTATGGATTCATTGGCTGAACAGTAACAGCTACAAGTAGTTTTCTGTTCCATTTCCTAAAACCTAGGTTTGAGACTTATATGAAACTTAAAACCTTGACAAGAAAAATATCTGTAATTACAGAATAAAATAAGGCTTAAAATGTTGAAGTAGAAAAAATATATAGTGTGAGTTAAACTTTTCTTTATCAGATAAAAAACAACCTATAAATACATTTGCAGCATCATTATTAATTAGTTCTGTGATCTTGGGCAAGTCAGTTTTCTCTTGACCTTGTTTTCTTTATCTGCAAAATGTGTGGGAGAGAGCAGGTGGAAGGGTGATTTCTCTTGGAGTTTCCTTCCAACTATAGCATTCTATGATTTTGTGTTATGGCCAAAGAAAAATCAGGACACAACCCTAAAATGGGCTGTATTCTTTTTTTCTTCTTATGTGGATTTCCTTAAATGAACATCAAGGTGTGTCTTGTATGCCTACTTTGGAATTTTTTCTAGGTCTGGGTATGCCAAAGATATTCTACATAAGGTAGGAGTTCTTAACCTTTTTTGTGAAGCATTTGGAAGTATACAGAGCACTTTTCAGAAAAAAAAAATGTTTTTAAATAAGTAAAATAAAGGACTACAAAAATTAATTATATTGAATTACAATTATCAAAATATTTAAAAAAACTAACAATTTTACAGGCTCCTTAAATTTATTCATAAAGTTTGGGTTAAGATTCCTTGACTGAAGGATATTTCATTCTTTGTTTAAATCACAATATTTATTAATAATAACAATAACAATAATAATTGCTACTATTTATAAAGAGCCTTAAGATTTGTAAAGTGCTTAAAAATGTTATCACATCTTATCCTCACAATAATGCTAGAATTAGGTGCTAATATTCCTATTTTACAGATGAGATAATTGAGATACAAAGAAAGGTTGTAATGTACCTAGTGATTTTTAATAATACAGGTTGTATTGAGCTATTTCTATTAGGAACAGAATAATTGCTTTATTGACTTAATTGGAAACTACTCAATTACGAGTTTTGTAGCAGTTGCCAGATGTTCATTAGTTATTGCTTATTCAGAGGATTGGCTATATTGGTATCAATGTATTTGTCTTCATATATTTTTAGGTTTATTAGTGTGTGAACGTATACTGTAATTATGAAGAGCAGATGATCAACCATCTGCAAATATCTCTCCCCTTTTCAAGGACTTTCAGACCAAATTGAGTCATATTCTACTGATGAGTTTCCCCTGGATTAAAAAGCTTCACAGAAGTGTAAATCACAATAATTATGGTGCTGAAAATATATTGTTGCCTTCCAGTGGAAACTTCCTTTTCTGTCCTTGCATCCTTCATCAATAAGTTCTAAAATAAATGCCTTTTTGTGTCATATGTTAATAAGCGTCACTACAACTCCTTAGGTCAAAAATTTTACTTAGGTTTGACACAAGGATTATTGTTGATGAATATGCACTTTATCACAGGCTTCAAATCAAGGAAACTAAAATAGTACATTGAAAATCTTTGGTTTGTGTAGTCATTTAACTCAACTCACATGAACTTATGTCCTATAACATTTCAAGGTTTGTTGGTTTTGTTGTTCTAGAGAAAACATTGACTGACCTTGTCTATATAGAAAAAAATAAAGAAAACTAAAAAATTCTCAAGGAATTTCAGTATAATTCAAATTAGATCAATGGAGGATTTACTTTCTTTGAGAGAATTTGCTAATGAAAATGTGTTTTTCAGGAAATAATTTTAATCTGAAGATTTTCTCCATTTATAGTCACAAAGAACAAGTTAGAAATGGTTAGTAGGAGCTTGAAACAGTGCCCTTAATTATTCACTACCAGGACAAGGGCTAACATTGATTAGTTTGCTGAAGTTCTTTAGATTCTATTGCCTTTAAATATTTTTCCTAATGAGAACCTCTAACAAGTTACTAAGATTTAAGGTTATAAAGACTCTTAAACTACCCCACATATAAAATATTTCATTATTAGGTCACAAATAAATCCCACATATTCTTGTGTAGTTAAATTATAGCGTCATCTTTATGGTGAGAGGTGTGTGTGTGTGTGTGTGTGTGTGTGTGTGTAAGCTTTATATCAAGAGGAGAATAAGATGGGGAATAGATCTATGATTTCACTGGTTTAGGTTATTTCTAGGTGAGAAAGCTCCCTCTGTGAATGCAAATCAACATCCTTCTATAATTCACAGTCTTAGAGAGTTACCTGCAATGGACTTCTTAAACTTTGTCCAATTGAGACTTCTTTACTTTGCAGAAATTCCTAAGTATATCTATCTCCCTGGGTATATATGTATATTAAATAGGTATAGAAATAAAAAATAATAATAAATAATAATTTTGTAATCCCCACATTCAGACTCCATATGGAGTCATGTGCCATAGTTTAATAAGCTGGGGTCTGTAGCAGCAAAGAGTGGTGAAATATTCAAAATAATATAGCCAATATTTATAAAAGGCAAGATTTGGACTCAGATCTTCCTAGGTTTGAGACCATAAAGACTTTTTATTCTCTTTAAAACCCATATCCTAAGTCACCTTTAGTTATCTAAGGCAATCTCTTCTGAATATAAATAAGGAGGTACTCAGAAGTATATCATTTATTTCCTCTATTTTATCTTTAGAGGAATACAAATATATCACCTTCTCAAGGCAGACCACTCAACTTGTGCAACCTTTTTCTAGTTAGTACATTTTTCCTAACAGTAAGCCTAAATTCATTTCTTTCTTTTAAGCCTTGTCTCATCTTATCAAGAGTTTGATAAGCATGTCCACAATACTTTTTTCTAAATAAGTCATTGATAAAAAATGTTAGACAGCACAGGACCCAATACAGATCCCTAGGATACTTAAGTAGATAGTATCTACCAAGTTGGCTTTGAATCATTAACTACTACTTTTGGAATTAATCCATATAATTGCATTATTATTTAGTTCACATATCCCTAACTTTTGCACCTGGTTATCATAAGATACTTTAACAAAACCTTCACTAAAATATAATAAAACTGTATCAATAGCAGTCTTCTTATCAACTGAATAATCTTATTCAAAAAGAAAATAAAGTTAATGCAGAATTATTTGTCCTTGATATCTTAATAAAGCCAAGCTGTTTTTTTTTTAATTATTCTTTTTGCTCTAGCTACCTAAACAATCATCTCTTCAATTCTAGAGTTTTCTCAGGAAGCAAAATAAAGCTCAACATCAATAGCTTTCAGGTTCTGTTCTCTTTCCTTTTTAAAAATCTCTTGTATTTCACTCTGCAGCTGCATACTGTTTGATGATTGTGGGTCAAGATGATTAATAATCTAGCCCTAGGCATAGTATCATATACCATCTTCTGATACTGAGTACTCCACAACTAGGTTTCCTTGGTTCTTCCCTTTTGCCTACATATTAGTTCCATAATCTGTGTAAAACTCATCATGCATTTACTTCATTTACTTGAGTACTCAGTAGTATAATTTCTTAGGCCAATCAATTATATTTCTTTCCCTTTTTACTCTTATTCAAATGTAGTTAAATATGTATGTTCTCAGTTAAATCAAGAAGCCAATATGTTGTGAAGTTAACAGCATTTATTTATTTTTAAATAGTATTGTATTTTCCCCCTAGTTACATGTCAAGGAAATTTTTAGTATTTATTTTTAAAAAATTCAGAGTTCTAAATTTTTCTCCTTCCTATACACCTCTTCTCTCTTCCAAAGATGATAGGTAGTTTGATATAATTTATCCATGTGCTATCATGTAAAACATATTTCCACATTAGGTATAGTTGTAAAAGAAGCAAATCAGAAGTACAGCATTTTCTTTTGTAAGTCCTTTGAACTTGTCTTGGGTCATTATGCTGTTGAGAAGAGCTGAGTTACATGTAGATGACCATTACACCATGATATTGATATTATATAAAATGTTTTCCTTGTTCTGCTCACTTCACTTTGCATCAATTTGTACAAATCTTTCCAGGTTTTTCTGAAACTTGCCTATTCATCATTTCTGATTGCAAAGCTTGTTCAGCCATATCTCTTAATTTCTAATGTTTTGTCACCAGGAAAAGGCTATTATACATATTTCTGTAGGTGCTTTTTTTCTTTTTATGATCTCTTTGGGATATAAACTAGTAGTGATATTGCTGAGTCAAAGGGTGTATAGAATTTGGTTATCCTTTGGGCATAGTTTGGAATTGCTCTTCTGATTGGTTAATTAGAGCAGTTTACAGATCCACCAACAGAGCATTAGACTTCCAATTTTCCCATAGCTTTCCAACATTTATTATACTCCTTTTTTTTTGTCATATTACCCAATCTGATAGGTGTGAAGTATCACAGAGATGCTTTAATTTGCACTTCTCTAATCAAATGTGATTTAGAGCTCATCTTTCTATGACTATAGTTAACTTTCTTCATCTGAGAACTGTTTGTTCATGTTCTCTTACTATTTATTGATTGGGGAAAAATTTGTATTCTTATAAATTTGCCTCAGTTCTCTATATATTTGATAAATGAGACCTTTTTCAGAGACACTAGCTATAAAGATTGTTTCCCAGCTTTCTTCTTTCCTTCTAATTTCACTTGCATTAATTTCATTTGGTCAAAAACCTTTAAATTTAATATAATCAAAATGATCCATTTTTCATTTTATAATGATTGCTATTTTTTTTGTCATAAATTCCCCTTCTTTCTACAGATTGGACAGGCAGACTATCTACTACCCTTTGTTGAATGTTACTTTTATAGCATTATGATCCCCCCAATATCACTTTTGCCTTTTTACACTTGATTTTGAGGTTTTTTCTTTCAAATGTAACTTTTCTGATAGTCTATACAACTTAGTTTTTTTTCTTGTTTATTTTTTTTGGTTGGATTTATCAAACTGAGACTGGATAGTTGAGGTGTCCTGCTAGTATAGTTTTCCTGTCTATTTCTTCTTGTAACTCACTTCTCCTTTCAGAATTTGAATGCCATACCACTTGGTGCATCTATATTTAGTATTGGTATTGCTTTAGTGTCTATGGTACCTTTGAGCAAGATGGATTTTTTTTCCTTATCTCTTTTAATTGTCCAATTTTGCTTCTATTTTGTCTGAGGTCAGGATTGCTATCCTTGCTTTTATTTATTTATTTACTACAATTAAATTATAGTAGCATCTGCTCCAGCTCCATACCTTTACTTGTGTGTGTCTCTCTGCTTCAAGTGTGTTTCTTGTAAGAACATACTATATGGATTCTGGTTCTTGATTCATGTGATCACTATCTGTATTTCCCTCCATCCTATTCTTCCTCTTGTTTGTCCTCTCTTTCTTGTCTACCACCTCTCCTGATCTGTCTTCCTGTCAGTCTTCAATTCCCCTCTTTACTTAATTTCTTTCCCTCCTACTTTTCTATTAAGATAAATTTCTGTATTCAATGAATTGTTTATATTATTTCCTCTTTGACCAAATAGAAATGAAGGTAAGATTCAAGGAATACTAATTGACCACTCCTCCATCTTTCCCAAAGGTCTTTTGTGCTTCTTCATGTGAAATAATTTATATCATTCTATCTCTCCCTTTTGCACCCACTTTCTCATCTCTTAATTTCCTTTTAAAAATTATTCCCTCAAATTCATTTAATATCTCTACTCTCTGCCCATCTATATTTCCTTTAGTTGTACTATTAGTGGTACAATTTTTAAGAATTATAAGTATCATCTTCCCTAAATAGTTTAGATCTATTTTTCAGGTCAGTTGTTTTTCCCATGAACTATTTTACATTTTTTCATTCTTTTGAATTTTTTTGATTCTTGATGTCCCATAGAGTCATTAACTTCCACCTACCCAATTCTAACTTTTGAGATATTTTCTGTTAGTAATTATTCTATTTTCTTTTCCAACTGTTTTCCCCAGTGAATTTTTCTGTCTCTTTTTCTATTTGGTCAATTATATTTTTAAGTAATTATTCAAACTCCTAATTTTCTTCCATCACTCTCATTTCTTTTTCCAATTTTTCTTCCACCTCTCTTATATGATTTTTAAATTCTTTTTGAGCTCTTTTTGTGCATGAGACCACTTCCTGTTGAGGGGGAAGGGATTTTGCCCATAGATGTTTTGACATTATTGTCCTCTTTTGAATTTGTGTCTTGGTCTTCCCTCTCATCATAATAATTTTCTATAGTCAGAGTCTTGTTGTTGCTGTTGTTTTGTTTAATTTTTCTTTTGACTTTTCTCCCTTCTTTTAAATTTGAGTTTTGCTCCCAGGGTGAAAGAATATTGTCTCTTGTGCCAGTGGTTATAGGCCATGGCTGTTTACTTAGTGTTGCATTGATTTGCCTTGAGCCCCATAGTGCCATGCTGAGGGACTGAGGTGGGTTGTTACTAGTGCTGCTGCAGGCTGCAGGGATCTGGCAGCTTATCTGGTACTGATATGTTGTCAAGGTGGTGAGCCCAGCTGATGTGTTTCATCATTTCCCTAGGGAAGTGGGGGTCCTCTGAAGCATATATCATTCTGTTCTCTGGAGGCTGCCTCTTTGCCTGGGGCTATGTTGAAATGTATTAGAGTCCATGGCTGGCTGTTTGCTCTAGGTCTGTGACTAACTTGAGATTTTGCTAAAGCATGTGAAGATCTGGTCACTGAAGGATACCTATTGTCCCAGGACTATACCAAAACTAATGCTGGAGTCCACTGGTTTCCCCTGGCTATATCAAAGCATTGGGGGTGAGGGGGCTGGGGTAGGGGGTTGGAGGTGTCTTGGAATTGGCATTTACCCACTCTACCAAGCACATTTTGCTCAGAATCTCTTG
This sequence comes from Sarcophilus harrisii, assembly GCF_902635505.1. NCBI lineage: Eukaryota > Metazoa > Chordata > Mammalia > Dasyuromorphia > Dasyuridae > Sarcophilus > Sarcophilus harrisii. Next base: position 421,914,059 of record NC_045428.1, read on the forward strand.
ATTTGCTGAGGTAGTTATTGATGCCTGTTCACTGGGAAGCTTCTGTTAGGATTCTTACAAGGTAATAAGTCGGTTGTCTAATTTTAGCATTGTGCTTAGCAGTTCTCTGGTTTACTAATGTATTTAGTATTCATTGAAGATTCACAAGTCCAGGAGATTCACAAGTTCAGTGGAGAAGATTCACAAGTCACAGCTCCCATAATCCCATTCTTTGAGGAGGAGTCAACCTTTGAGTTCACACCTTTAAAAGAGCATATAAAAGGACAAGTCTCAGCCAGGAGTCAGTAGAGGAGATTAAGAAGCTAGGAGTCAGAGTTGAGTCAGAGGCACAAGCTGGAAGAGCTAAAGGACTAGCAACAAGAGCTCTTGGAACCAAGGAGAGAGATAGGCCACTAAGAAAGCTAACCAGACTATTTTGGAACAGACAATAAAGGACTGAACTTTTAACAGCTGGCTGCATTTGAGGTGATTATTAATTTGAACTGAAACTAAGGCTGCTCCCAGAAGCTGCCCCAGAAACCTGCTCCCAGAGAATGATTATATTTGAGAGAGAAGAGAACATTACAAGCTTCCTATCTTGGATTGTGGTCCTTCTCACCCCCTTTACCCTAATGAACCTAATCCCTCCTGCCTGCTGATCTTTTTTTTTTTAATTTTATTAAAACTTTTTATTAAAAAAAACATATGTATGGATACTTTTTCAACACTGATCCTTGCAAAACCTTTTGTTCTAAACTTTCTCATCCTTCCCTCACCCCCTCTCCTAGATGGCAGGTAGTTCAATATATGTTAAATATGTTAAAATATATGTTAAATCATATATATATATATATATATATTTATACAGTTATATATATATATATATATATATATGTATACATATTTATACAGTTGCACAAGAAAAATTGGATCAAGAAGGAAAAAAATTGACAAAATACAAGCAAAAAACAACAGAAAGAGTGAAAATTCTGTGTTGTGGTCCACACTCAGTTCCCACAGTCCTCTTTCTTTGTTTAGATGGCTCTCTTCATGTATGAACAATTGAAACTGGTTTGAATCATCTCACTGTTGAAGACAATGATGCCCATTCCAATTGATTGTCATATAGTCTTGTTGTTGCTATGTATATGATCTCTTGGTTCTTCTCATTTCACTTAGCATGTAAGTCTCTCTAGGCCTTTCTGGAATCATCCTGCTGGTCATTTCTTACAAAATAATACTTTCCCATAATATTTATATACCATAATTTATTCAGTCATTCTCCAATAGATAGGCATCCATTCAGTTTCCAGTTTCTTGCCACTACACAAAAGGGCTGCCAAAAACATTTTTACCCATATGAATCCCTTTCCCTCCTTTAAGATCGCTTTGGAATATAAGCCCAGTAGAAACACTGCTAGGTCAAAGGGTATGTACAGTTTGACGACTTATTGAGCATAGTTACAAATTGCTCTCCAGAATGGTTGGGTTTGTTCACAGTTCCACCAAAAATGAATCTATCAGTGTTCCAGTTTTCCCACATCTCCTCCAACATTCGTCATTATCTTTTCCTGTCATCTTAGCCAATCTGACAGATGTGTAGTGGTATCACAGAGTTGTATTAATTTGCATTTCTCTGATTAATAGTGCTTTGGAACACCTTTCCAACATGACAACAAATAGTTTCAATGTCTTCATTTGAAAACCGTCTGTTCATATCCTTTGACTATTTATCAATTGGAAAATGGCTTAAATTCTTATAAATTTGAGTCAATTCTCTATATATATTAGGAATGAGGCCTTTATCAGATCCTTTGGATATAAAAAATGTTTTCCAAGTTTAATGCTTCCCTTCCAATCTTGGTCTGCATTAATTTTGTTTGTACAAAAACTTTTTAACTTAATATAATCAAAATTATCTATTTTGTGATGAATAATGATCTCTAGTTCTTCTTGGATCACAAATTCCTTCCTCCTCAACAAATCTGAGAGGTAAACTATCCTATGTTCTTCTAATTTGTTTATATCATTCTTTATGTCTAGATCATGAAAGTATTTCAACCTTATCTTGGTATATAGTGTTATGTTTGGGTCAATGCCTAGTTTCTGCCATACTAGTTTCCAGTTTTCCCAGCAGTTTTTTCAAATAGTGAATTCTTATCCCAAAAGCTGGGGTCTTTGGGTTTGTCAAACACTAGATTACTATAGTTATTAACTATTTTGTTCTGTGAACCTAACCTATTCCAGTGAGTGTCTACTCTATTTTTTAGCCAATACCAAATGGTTTTGATGACTGCTGCTTTATAACATAGCTTTAAATATGGTAGTACTAGGCCACCTTCATTTAGGTTATTTTTTTTTTCATTAACTCCCTTGAAATTCTTGACCTTTTGTTCTTACAGATGAATTTTGTTGTTATTTTTTCTAGGTCAATAAACTCTTGGGAGTTTGACTGGTATAGCACTAAATAAATTGATTAGGTTAGGTAGTATTGTCATCTTTATTATATTAACTCGAAATATCCAAATTGGTATTTTTCCAGTTGTTTAGATCTGATTTTATCTGTGTGAAAAATGTTTTGTAATTTGGCTCATATAGTTTCTGACTTTCCCTTGGCAGATAGATTCCCAAATATTTATATTATCAGCAATTATTTTAAATGGAATTTCTCTTTGTACCTCTAGCTGTTTGGATTTTTTTTTTGTGATATATAAGAATGTTAATGATTTATGTGGATTTATTTTTTATGCTGCAACTTTGCTAAAGTTGTGGATTATTTCTAATAGTTTTTTAGTAGAATCTCTGGGGTTCTCTAAGTAAACCATCATATCATCTGCAAAGAGTGATAATTTGGTTTCTTCATTACTGACTCTAATTCCTTTAGTCTTCTTTTCTTCTCTTATTGCTAAAGGTAGTATTTCTAATACAATATTGCATAGTGATGGTAATAGTGGGTAACCTTGTTTTACTCCTGATCTTATTGGGAATGGTTCCAGTTTATCCCCATTACATATGATGCTTACTGATGGTTTCAAATAGATGCTGCTGACTATTTTAAGGAAAAATCTATTTATTCCTATCTAGTATAGGAATTAAATTCCTGTTAAAAATAGGAATGGATGTTGGATTTTATCAAATGAGTTTCCTGCATCTATTGAAATAATCATACGACTTAATCAATTATGATAATAGTTTCCCTAATATTGAACATTCCTAAAATAATTTGTACTTGATCATGGTGTATTATCCTGCAGATGATTTTCTATAATCTCTTTGCTAATATTTTATTTAAATTTTTTGCATCAATATTTATTAGGGAGATTGGTTTATAACTTTTTTTCTCTGTTTTCATCCTACCTGGTTTAGGTATCAGTACCATGTCTGTGTCATAAAAGGAATTTGATAGGAGTCTTTCATTCCTTATTTTTTCAAATAGTTTATATAGTATTTGAATTAATTTTTCTTTAAAAGTTTGGTAGAATTCACATGTAAATCTATCTGGTCCTAGGAATTTTTTCTTAAGGAGTTGATTAATAGCTTGTTCTATTTCTTTTTTTATTAGGTAATTTATTTCCTTTTCTGTTAATCTGGGCAATCTATATTTTTGTAGGCATTCCTCCATTTAACTTAGGTAATCAAATTTATTGGCATAAAGTTGGCCAAAGTAACTCCTGATAATTGCTCTAGTTTCCTCTTCATTGGTGGATAGTTCTCCCTTTTCATTTTTGACACTAACAATTTGATTTCTCCTTTCCTTTTTCTAATCAAATTAACTAAAGGTTTATCTATTTTTTTTCATAAAATCATCAATTCAGGTCAGCTGTTTTCCTAAGTAATTATTTTACTTTTTTTTTAGTTTTTCTTGACTGATTCTTGATGTCTCATTAAGCCATTCATTTCCAATTGTTCAGTTCTGATTTTTAGTTATTTTCTTCATTTATTTTTTTTCCTTTTTTTTGTCTTTGTCTAATTGATTTTTTTTCCCTAAGGCAACTGGGGTTTAGTGACTTGCCCAGGGTCACACAGCTAGGAAATATTAAGTGTCTGAGACCAGATTGAACTCCGGTCGTCCTGACTTCATGGCTGGTGCTTTATCCTCTGCACCACCTAGATGCCCCTATCCAATTGAATTTTTAAATGAATTGTTTTGTTCTATGGATTTTTTTTTTCTTTTTCACAAATTCTGTTTTTCAGGGAGTTGCTTTCTTTTTCCATTTTGTCAGCTTTATTTTTTAAGGAATTATATGTTTCCATTTCCCTGTCTATTTTGTAGTGAATTTTTTTTTCAGATAATTCTATGTTTTCTTTTCCAAACCCTCTTGTAAAGTTCTCCTTCCCCATTCCTCCTCCATTTTTTTTCTTCCAGCTCTCTTTTAAGATCTTTCATAATTTCTTCTAGAAGTGTCTTGTTTGATGGGGATCAATTTATATCAGCTTTAGGGCTTCATCTAAAGATGATCTATTTTTAGTCTCTTCAAAGTTTGATATCTATTTCTCTCTTTCACCATAAAAATTATCTATGGTCAGAGCTCTTTTTGCTTTTTTACTCATTTTCTTTTTAAAGTTGAGATCTGCTTTTAGCATAAGGTAGGTTGTCCAAGCTTTGTCTAAAAGTGGCAGCAGCTGTACTGAGTTTGTGCTGACTCACTCCCAATGCTGGGTGGGCATGGTCAGGTCCCATGAAATTCTGAAGCTTGGGGGTTCACTACTTACCTTTTGTGTTTGTGTTGCATGTTTTGTAACTTTTGCTGATCTACTGGCTTGCAACCCAGTTCAGAGTATCCAACACTATTGTATATTCCTCCCCATAGATTCTCTAGGCAGTGGAGCCTGCACCATCCCGGGTTTGTGCTGCCTGCACTCCTTGTCTGCATTCATCCTGCTTGTGCTTGGTCTGCCTCCCTCCTTGCTTGATTGAAACAGATATTTTCTGGTGATCTTCAAAATGATCTTCTGCTGGTAATTTGTTACACTCCCAATATTTGTGGGTTCTGCCAGTGCAGAACTAATTTTGAGGATGAATTTGGTAATTAATGTGAGGGTCATGAGAGAAGGTTAGAAAGAAATGTGTGTCTTTTCCACCATATTAGCTGTGCCCCACCTGCTTGCTGATCTTTCAGATTTCTTTGGCTAAAGGATTGCTGTTCTAGAAACTATCTTAGAATGCTGTTTTATGGTTCTCAGGAGGTGAATATGGGAGAGTTAATGCCAAGTTGCTGCTTACTCTGCCATTTTGGGTCCTGGAAGTTCAACAAACATTTTATTAAACAATTATTATTAGTCTTAGTCATGCACTGTGCTAAGCATTGGAGGATGAGGAAAAGGGGTGGGACAAGGAAAAGGAGATGGGAGGAGAGGAATACAAGGAGGATGAGGAAGAGGAGAAAGAGGGTAAAAACATGTAAACAAATATATATAAGCAAGATTAATTTATGTGTAGATAAATATATTCTTGTATATACACATGTATATTGTTAAATATAGTATGTGTGTGTGTGTGTGTATATATATATATATATATATATATATATATATATATGTCTATCTATCTTTAGCCTTTGCAAGTCCTCCTTAATGTTAGTGTTTTATCTCACATTAATATTTAAAAAGACTGGATATGACTTCTTGCTGAAACTGGGAATTTAGTTAACATGTGAAACATAAGGAAGAAGAGATTTACAGGGATGAGGGACAGCCACTGAAAATGTCATGATGGAGTATATTGCCTAAAAAACTGCAAGGAATCCACTGTCACTAAAGCACAGCATATAGGGGATTAAAATGAAAATATAGGAAGGGGCTAGGTTATAAAGGGCTTTAAAAATCAAATAGAGAATTTACTATTTGATCCTAAAGACAATAGAAACCTATAGGTGTTTACTGAATAGGGTGCCAGATTTAAGTCTTAAAGAAGGTGGATAGTGGTAGTGATGTTTGATAGCTGAGTGGAAGACAAGCTGGAGTAGAAAGCGACTTGAGGCAGGGAAACAAATATGAAAGTTATCATAATAATCTAAATCTGAGGTAACAAGGGCCTGCATCAGAGTGGTGACAATTCATAAGTAAAGAAGGGAAAATTTACAAGAAATGTTTCAAATGAGAAATCAATAAGACTTGGCAATTCATTGAATATAGAAGGTGAGAATGAAGAATCTAAAATGAAAAAAATATCTTGAATCTAGGACACTGGAAAGATGGTAGTGCTTTCAACAGCAATGTAGAATTTAGAAAGAAGGGAGGGATTTTTAAGGATAAGATAATGAATTCTAGTTTTGTCCTATATAATTTAAGATATTTCAGGATATACAATTCAATAGATAGTTGGAGAGGTACATCTGAATTTTTGGTTAAAGATTAGAGTGGAATAAGTAGATATGATAATCATCAGCTAGAAGATAGCTGATGAATAAGATAATTAAATCCACGGGAGCTGATAATATCACCCAATTAATAAATATATAGAGAGAAGAGAAGGTCCAAGACATATAGAGTCAGCAAATATGATTTGGATGAAGATCCAGCAAAGGTGACTGAGAAAGAAGGGATTGTGTATATATATTAAAGGAGGAGAATCAGAAGACCTGTGTAACCAAAAACTAGAGTCAAGAGAATAGCAATAAGAAAATGAATGATGGTATCAAAATTTTCAAAGAGGTCAAGAAGGACTAGGTTTGAGAAAAAATCCTTAAATTTGACACTTAGATTACTGGTGACTTCGGAGAGAGAAGTTTCGATTGAATTAGGTTAGAATTCACACCACAGAGAATTAATAGACTAAAAGGGGAACAGATTAGAGGCATCAAGTATGCATCCTTGCCAAATAATTCAGCCAGGAGAGGGTTGGGGATAAAAGATGAAAGTTAGTGGAATGAATGGATCAGGGGAGAATTTGTGGAGTATGGGCTAGCTCTCTGGAGGGCTTCAGGTTCAGCCAGAATCAGGATAAATTAAAGTCCTTTGTCTTTAGGGGAAGAAGTGAAGGAGGAAGGCAAATTGTCACTACACTTGCCAAAGATCTCTCCTGGATTCTGGAGTCTGGAATCTCCAGTCTCTCTCCTCCTCATCCTGCCTTCAAGTGACTCTGACTTCTCTCCCCCAGCTCTCCAATCCTTGCCTACGATTATTTCACTACCAAACATTCAGCAAGCACCAATGGTGAGGAGAGCCATTATCCAAATATATGCTAATAGAGCCATTGTCTCACATCAAATAGATAGCCTTCAGTGCTCTCTTGTCTGATTCAGAGTTCCTACCCTCTACAAGAATTGTTTCAGAATAGGAGCTTTAGGGGCATGTTTATAGATAGTAAAGAAGAAACCATACATAGAGATTGAAGATAAGTGAGAGAGTGATTATGATAATGGAGGCAATTCACTGGGGAAAAAAAAAAACAATATGGAATGGAATTACTTATGAATGTAGGAGGTTTTGCTCTGACAATGTGAAAGACCAGCTCTTTATGTGAGACAGGAGGAGAAAGAGGGGAAGAAAGGAATTTCTTGGTAAATGGAATTTGGTGAATATCTTCTTGTTGTATACTCCTGTCTTTGAGGGCCAGAGACAAGATGATAGAATAAAGGCAGAGACTTGACTGAACTCTCCCAAATTCCCCTCCAAATATCCTTAAGATAATATCTCAAAATGAATTCTGGAACAGCAGAACCAACAAAAGAATGGATTGAAACAATTTTTCAGCCTAAAATAATTTAGAAGAATAGCAAGAAAAATCTGTCTTACTAGGAGAGAATAGAACAGTCCAATACAGATTATGACAGCAAAGGCTGAATCCTAGTAAACCAGCAGCAGACTTTGCAGGCATGGGGGTGGGAAAATAAATCAACAGGGTGATGACTTATAGAACTCTCAGTTCACAGATGATAAAATGGTGAGAAACTGGTCAAATGGTCATTACATGAGAACTTTTTCTGGCACTGGATGCTGAACTCTGTTGCACTGCCCATACTTGGTTCTAGATCATGGTCTTGGTGTGCAGAGGAGAATTAGCAGAAGTACAGATCCTAGTCACAGTTCCAGAGCAGAAAAGAATGCTTGTTGTTACTTAAAGCACAGGCCAGGATAGCATTGGCCCCATCTCTTCTTAGATCATACCACCTTGGAAGAACTGAAAGTTACAGACCACCAGAACTAGATCTGAACATAGTCACATGAAAAACATAAATCTTAGTGCCTCTTCTACTCTGGGAACAGAATTCAACTTTAACATAAAGTTAAGTCAAGAAATAGGCTGTCAAAATGTGCAAACAGGAACAAAAAGAATTTGAACATAGACAGTTACTATGGTGACAGTGAAGAACAAAACACAAACTCAGAAGTCAATGAAATCAAAGCAGCTACATATAGAGCTTCAAAGAAACATTTGAATTGATCCAGGGCCCTGGAAGAGCTTAAAGAAGATTTTAAAAATCAAATAATGAAGGCAAAAGGAAAATGGGGAAAATTAAACTGATGCAAGAGTCAATAGCTTGATAAACAAGGGACCAAAAAATGCTGAGAAAAATAACCCCTTAAAAATAAAATAGTCCAAATATTACAAAAAGCACAAAACTCCCTCAAAAATAAGAATTTCCAAATAGCATAATTGGCTGGAAAAGGAGGCAGAGAAGCTAAAAAATATTTTTTTTAAAATTAGAATTATGCACATGGAAGCTAATGACTCTATGAAACATTAAAGAATAATAAAATGAAATCAAAAGACTGAAAAAAATAGAAGAAAATGTGAAATAACACATTGGAAATACAACTAATCTGGAAAACTGATTGAAGAGAGATAATTTAAGAACTTTTGGACTACTTGAAAGCCAAGTCAAAAACCCTAAACATCATCTTTCAATAAATTGTCAAGAAAAACTGTCTTGATTTTCTAGAACTGCAAGATAAAATTAAAATTGAAGGAACCCACCAATTATCTCCTACAGGGAATATTATAGCCAGGTCAAGGAGAAAATATTGCAAGTAGCCAGAAAGAAACAGTTTGATTAGCTGGAGCCATAGCCAGGATAATGTAAGATTTAACAGATTCTCCAGTAAAGGACTGGAAAAATTGGAATAGGAAAGCATATGATTACAACCGAGAATCACCTACTAGCAAAATGGATTAAAATCCTTCAGAGCAAAATGGATGTTTAATGAAATATGCTGGAAAGATGAGCAAGCAACAACAAAAAGAATCTGACAATAGAAAATTACTATGGTGATTAGGAAAGAACAAAACCAAACTCAAAAGTCACTGAAATCAAAGCAGCTACATGCTGAGCTTCAAAGAAAATAGAAGAGTAGAAGAAAAAGAAAATCAAGAGTTCCAGGTGAAAAGACCAGAGTTGAAAAGAAAACCTGAAATTCAAACTGACTATTCAACAGAAGCAGAGAGATTCAATAAAGCTAAGCTAGTTTCAATCCTATACAAGAGGATACTTATACCACCTAAGAACTGTTTCTTCATTAGAAGGACTGTACATAGACAGAGGGCACAGCTTGTAAGATGACTATGATGGGATGATATCCAAAAACATAAAACTAAAGGATGGGAAAAAGGGATGCATTTGAAGAAAGGGGAGAGAGAGAAGACAATGGAGTAAATTATAATATGAAAAAGAGTTGCACAAGGAAAAGCATTTATATTCAATATGTTAGAGGATACACAACATTTTAACCTTAATCTGATCGGTATTGGCTAAAGAGAGATTAACATACATTCTCAATTGTGTATGTAAATTTATATTATTATTAAGAGATGTAGGAGAGGAGGATGATGAAAGAATGGTGGATCATAGAAGGGAGGATAGTTTTGAGGGCAAGTAGTGATCAGAAGTAAAACACCTTGAAGAAGGACAGGACGAAGGTTGAGGGAATGAGGGACAGTGGGGGGAAGCAGGATTGTTGGAAATAAACAGTAATCATAACTGGTAATGTGTGTAGGATGAACTCACTCATAAATTTAAAAGCATAATGGATTAAAAGACAGAATCCTACAATATGTTATTTACAAGAAACTGATATTCCTATCAAATTCCTTCTATCAGATCAGTTATTTTGGCGTATACATATATATATATATGCTACTCCATTACTGAATTTTAATAGGAATTCTTATCCTAATATTTCTTGGTCTTATAAAGTCATCTTTATCTTGTTCCTTTAAGATCTCAGGCTTAATACATTTTTAACATGTTAACAATCCAACATATATTGGATTTCATGCCATCTAGAGGAAGGGGTGGGGGTGAAGGAGGGGAAATTTTGGAACATAAGGTTTTTCAAGGGTCAGTATTGAAAAAGTATCCATGCATGTGTTTCGAAAATAAAAAAAGCTTTGATTAAAAAAAAAAAATAAAAGATCCCAGGTTTACTTTGTTCATTAATCACAATGCCACAGAGATATCTGGGTATATAAATATTTTCTCACTTTCTCAATTATTTTCTATTATGAAAGATTAGGTAAAATCTACAGTGATAGTCTCTTGAGGTCATATCTGAATTCTTTAGGATCTTATCTAAATCAGAAAACTAATAAGGCAAAAGAAAAAATTATTTCCTCAGATGATCCCCAAAACTAACATACATGTCTATTACTATATTGCCAAATATTTTGCAAATAAAACAATAACAAAAATACTTAGAGCCAAGAAATATCTGAGCAACTCATTTCAGATAGTATAATACTTTTACGATTTGTCTTAAGACTTTTCCACTGATTCATTTACAGGTTTTGGAGACTGATGATACTATAGCATAAAATTCCCTTCAATTACCTGCACATTGAAATTCACTTGTAAAATGAGTTGGAATAATTATGGTTCTGAAAATGTTACTGCACTATTCTATAAAGTTCATTTTCTACCCTATATGGGTAGATGGTTGTAACAGAAGTCATGAAAATTCAAATCTGGTCTCAGTTACTTATTAATTGGAATTTTACTGGAATGTTACTGAACTTTTGACTGTTTCAATTTCCTCAGCTGTAATATGGAAATACTATTAGATCTACCTAATATGGTTTTGTGAGGATCAAATGAAATAATAACCATGCCTGGTATTTAATAGCCAGTTAATAAATTTGCGTTCTCTTTCCTTCCCCTTTACTTATATTTTTCATAAATAACTTCAACAATATAAGTTTTTCTACATAAAATGTTATGGTCAATGAAGGCCATGTTGGCATGAGGAGCTATCCAGCTGATTTGAATTAAGTCAAATTAGGAGAGTAGAAACCCTTAGAACACAGAGCAGCTTAAAACTCTCATGTGAATTTTGAGTGCTATAAGTTAGCCTACCATCTCTGTTTAGTATGACTTTTGCGCCTTTTCTTTCTCTTTCTTTTTCTTCTTCTTCTCTTCTTTTTTATTATGCAGTCCTTGATTTGTAAAGCCCAAGTGCCAGATCTTACCTCCCATTAGTGTTTGGCCTCAAGCTTTCTTTAAAATTTCTGATTGTGACCCTACTTCTATCTCCTGATGTATTTCTATTCTTGCTCACAAAAATATAGAATTTCAGAGTCAGAAGTGACCTTAGAGTTCATCTTATCCAACTTTCACCAGAATAAGATCTATTCCCATGACATCACTAACAAGTTGTCTTCCCGGTTTTCTTAAAGAATAGTAAAAAAGTAGAACATATAAAAGTCATTCAGTCAATAAACATTATTAAGCACCTATATATTGTGTCAAGCATTGTGTTAAGGACAGAGGAGGTACAGCATACAAAGAAATGAAAAAGATAGTGTCCACTCCCAAGAAGCTCACAAGGTAATGGAACAGATAACACACAAATAACTATGTTATCATTGGCTCAAAGGGTCTTTTGCATGGCCCTCTCCTCCTTGGTAGAGATTAATTACTCAACCTTATTCTATATAAATAATGAGTAAAGTGTGTGAGAGCTGGAGAAAAGAGAGATCCAGCTTTATTTTGGTTTCCAGCTTTAAGAGAAGACAGACCATTACAGATCGTATTTATGTTTGTGAAGGGGAAAAACCTCTGGGGGAACCCTCCTCCCAAACCTGACGTGTAGAGAAGCCTGCATTCTCTACCAAGTCCCCATTCTCAGCTTACTACTTGAAGAAATTTTCTCTTGCTCAAAATCTGAGCAAAGGTCTTTCTTTCCCTCCTCACTATCCCCCCCCATCTTGCTCCCAGTAAAAGTACTCATTCATTCTGTATTTTATAGTATATATCATTATATGTATAATTTCTCTAATGCCTGTTTATTGTTTGGATAAATGAGTATGTTTGCCATTTATTTCAATAAAAGAACTTAGTCACTATTTGCTCTGTATATTCATTGTGGAACTGGCATCTGGGAAGGGAGTTAGTATGTATATTTATGCATATATACATACTATGTATATATACATACACACATATTGTTGTTAAGTCATTTCAGTCATGTATGTCCTATTCTTGTGATTCTATTTGGGGTTTTCTTGGCAAAGATAATGGAGAAGTTTGACATTTCTTTCTCCAATTTATTTTACTGATGAGGAACTAAGACAAACAAGGTTAAATAACTTGTTGAAGGCCATACTGCTAGTGAGTGTTTGAGGCTGGATTTGAACTCCTGAAGATATCTTCTTTATTCCAAGTTCAGTGTTCTATCCACTGAGCCACAGAGTACATCCACCCATACTCACCTACTCATACATTTACATCCATACCCACACATTACTTTGGGGACCTTATTTCCCATAGTTATAAATAGTTATAAAGAGTGAACCTTGAACCTAAAAAATTTTCCCCTAGACTAACAATATTTAAGTGAGAAGATATATAATTCTAGTCTTTTTTTAAAAAAGTAATTAATGAATTTAATAAATAAATACAGTAGTTAATAGTAATAGATTGATAAAGGAATTAATAAAACAAAACAAAAACAACTATGGAATTAATTATTACTAAAAGTAAGATGGAAATCCAGAAGTCATCAGTAACTATAGACCTATTTGGCTCTCATTTTATAAAATCTTTGCGAGAATGATCTGAAATACATCAAAAATATCCAGACAGAATATGCAAGGTTTTCAAAAGATTTTTTTACTCTTTTTTATTTTCAAAATATATGCATAGTTTTCAAATATAATTCTAGTCTTATACCTCATTCTGAGAAGAGCTTCTGGTCCCAATCTTTTGCTTTGCCTCCTATAGGAGGAATGGATGGAAAAGAATGGGAATAGATCCTAAAAATATTTATTCTTTCTTTCCTATCAGTCCCATCTTGAGAGACCTATGTGGGTACACAAAACTTGTATGAGTGGAGAGAGAATATTTCCAGAATATAGTTCCTCCAAAGCAAGTCAGTTCCACCTTTATGTAGTTGTAATCACTCAGAAATTTTCCCCTATGTTAAAACTAATTTGCTGCTTTGAAATTTTAAGATACTTCCAAATACCAGACAAGAACAATTCTAATTCTTTTTGATAAAATAAATCTTTAAAGATTCAAAGAAAGTTATCATATTCCTTGTAAGACTTCTCTTCAAGTTCAACTTTCCTATAGTCTTCAATCAGTGATTATATACCATGTTCTCTACTTTCTTCAACATCATTATTGTCTTCCTCTAGATATGCTTCCTAAAAAGTAATGTGTGAAAGTAAACACAATACTTGAAAAGTGTCCTGAACAATACCACTATATTTCCCTTTTTAAGGCCAATAGTTGTAATGGTGGATAAAACATTGAGTTGTAGCTAATAAAATCTTGTAAATATCTTTCTTCCCTGATAAAAATTTTGAGTTTAAATTAAGCATCAGACACTTGCAAACCACATGACCATTATCAGGTTATTTAAAGGCGTCTTCTGTTTCCTCATCTGTAAAATGGACAAATAATAGGACCTTTCTCTGCCTCCACACATACATTATGGTTGTTGTCAAGATAAAATGAGATACTTGTATTTTACAAACCTTAAAATACTATATGAGTGTTGATTATTGTTGTTAATTATTGATATTATACTTATCTCCGTGCCATCTGCATAAGATAATATTTTTAATTCTTAGGGTACATTGTTGATTGTTGATTAACTTATTTAAACCTTTTATTTAGAATCCACTAAAAATTCATAAAACCAGTGTTGTTTGCCCTATTCTCTCCAATCTCTACTTCTATAAACAATTTTGCTTTAAACCAAAGTATAGGGCTTACCATTTATATCTGTCTCATTTCTTATTGGATTTGAACCATCAATTTAGCCTGTCTGGGTTTCTTTTTTAGATAATTGCTTTCATACATAGTGTTATTGATTCTCTCCAATTTGTGTTCTATCAAAAACCTGACTTTATTATAATTATTTAGTAAAATGTGTATTGTTTATTCCAGATATTCTTAGAAGCCATGATATGCCCAAGCAACAGTTAAGACAAATAGAATTATATCTCTATTTGGCATCTGAACATGAGCCATTTCACACAGGTACTTAGAAAATACAATCACTAGTCTTTTGGGGCAGTGGAAGTAGTTTGCTAAAAGTCAATAGAAGAGATATGACAATTTAATAATTTGGCAATAGGCAGCTAAGTAGCCTTGTAGCTATAAAGCTGGGCCTAGAGAAAGCAAAACCTGAGTTCAAATTAACACTTAGCTATTGTGTAACCCAGAGAAAGTTATTTAACCTCTGTTGGTACAGTGCCTGACATATAGCAGACACTTTATAGATACTTATCCCCTTCCTCCTTCCATTCCTTCCCTTCCCCCTGTTACTTATTTCTGGAGTTCAAGATTACTCTCTAGCTCCTTTTATATCCATTAAAATGGGAGTCTCCATGTAATGCTATTATTCTTCTTCCCCCCCACCCCCCAGCATCATTGGATGATGTTACTCAATGGAGAAGCAGGCCCAAGATAGTGCCAAGATTACCTGGCTTTTCTGAGAGAGCTTCCTCCCCCTACTCAACAACCAGACAACTTCCTTTCTCTCCAGCTTCCCTCATAGCTTCCCTGGTCTATCTTCTCTACTGTTCCCCCTCCATCCTACCTTGAAATCTGATTGACCCCAGCCTCTCTGTCACAGTTTCCTTGTTTAGGGCCAATAAAAAACCTAGTCCATGTGGACTTTGGGCTTCTAAGAGATGCTAGGGGCCTAACACAATGGAAATTGCTATACCTAGGTAATGGTCCTCATAGTAAACAAGCTAAGCTATAGCTCCAGAGTTTGCTGTTAGAGCAAAGTAAACTTCTTCCTTTGTTAAATGTTCAGTGACTTGTCTAACAGCCCCATTTCTACCCACTGAACCTAAACGGAGGGGTGCTAGCTTTGGAGCCTCATGCTTGCAATGTTTTCTCTCCTACTCTTTGTCTTTCCAATCTGTTATCCCCCCACCCCCCAAATTTAGGTATCATTTACTCTGCAGATTCCTGCCCCTATACTTATCAATGCTCTCTCAGTTCAGAGTATATGTAATTCACTCAGGGAAGTGTAATACTCCCCTCTTCTCTATTAAAATGCAAAATCCTCGAAGGATAAGACTTTGAGTATAATCTCTTACATAGAGCAGGTCTCATGTAGAACTTAATAAATTATTGCTAAATTGAGTTGATTATTTCTGGGATGCTTTTATTTCTTTTATTTTTTTTTTTTTTAGAGAGAGATGCATTCAGTGCTCATTAACATTTAGTTAGAAAGATAACAAGAAATTAAAGATTAAATTCAAATTAACTTTGCTTTCTTATGAACAATTATAGGGAAAAACATGACTAATAAATATTTATAAAAATACTAAAATTAGATTTTTGGGTTATCTCTAGGTTTTATTTTTCTATTTACATATATTCCATTCATTTCTTTTCCTTTTCCACATGACAAATAGATATTCAAGAAATAGATCTAGAGCTGGCATTGATAATATTTTTACATATATTATAGAGATAATTCAAAATATACCATTATTCACTATGTGAAAAATTACTTTGTCAAAAATATTAAGCAGACATTCTAATTCTTTCCATAAACATTTATTGAATTTATTTTCTTAATACTTTGGTTTCTTTATGACCTTATTAAAAGTATATATGCTTCACATGCTATATAATTGACATAAGTATAAAGAAGTACAAGTTGAATCTACTAAATTGTAAACTTACCAAGGACAGGGAATCAGTCATGTTTTCTTTTTCATCTTTTAAATCTACCTCAGCATTAAAACTGCTGCTTTCTTAAGGGCACTTATTAAAAGTTTGTTGAGTAAATCATTGAAATATGAATTTAGCCTTAATAAAAAAAAAAACCTAATTGCACCAGTTTATTAAAAATGAAAGTATAGTTTAGTGATCCTGTAGGAAATAGTCACTCACTTTTTGCATCAAAATTTTAATAAAACAATTGGAGAGATTTGTGCTTTTTAAGATGAAAAATACTGGCAGATTTGTAAAACTTCTATTTGAATCTCATTATTTCCTTTCCTCTCCTCTAACACTGGTAATCACATGTTTAGCAGAACTTCTTGTTTTAATTTATAAAAAATCAAATTATGTAATATATCATAGTATGTTTTGTAATTAGCAAAGTTTTTTTTTAAATAAATTCTAATTCGTAGTTCAGGATATTAGAAAGAATTATTGGTAACTGGGCAAATGTCTGTCATTCTCTCTGCTGCAAGAATTCCAAGAAACTTCAGAAAGGTATAAAGCATTAAATTCACTGCAAAATGACTGAAGCATACTTTTTCACTTTGTTTTTCTTGTTTTATGTATGTGTATATGTTTGTGTTTTCTTTTGCAACATTACATTTACATTTGCAATATTGCATGTGGAAATGTTTTGCATGACTTTACATGTAAAATTGATAACATATTTCTTGCCTTCTTGTGGATGGAAGAAGGGCTTAAGAAGGGAAGAGAACTTGGAAACCTAAGTTAAAAAAAAAGAATGTTGAAATTTTGAAAAAGTAGAATAGAAAATATTTAATCAAATAAATAAAATATATTTATTTTATTTTTCTTTAAATCACTGCATATTGGCCTGACTGCTGGATTTTCTCTGGGATTGATATAGAATTAACCTGAGTACCTGGTGCCACCTTGCACTAGAATGTTTTCAAAACTTCCCTTTTTCTCTATATAGCTGTTGCCTAGCCTGTTGTCCAGCTCCAACAGATTTTTTTTTTCCTACATTTCTCTCTTGGCAATATGGGAGAGAGAAAACTATATTTTTGCATTTTGTGGAAGGTTGTAAAGTTTAATAAATGGATACCTAAAATAGCTAACAAATTTGAGTCCACCAATCTTTTGTTCTAATTCAAGCAATTTTTCTAATTATATTTTCTATGAACATTAAGGAAACTTAACAAGTAGTGCAAGATTGTTCTCTTTGCTTTGCCTTTGGCCAGTACCTATAACCAGAAATCCTTTTCTTACATTCCTCTCCCTTTTTCCTTTCACTATATAAGGATCATATAGAACATGACAGATATAAGTGAGAAAATAGATATGAAACTAAGCTTTCAGGGCTTGTAGGAGTTTAATTTTAAAAAGTCAATAAAACCAATATGAACCTTGATGCTTTTGTTATTCTCAGATTGCACTGAGCTCTGAATATTATATATCAGCATAGTACAGTAAGATGAGATTGGGCTTTAGAATCAAAGGACCTGAGTTAGGGTTGCAGCAGCTCTGCTGTTATTACTTTTGTAACAATGCAAATCACTTAAATCTCAGGGCCACAGATTCCTTATCTGTTAAATGAGAGGGCTGAACTATATAATCACTCAAGTTTTTTCCTGTTCAAAATCTATGATTACAGTTGGCAAGATAATTTAAATTTAGAATTTTTAATGGGATATGCAAATTGTTTAATGAATGAATCATTGGTCCAAGAAAGAACCTAAAAGATTCCCTATTCAAAGCCTCTGGAGTTTCTTAGTCATAGCTGATTAAGTGAAAGCTACTCAAAGAGTTTTTCTTTAAGAAGGCCACCCCAAGATGAAGAAAAGTGAATTTTGAAAATCATACTTACTCTGATCACTTGTGAATTGACATTTAGCAGTTTTAGCCAGAAACCAAGAGGAGAAAACCCTTGGTGTTAGTCAAAGACACTGTTTCAGGATGATCTCAATCTGTTCTGCTGGCCTGACAATCCTTTACTGTCATTGTGTGATTTAGTGAATTCAACATTGTAAGTCGATATGCCAGCGTAGAATAAGTGTCAAGAAAAAAGCTAAAAGGTAGCAGAAAGAAAAAAAACCCCAACAATGTAGAACATGAGCACAAAATTTGAAAATTACCTAGTCTTAATAATATCCATGAGCATTTCTTTTAGATTATTTTGGATACCAAGATATCATTAATGGGGATAAGTTTTCTATATTATATTAATGTGTTGTGAGAAAATAATATTTCCATTAAAATTCTATTCCTATATTTCATATTAATGTAAAAACAACTAGAAAGTTTCCCCAGATGATTGTTTAAAGGCCCTGGGTAATCAGTGAGGTTCTATGATACTGGAAAAAAGGATGAATAGTCTCATTTTCAAAAAGGGAAGAAGATGGTAGCTATGTCAAAAAGGGTAGAGGATTCAATAGTGGATTACACATCTGCCACCAGAGACTAAAGTTGGAGACTTATTAAAAGGTTAGCCACAGAAACTCATTAAAATATTTAATAAAGCACAGAATTTATGATCTAATATAAAATTCATTTTCTCTCTTCTTGTATGTTAAATTTTCTATTGAGTTCAGATTTGGTTGAGATAAAATCTTGAAAATCTATAAGTTCAACACCAACAAAAAAAAATCTGCAAGTTCACTGAATGTATTTTTTTTGGGGTTCAATATAACACTTAGTTTTTTCTGGACATGATATTTTTGGCTGCAGGCCAGTTCTTTTGGTTGTTGATATGTAACATTCTAAGATCTTAGGTCTTTTATTTTAGCTACTGATACATCCTGTAAAATTTTCAGCATATTTGAATTCTTTTTGTTTCTTATAAAAATTTTTCACTTTGATCTGCAGTTTTTGAAATTTAACAATAACATTTTTTTGTGTTTTCTTTGTAGTATGTCTTTGAGGTGGTGATTGATGGATTCTTTTTTATTTCTATTTTCCCCTCATGTTCTATGATTTCTGAATAATTTTCTTTGATTATTACTTGCAATATTGTGTCAAGACTCTTTTTTTTTTTTTTTTTTGGTCACAGCTTTCAGGTAGTCCAATTATTTTTATTTTTATTTTTTATCTGTTTTCCAGATCTGTTGCTTTTCTTATAACATGTTTGACATTCTCTTCTATTTTTTCATTCCTTAATTTTTTTGTTGTTATTTCTTGGTCTCTTCTACCTTTGCTGGCTTCCCTTTTCCCAATTCTATTTTTCAAAGAATTATTTTCTTCTTTAAGATTCTAAACCTCCTTTTTCAGTGGAATGACTTTCTTTTCATAATCTTCTTGTTTTTCTTGTATAGTACTTTTTTAGTTTTTCCTCAGTTTCTCTCATTTGATTTTAAAATTCTCTTTTGAATTTTTCTATAAATCTTTTCTGGGAAGGTAGCCATTTAACATTACTCTTTGGGTTAGAGAGGATTTTTTTTTTTTACTTCAGTGTCTTGAGCTGATGTTGAGCCTTGGTCTTCCCTATTCCCAGAGTAACTTTCTGTATTTAGGTTCTTTCTGCTTTTCCTGCTCATTTTTTTTTTTTAAATGAGAACTTATTAGTGTAACCATCCAAAATCCTAGGGTAGGGAGAATGGTGCCTCTGACTTCCCTTCAGCTCTCCTCTGTGACCTGGAACCCCAAATCAAAAAGTCTACCCTCCTGCAAATGGCCACAGACAACAGCATTCCTGCACCACTGTTTCTGTACTCACTGACAGTGCTGTTCCTTCTCACCTTGGGTCATGTCTCTGCAGCACATCTGGGTCTAGTGTTCCTTATTAGGAGAAGGTTTCTCGGTCTTCCTAGATTCAGACTCCTGACTGAGACTCCCAAATCCCATGCTGTCCTGGAGGTGAGAGTTCCTGAGGTTGGGGCTAAGGATACCTCTAACCCAGTCAGCCCCTAGGTTCTTCCCTTGCTCTTTTTCTGTAGCTAAACTGGAGATATTTACACTTTACTAGGGTTAAAGCTCATTCTAGGCATTCTTCAGGAATTCTTGGATTGTCCCAGAAGGGCCAAGTCTTATTTCTTTTTCACTGGTTTTTGTTTGCCCTAAGACACAATTTTATTTTGTTGTGAGAGAAATCTAAAGAGTTTGGAATTCTCAGACCTACTCTGAAATCTACCCAAAATTCTCCTATTAGCTGTATTCTTTAGAGCAGGTGTGGGAAATGTCCACAGGCTATATAAGGTCTGTGGAAAGGCAACTACAGTGGTTATTAGCTGAAAGCTAGGTAATAACAATCTCCCATTGCTTGAGTTCTATAAGTTGATAATTTTGTATCACCCATAAATGATGTTATAAATAACTAAATGGCTCTTGACAGAAAAAAAAAAAAAGTTCCTCACCCCTGTCTTAAAGGAAATAAGATACTATCCTAGCAGTCACTGTTATGGAACATGAGTTAAAAAAAATAATTTTTAGTCCAATCCTGCTTTAAAGCTATCAATGACAGGGAATGTACTACCTCTCCAGATAGCAAAGACCATTTTTGAATAGCTCTAATTTTTAATTCTTTCATATATCAGACTCAAAATTTTCTCTTTGCTTCTGGCTTAACCCTTCGAACCCTCCAAAATCTCTAAAACCAAGCAGAAGGTGAATACCACTTTCATTTGATTATTTTTCAAATGATAGAGATAACCTCATGGACTCCCTTTTTTTTCTTTTCTTGTATAAGGTTAAGTATTTCAATTCCTTCATTTTATCTTTATAAGATATGAATTTGAATCCCTTTATTATCCTGGTTTGTCTTTCTTTGAAGCCATTCCAGTTTATAAATGTCCTTCTTAAATATGATGCCTTGCTGAGAACTGAACACAATTCTTTAAATATATTAATCTCTTTTGAAACTATTCTTCCCCTAGTAACAAGTACCCTACCTCTCAGAAGCAGGTAGATTGTAGAATGAATAGATTGCTAGCCCTGAAATCAGGTAAAATTGAGTTCAAATCCAGTCTCAAACACCTATGTTAACCTTGTTTGCTTCAGTTTTCATTGTAAAATGAGCTGAAGAGGAAATGGCAAATTATTCTAGTACTTTTGGCAAGGAAACACCATATATAGTCACAAAAAGTCAGATGAGACTAACCAATAGTAAAAACTTCTCTTAAAACATCAAGTTCTAGTTTTTTGTTTGTTTTTGGCTAACAATAAATTATTGAGTCACTTTGAAGTTTAATCTATTAAGCCTCCCAAATCTATTTCACACTATCAGTCTCCTATGCCTTCTTTCCTCCATTTCATAATTATAAAATTCATTTTTTGAACCAAAATGCAGGATTTTACATTTATCCTTAGCCAATTTCATCTGATTAGGTATTTACAAATGCATGCATGCTCTGCTAGATCACTGTTATTAACACAGAAAGACCTAAGATGTATCCCCAGCTACTCTGTCCACAGGAAATAGAGCTTCTTCTACCCCAAAGAGTAACACTAAATGGCTCCCTGCATAGAGAAAATTTATAAAAGAACTCAAAAAAGAATTTAAAAATCAAATGAGAGACATTGAGGAAAAACTAAATAAAATAAAAACCATCCAAGAAAAATAAGACTATGAAAAAAAGTTAACCAACTAGAAAAAGAGATAGTCTCAAAGATGAAAATGACTCTTTGAAAATTAGAATGGTACAAAGGGAATTCAGTTAAGCTGAGAGACCAAGAAATAATTTTTACTTTCCCCTCATGTTCTATCGTGGCAGGACAAATTTCTTGGATTATTTCATGCATTTAATGTGTCGTTTCTTTTTTATTTTTTTCACAATTATTCTTATATTTTCTCTTCTTGATCTGTTCTCCAGATATGTTGTTTTTCTTATATGTTTCACATTCTGTTCTATTTTTTCATTCTTTATAATCTGTTTTGTTATTTCTGGTAATAATGCTTCAAATACTTTGTAGATTGCGTCATATCAAAAAATTATCCATGGGTTACTTTGCCAAATCAGACAAAAGAATAACATCTCTAGATATTCATCTAGAGAAATGGGAAAATGAGAAAAAAAAAAGAGAATGAACGGTTGCCTGACAGTACCTGATTACAAAGTATAGCACCAAACAATAATCATCAGAAAATTATATTATGAGTAACAAATCACATCACTTTGCAAGCTAGCTGTTTTTTATCATAATACCAGTAGTGATATCATCATCATTAAAGTGATTTGGTGTTAAAAATTGGGAAAGTTAATTTAAAAAAACAATAAACCATAAATCAGATGAGCAGATGCAGTTGAACATAATAACAGTGTCTGATTAATCCAAGAATACCAAATACTATGATAAAGAACTCAATATTCAATGAAAACTACAATTTGAAAAATTAAAGAACTGTCTGGAGAAATAAGGCATAGATAAAAATTCCTTAACATATAATACAATAATTTCTAAATTAATACATTACCTATGAATAGAAAAATAATATTACAAACAAATTAGAAGAGAAGGAAAGGAGCCAACTTTGGTATTAAGAGATTGAACGCTTGACAAAAGATGTATTAGAAATAATTATAAAGATAAAATGGTCAGTTTTTATTACATAAAGTTAAAATGAGTTTGTGTAAACAAAATCAATACTGTTAGAAGGGAAAAAAAATTGGGAAAAACATTTGTACAAAATTCCTCTGATACTCATAGTATAATAGGGAATTTATACAAATTTATAAGAACCAGGACAATTCATACAGTTCTCAAAACAACAAATGAAAGCTGTTTAAAACCATAGGAAAAATGCTTAAAATAGCTAATGATAAAAGAAAAGTAAATTAAAACCTATCAGGTTCTACTTGATAATCATCAGATTGGAAAATATATCAAAAATGGAAAGTAACAATTACTGAAGGGTTTATTAAACATTAGTAATGGTATGCACACCCAGGCACCATTGCTGTTACTTTTGAAGGATGACACATTCTCTTCTTAATTCTTCTGTATTTACAGAATTCCTGGAAAAGTGGGCTCAGGTTTAGAACATATGGGGTAATGATTCTTTGAAGACCTTTTCTATTTTTCACAGGGGACCAATTCCCTTTAGAGATAATGCCACTTGATGTTAGGCTTATCATAGAGATCTGAAGCAATTTTTTTCCCCACAAAGTGTCTAATTTGTTCTGTTACTGATTCATAAATGGCCATCAATTGCTGTTACTTCTGAGATACTGTTAGTATGCCATTGGGAAGTACAAATTTCCCTTATCTTCCAAAGTTCACATCATCTTTTGTTCAAGGAAGAGGAGAGAACAGCAGATCTATTTCTTTCCCCTTCACCAAATAAATTCCTTATCTGGGGCTTTTTGCACTACTCTGTACTTCAACCTGCCTTATCTTCTAGGCTGCAGACTGGTCTGCTATTTTATATAAAACCCGTAGGGGATGATTGCCAACTTACTCATTTTGTGAAACCATTAATTAATTCAATTAATCCAAAGATTTCATTCTTTCCAAAATTGATCAAGGACTTTTCATACTTAGTTAATGCATTTAATTGCTTATGACTGAGGCATTCTAATTTGACTAAGATAGTTATTATAATCTGGGTAAGATGATGATTGATTGATTTACTGATGATTTCAAGGCCTTGTTCATAGCATGTTCATACTTTTGTTTGGATGTTTCAGTGAAGACTTCCAGGTAATTTTAACTTTAATAGTATTATTTGACCAAGTGGCTGGAAAGACCTAAATTCTATCTTGATTCTATTTACCTTTTATATTCTATCATAACTTTTTTGTTTTTGGTTTTATTTCAAAAGAATCCATTTCCTACAGCTCCTGTTTACCTTTCCCATTTGATTTTTCACTTAAACTTTTTATGCAAAGACAATTTTATGAGGATTCTATCTTGGAACAGTGTTGAAGCTCATAGCATGTTCAGGGGCTTAGCTATACTCCAATGGAAAAACAGACAAATCCAACTATTGTCAATACTTCTGTCACCTGGGTTCTAAAAGTTATAAGAACTGTATATCTGAGAGAAGGGGGATTTAGCTTCGTTTGGTGAAGGATTGTGTCCTGAGTGCTACCTCACTCAAAATATACTTTATGTTCTGGTCCAGACTTACTCAGGTCAATTTAATTATTTAGGCTCAAGTTTGGAACAAAATGAGACTCTGGTAAACCACATAACATTTAACAAAAATAATTTATTAAACAATAGCATGAGAAATATGTAAGAAAATGGTATTGATTCAGTTGAGTACAAATCTTATCTTTCTTTTGCAAAGATGGAGAACTTATCAAAAAATTTTCAAAAATTTTAATGCCTTAAGTTACAAAGTAAATAGGTCAAACCTTAGTCTGTGACAAATTAAGAATCAAGAATAATTTGGTTTATTTTTTAGAGGAAAAAAGCAAACCAACTTAATTTCTCCTATGTAGGAAAGATCTGAGATATTGTTCTCACTACCCCAGAGGATCAGAATTTGGGGCCAGGAATGAACTAATACAATGTGTAGGAGCCAGCTGAATCACAAGCCTCAGGGACTGTCCCCACTAAGGGGTAGTTTATTTCTCTCTTCCTTTATATCCTTTTAATAACCTCAATTCACTCTGTAACTGTCAGTCTAGAATAGTCATTTCCTATACTATATGATCTGAACTCAAGCACTAATTAATTTGTCTCAGGCTAATACAAGATGCATTAGAAAAATATTAGAAGAAAAATTGTAGGTCCCTATTTACCAACTCTTCCCTGCAATTTGGCCATCTTTGGAAGTGTGTATATTCTTATTATAGTGTTTGCAGTAAGGGAAATTACCAGCAAGATAACTATGATTAGAACCTTTTGTTACCAGTTGCTTAGAGTTCTCAATAAATTTATCCTCCTGGGTAACATTTTAAGTTAGTCTGTGAGCAAAAGATTCTTTCTTTTCAAGAACATAAGAAAACTACTGTAGGCATTTTAATAGGAAGCCAGGTAAAAATAAGTTGTGTTAAAGTCTCATTTTCCACAAATTCTTCTATTTCATTTCCTGTTTTAGGAATAAGAATATCTGTTGATGACAGTAAATCTCTATTACTTAGTGGCATAATATTATTGAATTCTTGGGAGTCTATTAAAAGTACTTTAATTGGTGCACTAGATGCAATTCATAGATGTATTTCAATATGTTTACTTTTGCAAGGTTATGTTTGCATTTTAATATTATATTGATCTAATTCTTAATAATGAAATCCTGTTCCCTTGCAAAAAATACCTACCCAATAAAAACTGCTGAATTACACATACATTCCCACACCCATACACACATGTATTCTGTATAAAATATAGAAGTTGATTTGAGCTGAGAATGAGGAAAAATATCCTAATAATTGTTTTCAACAATGGAATGACCTGCCTTTTGAAGTAGTGAGCATGCTGTCATTGGAAACATATTTAGCAGAGACTCAGTGAATAGTTTTAAGAAACGCTATATAGGAAATTCTGTGGGAGGCTGGAATAGATGATCTTGCAGATGCTTTCCAATTAAGATTTCTTAGAGTCTAAGTTTGGTGAAAATGCATCTGTGGCAAATTGATTGAAAGATGAATGAAATGGATCTTTAACAAAGTGAGTAGCTGCTTCTTTATAGTAGTATTTAAGAACTCTTTAATAAAACATTAATTTATTCAGAATACATTGATTAAGCATTTACAAGTGAATGCATGCTCTGCTAGATCACTGTTATTAACACAGAAAGACCTAAGATGTCCACAGCTACTCTGCCCACAGGAAATAGAGCTTCTCCTACCCCAAAGAGTAACACTAAATGGCTCCCTGCACAGAGAAAATTTATAAAAGAACTCAAAAAAAATTTAAAAATCAAATGAGAGACATTGAGGAAAAACTAAATAAAATAAAAACCATCCAAGAAAAATAAGACTATGAAAAACAAGTTAACCAACTAGAAAAAGAGATAGTCTCAAAGATGAAAATGACTCTTTGAAAATTAGAATGGTACAAAGGGAAGTCAGTTAAGCTGAGAGACAAAGAAATAACAAAACAGATTATAAATAATGAAAAAATAGAACAGAATGTGAAGAAAAACAACATATCTGGAGAACAGATCAAGAAAAGAAAACATAAGAATAATTGTGAAAAAAAAAAGAACCTTGACACATTAAATGCATGAAATAATCCAAGAAATTTGTCCTGCCATGATAGAACATGAGCGGAAAGTAGAAATTAAAAAAAAAAAAAAAAATCCAGCAATCCACATAGGGATATTACATCAGAATATTATTGCTAAATTTTGAAATCTCCAGATCAAGGAGAAAATTTTGCAAGAAACAAGAAAAAAAAACGATTCAAATATCCTGGAGTAATGATTAGAATTGTGCAGGATTTATCACCAGCCACAATTAAAGACCACAAGTTCTGGAAGCATGTATATCAGAAATCAAAAGAATTAGGTCTGCAGTCAAAAAAAGTTATCCATAATATTGCATAAAAGTGAATATTCAACAAAATTATAGATTTTTAGGACTTCCTATTAACTAAATCAGAACTCAATAGAAAATTTAAAATATAAGAGCCAATGTATCATGAAGGATATAGCACCCTCCAAAATCTATAACAAAATAAGAGGGGAGAGAGAGATTAAAGCAGAAGCAAAGGGTGGGGGAAGAAGATAGGGAGGAATCCATGAGTAAATGGAAGTGTAGTAATAGCAAGACAAGTTAGGAGCAGAATTAAAATAAAAGAGTTAGCAGATGTAGGGAAGAAAGATCAGGAGCTGAATTTATTAGGAAAATAAAAGTTTGGCTAGTAATCATTGATATTAAACAGTCCAATTTAAAGATTCAATCAAGAGAGAAGTTTACATTATATGTCAGCCATACTTATACTTTTAGGTGCATGTTTACATATGGGTACATATGGGTAAATATGTGTGTGCATACACACATATGTGCATATATATATATATATATATTTACATACACATACCTGTGTGTGTCTACTGAATATATCTATGCTTAACTATGGCTTAATTAGGGGAACTAGGGAGTGGGGGATGGAAAGGGGGAAAAAAGAACCAAGTTCAAGAAAGAACTGGAGATTCCTAGTTGTATATTTTAAATCCTCCCTGACATTCTGCTCGACACATGATAATGTTCTGCTTTGTTTTGTTTTTCTTTCTTTTTTCTCTATTTTTTAAATGAACAGAAAATTAAAAAAAAAAAAAAGATTTAGTTCCAATTTTTTTCCCTCTCTTCCTTAAATCTCCCTCCCCAAGACAGCAAGCAATTTGATATAGGTTATACATGTATAATCATTTTAAACGTATTTCCATATTAGTCACATTTTGAAAGAAAAAGCAGAACAAGAGGGAAACACCATGAGGAAAAAAAAAGTAAACCAAAACCAAAATCAAAACCAAAAAAACAATAGTATGTTTTTATTGCTAATTTTGAATTAATGAAATTAGTATGCTTCAATCAGTATTCACTCTCCATAGTTCTTTCTCTGGTTGAAGACGGCATTTTCCATCCAAAGTCTATTGGAACTGTCTTGAATCACTACATTGCTGAGAAGAGCTAAGTCTATCATAATTAATGATCACATAATCTTGCTGTTACTGTACAATGTTCTCTTGGGATCAATAACTATCAAAAATATTTATACATAGTCTATATTTGAAAATCTCCATGATGGACAATTTTGTGTCTTCTAAGGCTATCCATTCCATGTTTGAATAACTAACTGTTAGACCTTTTCCCTGATATCAAATCCAACTTTGTTTCTTTGCAACTTTCACACATTAATCCTCATTTTGCACTCTAGAAATATTAAATGTTCTAATCTTTCTTTCTTATAATAATTCATCAAACATTTTCAAAATCTTTTTGTGTCCCACTAATTCTTTACTACTTCTAGCCATAGGATCCTAAATCATTCAACTGTCCTTCATATGGCATGAATTTGAAGTCCTTCACTATCCTGAATACTTTCTGTTAGATACCTTATAGTTTATCAGTATTATTCCAGAAATATGAAATCTCCTAATGGGAAAAAAAAAACTGCCTTTAGTTCCTCACCATTCACTTACTGAAATTTGATTTAGACCCATCACATATCTGGTATCATTCTTTCCAAGATTAATAATAATGTTTTATCTGCAAATTCTGATGATTTCTATTCAGTCATCATTATTGACCTATTTGCATGCTCTTAATCAATCCTTTCAACTTTGATTTCAGCCACATCTCTCTGTCTTCTCTAGTTATCTGACATCCTTCTTGACATTCAAGATTCTATCCTAGGTCCTTATCTCTATATACTTCCTCTTTTTTGTCATTGTAACCATATTTATTGATTTAATTATCATATCAATGCAAGTCTATATATCTAGTTATAGACATTCTACTGAATTTCACTCACTGTTGGATAAGCTGGATCCCATTAGCATCTTAAACTCAAAATTTCACAAAAAAATTTATTATGATTTTCCTAAACACTTTACTCTTCCATACTTTTCTCTTTCTGTTGAGGCTATCACCATTCTTCTAAATACTCAGGTTTATACATAATCTTGAAGTACTTGACTCTTAGCTTTCTCTTATTCCACACATCCAATTAGAGCCAAATCTAACTGATTTTATCTCTAACATCTATTTCTTTCCTTCCACTTATCTATTTAAATCCATAGTCCAGCCTCTTACTATCTCCTACATAAATCTTATTTTCCTTATTTCTCAGCTTCCATTCTTTTCCTCTCTCCAACTCCATTGTTCATACAGTTGCCAAACTAATGTTCTTAAGGCACAGATTTGACTATATCTTTTGCCTATTCAAAAATCTTCAATAACTTCACATTGTTTTCTGAGACAAATAAAAAATAGTCCTTGCAATAAAGAAGAATATATCCAAATGGGAGAACAAATATTGTTAAAGTAAGAGAAACAGAAGAGAAAAACCTCTTTAAAAGCAAGGTAGGAAAGAGACCATAAAGAAGGGAAAGGGATCTGTATGTGCAGGAATGTTTGTGGCAGCCCTCTTTGTAGTGGCCAGAAACTGGAAACTGAATAGATGCTCATCAATTGGAGAATGACTGAATAAATTGTGGTATATGAATATTATGGAATATTATTGTTTGGTAAGAAATGACCAGCAGGATGATTTCAGAAAGACCTGGAGAGACTTACATGAACTGATGTTGAGTGAAACGAGCAGGACCAGGAGATCTTATATACTTCAACAACAATACTATATGATGATCAATTCTGATGGACCTGGCCAGCTTCAGCAATGAGATGAACCAAATCAGTTCCAATGGAGCAGTAATGAACTGAACCAGCTACACCCAGCGAAAGAACTCTGGGCGATGACTAAGAACCATTACATTGAATTCCCAATCCCTATATTTTTGCCTGCCTGCATTTTGGATTTCCTTCACAGGCTACTTGTACAATAATTCAGAGTCTGATTCTTTTTGTACAGCAAAATAACGGTTTGGTCATGTATACTTATTGTGTATCGAATTTATACATTAATATATTTAACATCTACTGGTCATCCTGCCATCTAGGGAAGGGGATGGAGGGAAGGAGGGGAAGAATTGGAACAAAAGGTTTGGCGATTCTCAATGCTGTAAAATTACCCATACATATAACTTGTAAATAAAAATCTATGGAAAAAAAAAATAAAAGGAAGGTAGGAAAAGAAGTTCAGACAAATCAGGATTGGAGTCCAAAGAGTAACTAATTGAACAATAGCTGGCTTGGACACTTTCCTCAAAATGGAGATTGCAGAAGGAACTGACAAATTAGATGAAGGGGATGAAAAGGGAGAGTGTCCTCCTTCCATGAGAAAAGTGATCTTCCTGCTGGGGCATGGTGGAGAAAAAAAAAAAAGTCTATACAGTTAGTAAAAGAGTACAGATAGAAATGAAAAAGTGATAGCATAAAATTTTCTGAGCTGTCATTATTATATAAGCATGGTTCAAATCCCTATCTAATATATTCTCTACTTACAGATCAGGAAGAAAAATGTATTAAAAAGAACATTTAATTAGGACAGAATATCAAAATAAATAATAAGATAGTAGAATAATTTGTAGCTGACCTCTAAAAAGAAAGATGTATTATTCCTTGCAAAATGAATACAAGGTGGGGAAAAGAATAACATCCTTATCCCCTTTCCCAATCTCCAAGAAAAGATGTGTTCAGATTAGAATGTAGGTTGTCTCATAATTTCCTTGACTAAACTCCTTATGACTACTACTTCATTTTGCAGCCATAGATAATGCTCTAATATACTTCCACAAGTAGTTATTCTTTCTGCCTTCAAATTTGTTACATTTGTACATGTTGCTCCAGTACTTCACCCTTCCATTTCATTCATGTAATGTTCTGCCTTTCCTTCTCCCTTCCACTGTTATGCCACAGTTCTCTTTAATTGTCCTGATTCAGTTTCCCTGTACTAGTTTCCTTGCACTAGTTTCTATCTCAGTTTCCTTAACTGTTCTGCCTCAATCCTCTTGGTTGTTAAAAAAAAAAAAAACCACTCTGGTCCATTACTATTTGCTCTAAAGTTGTAAATTGTCAACGTAAGCAACGTAAGTGGCGAATTGAGACTTCCTGACTCCTTAGGACCTCAAAAATTTACCTTTGTTTATTCAGACATCCTGACCCCAGATTTTAGTAGGAATTTATGGTCTACTCTATCCTGGCAGAGCCAAATGGATCTGTGAAGAAGTTTCCTGCTTCTTTTCCCCACTTCTTTGTTTGTTAAAAAGGTATTTAAGGGGTTGGGATTCTCCCATACATCGCTGGAGTCTTTGAGATGACAGTCTTGTCCAGCCCTGGGACCAACATGGATCCATTGGTCCCATTATATCTCTTCATTTAATAAACTATTGAATTGGTCTTTAATCTCTGTCTAACTGGATAATTTGAGATGAGAGTCCTGTCCAGTCAATTATGCTCTTCAATTAATAAAATATTAAAAACTCTCTAATCTCTCTCCTGCCTCACTTTCTCAAGCATTATACCACCTCTTAATTGCCCTGAATTCCTTTAAGACTTAGCTTTAAACCTATCTTCTACAGGAGCTTTTGTTAGTTTCTCCCTTCTCAATTCCCAATTCCTAGTTTTTTCTTTTCTGAGATTACTTTTCTTCTGCTTTATACATCCCTTGCCAATACCAAAATATTTACAACTTGCCTCCATCATTAGAAGGTGAACTCTGAGGTCAGGGCCCTTTTTGTCAGTCTTTGTATCATTAGGGCTTAGAATAGTATCTGGAATATAAGAACTCAATACATATGAGACAAAGTGTAGCTACCATCTGCAATTAGCTGTAATTTCCATAATGGCTTGTTGTTTGGGGACCTTGGGTAAGGGAATGACAGCAATACTTTTTAATGATCTACCTCTAAGTCAACTTGCCTTGGGGTTACTCAACACATTTTTATTTTTTATTTTTTTATTTTTAATAGCTTTTTATTTACAAGTTATATGCATGGGTAATTTTTCAGCATTGACAATTGCCAAAACTTTTGTTCCAATTTTTCTCCTCCTTCCCCTGACCCCCTCCCCATATATTAAAGTATAAATTATATACAAAATAAGTATACATGTCTAAAGAGTTATTTTGCTGTACAAAAAGAATCAGACTCTGAAATAGTGTACAATTAGCCTGTGAAGGAAATCAAAAATGCAGGCGGACAAAAATATAGGGATTGGGAATTCTATGTAATGGTTCATAGTCATCTCCCAGAGTTCTTTAACTCTGGTGTAGGTGGTTCAATTCATTTCTGCTCCATTGGAACTAATTTGGTTCATTTCATTGCTGAAGATGGCCAGGTCCATCAGCATTGATCATCATATAGTATTGTTGAAGTATATAATAATCTCCTGGTCCTGCTCATTTCACTCAGCATCAGTTCATGTAAGTCTCTCCAGGCCTTTCTGAAATCATCCTGTTTACTCAACACATTTTTAGATTTTCCTTTCTTTAAGAACTTAGTTACAACTAGCTAGCACAGGAAAGAAACCAATAATAAACCAAGATCTTTAATTTTTCCTCTTATCTAGAGATAATCTAGTCATTACACCTAAGTGGGTCACTATGCATAAATTCCTTTTTATCTCCTCTTTGTCCCAGAGTTCAGGCCTATACTACTCCCATTATCCATAATTCCTACAAAATCTTTGCTAAAGCAAGGGATAGACACAAATAATATCCTACATTTTCTTTCTCCTTTCAACTCAGGTTAGGCTCTAGGCAATTGTGATCTGGATTATACAATTGCCTTAAAGCTTGGATCAGCCTCAAGTCATTAAAGCTAAAGGAAGGAGGAGGATTGGAGAAATGGCTAGCTTTGCCTTGAATAATAACAAAAATTCCCTGTTCCCCTTACAGATTTTATTGCCTCACACTGAAGTAATGCCACTAAAAGTAAAATGCCACTTTAGCTTTTTTCTTAACTGAGAATCACCTCACTTATTTTTCTGGCTCATCTTCTTAAGTTCAAATCTAATCTCAAACAGTTTAGAGATATGTGCCCCCCGGTAAGTCATTTAACCCTGTTCTGCCTCAGTTTTTCATTTATAAAAGGAGATGGAGGTGGAAATGGCAAACATTCCAGTAGCTTTGTCAAGAAAACCTCAAATGGAGTCACAAAAAATCAGAAGGGATTGAAAACATCTGAACAACCCTTATCAAATACTGATCTAACTGCTAGGGATATATGAAAGGCAAAAACACAAAAGCAGAGTTTGTATTTTAATAGGGGAGGTTACTTATGAATAGATAGGTCCATAAAACATGTATTCTGAATAGAAGGGACATAATCTTACAGGAATAGATTCAAGCCTACTAGTTGATTGATAAAGGTAATTTTTCCTGTAGAAGTGGTATTTGTAGTGCCTCTCTACCTTCATCTCTTAGAATATCTACATATTTTCTCAGTTTAGATGAAACATTTTAATCAAAGTCCTTACTTTTTGGCCAATTGTTTTTTTTTTTTTTTTTTTTTTCCCTTCTCAGATTACCTTTGTGTAGGATCAGAGTCTCTCAAGGTGAAAAGCAAAAAAGGATTTCCTAGGATCTCATGAGAAAGGGCAACTCCCAATAGACAAGGTGTTAATAAAGCAGTACAAAGGACAAGTTGCAAACACAGGATTGTATAGAACCTAATGCAGAAGTCCCCAACATTCTTCTGACCATTTCCCCCATTGGCTGGCAAGTTCTAATTTACCCAAAGACTAACTATCAATTCTAGAACACACTTTACCCATATTAGGTACATAAATGCTAATGAAAAGGTATGGGTGTGGGGGGCGGGGAAGGGAGGAAATGTTTGTTTATCTAAGATAATTGAACACTGCCAGCTCTTTAACTATAGCTCAACTTGTTATTGCAAAATCTCAAATCACAAATAGAGCACAGGTCAAGGCCACATTCTTTTGAGAGGTTTTCACTCAGTTTATCCCATTCAGTCCCTTCTCTTTATTTATTAACCTTTGAAGATCTCTTGATACATTTCCTCAACCATCTTATTCTCAGTCTCCAATCCCTCTGGACTTGGTTTACCCTTTTTTTCTGCCAGGGTCCATTCTCATCCTTTTCATATTCCAAGTCTAACTGGACCTCCCTCTCCAGGTTGCTCAAGCTTCACCATCCTGACTTGTGATGTCTGTACTATCCTTGTGATAACCTGTATCACACAGGGGAGGCAAGACAGGAAGTAGTATGGCTCCACTTAAAGCTATTAGCAGGAACCAAAGAACTTGTTTCCACTAGCTGCCTCTAGATTGAGAACACCAAGAGGTATTAAATGGTAAAGACCAGGTCTGGAATGGGACATGGGCCAATTTTGTAATATCTTTGGCAATTTCCTTCACTAATCGTCCATTATCATCAATTTTCACACAACAAAAATTTAATTTCTCACAAACTCTATATTCTTCAGCAACAACTAGTCTAATACCAATCTATGCTGCAGTGCTGCTTCTTTACACTAAGTGATCTGTTCTGTTAACAAATCCAATGCCTTTGTCATTCTGGTTAATAATTATTTTGACCATGACCTGGAGTCTAATTAGCCTATTCAGCATACAAATTGGGGTTCTGCTCTTCCAATTCTCATCTGAGGTCTTCTATTACCCCAACCATTTGTGTCCCCAATAATTAGAGTAGATAGCTCTTCACAAATAAAAATGCCTATCAGGAAAGTCAGCAACAACAAAACTGCTAAAAGAAACAGACAGATATATGCATCTAGCAACAGACTGCTGATAGGCCAAATATTCACCTTTTTCTTTCTTTCTTTCTTTCTTTCTTTCTTTCTTTCTTTCTTTCTTTCTTTCTTTCTTTCTTTCTTTCTTTCTTTCTGATATAATGATCATATATTTTCAGATAGGAAACTACAAGATCTGACATACTTGAATTGTGCTCATAGTTTCTACTGACTGCTTTTCCTGATTATACAAATTTGCTATAACAGGAAAAAGCAGGGATCAAAAACTGGTCTTTCAGACCTCAGGCTGAGAGCACATACATGACACTCTAAATCTTCCTTAGCTCAGTTTGACTTTAGGTAATTGTATGCAATAATAATTCCCCCTTAAAGCCAGACTCAGGAATATTCAAGTAGGTTCTTATTCAAAGGAACATCACTAGGCAACTGAGTCAAAAGGATTGTACTTTAAGTAGAGGCTAAGACTGTCCTCCAAATTCTTGCCCACATACTAATAATGTTCACCTATAAGAATCCAAGATCACATTCCTCTGAGCAGTTTGTGGCATATTCTTTTCAGATGGTGGATTACTGGCTTCATGATCCATCAGACAATCATATCTAAATTCAAAACTCTAAATAATATCAGCTACAGTCCCAAGAGATTTTATTTCTAATAGCAAGTGTCATTAATCAAAACTTCAGGTGAATTTAGCTCTCAAGGATCACATATCCTGAATCAGTATGGACTATAATCACAACAGTAAGAGATTCTTCCTAGAAAGTTCATAGCTTATCTTTATATCTAAGTAGATGGTTTTTAAATTCAGCAGTACACAAATCATTTTGCTTTAAAATGATCAATAACTAATCTCTATCAAAATATGTTCAGGTATTAGCCATGTTCAAAGGGATCAAGACATAGACTACTGTTCTCAGAATCTCCCTAAACAATGGGAATAGCTTTAAAATGAATGAATACAACCAAATAATACTCACATAGAAGACAGAATATGCTGTCTTATTTTCACATTAAAGAATCTTATCAGGATTAACATTAATAACTTTTTTATCCTAAAAAAGTTAACTCAACTTCTTCTAATTGAGAAGTCCCTGTACATTTTTCTGCAAATAGAAATAATAGGTACAATACCAATACTGTTAAAATTCTTCTAAGTACAATTAATCTCCCCTCCCACCAAAGCATCCCTTAATTGCCCTGGTACAAAATCAATTTTAGAGGTTATAAATTGTCCTTAACAAAACTTGTTAAGGACAATTTATAACCTCTAAAGGTTCCTCCACAGGTCTTTCAACCCTGTTGTTCTCAACCTTCAGACTGCAGTCTCAATCTTCTGTAAAGTCTGTTAATGTCTTTCCCACTCTACTTCTTCCAGGACTTAGTAACCACCCACTCTCTTGGAATTGCAAACTACAAAGGTATTGTCTAGGCCAACAGTCCTTTCTTCTTAAGGGCTAAAAGGTATATTAACACTGACTATATTATTCCTTAAAACCTCATTCTTTATTTCAACAGAGGTTCTTCCTCTTTCCTCCCAAATAAAATAAACCAATCTCATATGGGCAAAGTCTCAGATCACTTCTGGAGGCAGTTCTAAATCTAACATTAATTTAGTAATCTATTTTTTAAGAATCTAATTTATTCTTTTTACTTTCCCTGACGAAGGCAGATGACTAGATGTATGAAACTGCCATTCAATTTGCAATTCTTCCCCATTATTTCTTATAAAACCTTAGAAGTAAAGTATGTTCCTTTATTAGAATCATTAGTTTCTACCAATCCAAACCTAGGTCCACTAAACCCCTAAAGGCAGCAGAGATCAGGAGAAAGCTTCCACCCATCCTATCAAATAGTCCACTATCATTAATAAATACTTCAGTTTTTCTACTGTAGTCATTTCAGTAAAATCCAACTTGAATATTCTGGAGCCAGGCTTCTTCCCTCCAAAGGGACACTTCCTCAATATCTTCTTATTTATCTTTAGACATATTACACACCTTCCAGATACAATTTGCTTTGAAATTACATATATCCCTCTACATCAAGTTTTCTGGCTTTATTTCTTTCTTAAAGGGAGACAGTAAGACAAAACTTAAGATTCAGAATATAGGTAATATTTAAATAACTTTGAACTAAATTTGACAAAATTTATACCACATATCCAGTTGGGCTGACAAAATGTTAAAGCACAGCTTACACAATTCTACAAATTGCCCAAAGTGCAATTTAGGAAGAAACATAGTAGCTTAAATATATTTCATCTAGTTAGAATATATAAACATGTGACCTCTTTAGGTAAATTACCAGAGAACCAAAGTTTTTTTTTAAACTTTAAATCAAATACAGATTTAAACTTCTAATAGCAATACTTCAATATTAATACACACATATTTCAAAAATCTTTTGCGAGAATAAATAAGTTAACAATTTTAGCAGGTCCTAGTAATTATGTCATAAAATTATGTCATACAATGACAATGTATGTCATACATACATCAAAATTCTAATGTAAACACACAGCTCCAAAATTCAAGGCAACAGAAAACTGCCCTTTCAAGTCCATTTACAAAGGAAGGGAATATGCAAGAAGAGCTTTAAGAAATTGGTGGACTTTAGGACCCTGGGGGACAGAGTTGTAGATTTCCAGGTGCAGATCTGTGGCACAGTGCCTCACCCATCCTCCATGCCAGAAATGCCAGGAAGGGCCATTTCAAAGATGATGGGGCATCAGCGCAAACCCCAGAAAAATCCAGACCAGGGATACCAGCCTAGAAAGGG
The DNA here is from genome assembly GCF_902635505.1 of Sarcophilus harrisii. Lineage (NCBI taxonomy): Eukaryota > Metazoa > Chordata > Mammalia > Dasyuromorphia > Dasyuridae > Sarcophilus > Sarcophilus harrisii. The sequence goes on from NC_045428.1 coordinate 421,951,095, forward strand.
TAGATTCCACAAGCCTCTGGAAGGGAGATAAGCTTGGAAAATACCAGAGAAGGCTGTTTTTTTCCCTTTGCAATTTTTCTGTAAGCCTCAGGTTCAGATCCTCAGAAGGTTTTTAGTCATGCAAATTAGACTTACTTAAAAATACAATAGACTAATTCAACTTAGCTGATAGAGAGGCTGTAACAAGTAATTTAATGATTAGTCTCAAAAACCCCAGACTCTGCTAAAATGTTTTAGCAGTTCTATAACTTTATTTCTGAAAACCTAAACTGGCCAGTTCCAAGTCCACAGAAATGTCAGATTTCTGTTTTTTTTTTGTTGTTGTTGTTGTTGTTGTTTTGTTTTTGTTTTGTTTTTGATATGGCAGTTAAAAACTTTCCTTATCTCAGAACTAGTCATTCCTCTCTCTAGCTAAAAGCCATTTGTTTAAGTCCAATTATGTACAAAACAAGTGCTTTTAAATCTCAAATAACAAGATCTTTTCCTTTATTCAACTGAGAGAAACATAGAAGACAAAACACAGGCTCTCTCTCTCTGTCTCTCTCACACACACACACACTGCTTTTCTAAATTAATAAAGTTCCTGTTCTCAGCCCCTCCTTGGTATAGAAGTGACAATGAGAGTTCTGGAGCTGCAGTTATAGGCATTGGCTAATTGGGTATTAAAGGCTCCTTTGAATTTACACCCAGGCCTTGGGGATTGACAATTCCTCTATGTAAATGGAACATCTATCCAAATAAAACAAAAATATTTAACTCCTATAAATTTTGGCACTTTATCTCAATTCTTCCTTAAAGGATTATCTTCCTAGAACACTAGGTAAGTTTTTTAGAACCAGCTACCTTAGATTGTTACTTTCCCAAGATACATAGAATTTTCTCTTCGATGAATCATTGGATCTTACTAAAGGGAAATGAGAGATCCCTAAGGATTCTAACTGCTTAAAATCTCTATCAACTCCAGTTACCTAGGCAGCTTACCTAATCTTGCCAGAGGGAAAGTACTTTTTTACAGACACTTATCCCTTAAAGTGTAGCTATCTGGTTCAAAACAGTTTCTCACCCATGTGGGTTGTGTACAACTTACATGACCAGTTTCAGACTTTTACCATTGGCTTGTCTCCTGAGCCAAATTAAGCTTCTATCTTTGTTAGCCCACTTCCACTTTTGCTTGTTTTGAGTGTCTCTATTCAGGAATTTATTGATCACAGTGGGATTTCCTGAGCTGAGTTCAAGGACTACCTAAGAACACTCCAGATGGCATCTGCCCAAGGATTCAGTATGGAAGAGACCCCTCATGAGCAGGAAATGTAATGCCAAAGAAACTGAGCAAGACAGAGAATAGAGACCAATTCAATAATTTATTAAATGGAGAGAAATACTGGGACCAAGGCGTCCATGTTAATCCCAGGGCTAGCCAAGACTGTCATCTCAAAGAGTCTAGCCCCAAGTATCGGGACAGCAAGCCTTTTATGGAATAACAAGAACATAAAGGAGAGACCTAGGTGGGGATAGAGGGAGGTTACTGATATTCTAATGACATTAAGGAATGTCTATAAAACCTTTATCTTGAGCATTAAGAGGGGACAGTCATAACCTTAAGGATAATTGTAGGAACTGGTCATCCCATTAAAAGTGAACTTTGGCATTACATTCCCTTCTTTTTCTCTTGGAACTATTCAAATCTTTGAATTACCTTCCTCTAGAAGGCCTTTGCACTATAATTTGAACAACCCTATGTGAAGTAAATAAAAATCAAAATAGAGCTAGACCAATGAAAGACAAGTCTCTCCCTCATAACCCCAGAATTAATCAGCAATACACAAAGTTCCTTATTTCAAATATTTCTGACAATCAATTGTCAGATCCTCTTCAGTTGGGGAGCATATGGACAGCTGTGGTCATTTGTGCATGACTCGGCCTCTGCTTCCGGAGAGCAGCAGGCTCAAGGCAGTTGTGTTGCCCATTCAGAGGGGCAGCCGGCTCCAGGAGAGAAGGGTGAGGCTTGGAGTAGCCCCACCTGTCCCACCCAGAGGAACAAACAGGGCTGCTACTAGAATGCAGATTATGCACAGTTAGACCAAGGCAGGCAACCCCAAACTTTTTAGAGGCCTCGATATCAACAAGGTCCTTTTAAGTACGTTGAACTACTAATTAAGGATCTGGGGTAACAGGAGTGGAGAAACAGCTCAGAGAGACTGCCAGTTCCAAGACAGGTATCCAATTTCTGGTTGTTTCTAAAAAATAATCCCAAAACTGAGTCTGCCAGGGCAATTTCAACAGAATAAGGGATTTCCAAGTTAAAGCACAACCAGCAAATCGTAGTATCGTAGTCTAGTAAATTTAAGCAAGGAGTAAAGGACTTCCAATTAAATCTGAACTAGCAAGATACCAGTTTTCCCAATTTCCTATTTCTTCTCCTCCCTTTTTTTTTTTTTTTTTTTGGAAAGGAATTATCAAATGACTATCCCACATATAAATCATACACTTATGCATATACATAACAGATCAAATATAACAGCAATAGTTACACAAGTTTAACAATTTCCATCCCAAGTCTTAAACACAGCACAGTAATACAGTGAAAATTCTAACAAGTCGACCACTTTCCCACTCCCCCCCATCAGTCCAGATTACATCAGGAAAAGTGGGTGATGGCTGTCATTTGCTTCTTCAAACTGAACAGGGATGATGCTCAGTCCACGAGGGGATAGGTCTGTAGTGTGGCAAGCTGACAAACAAAGGTTGGAACTAGGTCCCAGAAGCAAGTCAATATATCTGCAATTTGACCAAATCTAGAAATAAAAACAAATCTAACAAAGAAAAGTTAGAACAGTCTGAGATAGAAAGACCGGTCCACAAGGACTGCTACAAGATGTGGCCTCTCATTAATTAAAACCTTAAAAAACTTGAATATCCAGACACAATATCTGTAACAATAGATGACCAGACCAAATACTTATTTGCTCAAGTATTTAGGATATAATGATTACCTATGACCAGATTGGAAGGGTGGGAAGCAAAGTCGAACTAAATTTCACTCCAGGCTAACTAAATGGCTCCTATAGCTGAAGTAGCAGCAGTGGAGGTGGGGAGGGGGGAGTTTAAATTTTTACAAAAGATCCCTACCCCACCCAACATTTAAAGTAGCAGAAATCAGTGGGTGGGTGGGGAATCCATAAAACTACATTAACAGCAGAGCTGGATTTAAAGCATATAATCCATTTTTATCTCATTTCAAATAATAAAACAACATAGTTTCTTTCTCTCCTTCTGGCCCCATGTGGCCATTATTCCCAATGGACTTCTCCTAAGCCCAGCTTGGCCAGGGATGAAGCTTTCAGAAAAGTCCTTGTTACATACTTTAGGTAAAATTAGAGTCACATGACCTCTTTCAGGAAAGTTAACAGAACTTCTTTAACAAGCTATTGTACCTTTAAGATCTTATACTTAAGGAAAACCAATTCATTTCCCAAATTTAGAATTATCTTTAAATTCCTAATCAAATGTTTTCACCAGCTGGAGTTCAGTATTGAAATAACCATTTCCCAAATTTGATCATTGTTCTTAAATTTAACAGAGCTCTTAAGTTACCGAAACAGACAAACCAATTACAAACAATTTGATAAAAATCACACAGAACACAGAGCACAACAAGACTGTCTAATAACATACAAGACATACAGAACGCTGATCCCACTTAGACTGCACAATTACAACATTCAGTAGGACACTAACATTAAAGCCAAACCAAATGGCATTTTTTAAAACCCCCAGTGTTTGTAGATAGCCCCTGAGCATGCAAAAGGGAGGGGCTGCATTACCTAACTAACACAGGATGACCCAAACAGGGAAACTGAGTCCCATTTTCAAATATATATACTTCCCACTCAATGGAAGAAGTGGGAGGACCTCTCTTAGAAATGCAAAGGATGGGCCTTTGTCTCTGGAAAAGAGTTGGACAGAAAGAGTTTCCTCAAGCAAAGCATGTGCTCCAGGTAAAGAGTTTTGAGGCGGCAGAGTGTCTAGATTGCAGACAAGTAAAAACTTAGTTTTCCCAACCATTGTAGCCTTTTTTAGAGATAGAGATCCAGCAATTCCTAAAGAATTGTGCCAGAGCTCCCAAGAGCTCCAAACAACGACTGCAGTCTTGATGACTGCAGTGTCCACCACAAGATAAGGAAAGAAAAAGTCTTTTACCTTGTCCAAAATTCCATATTTCACACTCCAGTAGCAACCCCCCGCGTCCAGTAGGCCACTCATCAACCAAGCAAATGGCACCCCCAAAAAGGGCACCCCAAGTGACAACCACGTCCGGTTATTCACTAATCAACCAAACCAACTGGTACCCCAAGGGCACCCCAAAAGTGACAACCGTGCAACCCAGTGAGTCTGGTTATTCATTAACCAAACAAACAAAACAAGTCTTAAGACATAACCACATGGTACCCCAAAAGGTACCCAGACAAACTTACTCTCCTGTGGCCGAAATGGGGTTGTCTACCATCAGGCTATAGTGGCTGGAAACTGCTCTCTTTCCCAGAGGCTCTGGAAAGAAATCCAGGAGGGCCCGACCTCTCCAGGCCAAGAGTTCAGATTCGCAGCCACCCTGCCCAAGGCAGAGACCTGAAATTCTCATCTCTAATCCTGCTCATTTTCTAATTGTCTCGCTGGGGCCTCCAAATGTAATGCCAAAGAAACTGAGCAAGACAGAGATTAGAGACCAATTCAGTAATTTATTAAATGGAGAGAAATATTGGGACCAAGGCGTCCATGTTGATCCCAGGGCTAGACAAGACTATCAGATAATCTCAGAGTCTAGCCCCGAGTATTGGGACAGCAAGCCTTTATGGAATAAAAAGAACAATGACATAAAGGAGAGACCTAGGTGGGGGTAGAGGGAGGTTACTGATATTCTAATGACATTAAGGGATGTCTATAAAACCTTTATCTCAACCATTAAGAAGGGACAGTCATAACCTTAAGGCAGAATTACGAAATAGGATAATTGGAGGAACTGGTCACCCCATTAAAAGTGAACTTTGGCATTACAGAAATATCCCAGAAGAGTCCCAGAAACTGTATGGGACAGCAACACTTACCCAAATTAAAATCAAAGACTCTGAAGGTAAAAAGCAAAAAAGAATTTATTATGATTTCATGAGAAAGTGCAACTCCCAACAGACAAGGTGTCAGTAGAAAGGTGCAAAGCAAAAGCTGCAAACACAGGATTATATAGCTGTCAATGCAAAGCCCACCCCCTTCTATCTTTTCTCCCATAGGTTGGCAAATTCTATTTTACCTAGAGACTAAATAATCCCAGAACACATTTTACTGCATTAGGTACTTAAATGCTAATGAAAAGGTGGTGAGGGGGAGACAGAAGAGAAATGTTTGTTTATCTAAGATAATTGAACACCTCTAGCTTTTTAACTATGATTAACTTGTTATTGAAGTCACAATTATGGCATAAATTAAGGCCACGTTTTTATGAGATGTCTTCGATCAGATTACCTCATTTACCTTCTATTTTTTCTACTGTGTAGAGATTACACCCCCATAGAAAGTTTGCTTTTTGAAGACTAGGTAGTGAGGTGGAATAAAATATAGAACCTGTCTTTGTTGTCCCAGGATATAGCGCAAGAAATAAATAAATGCTTGTTGACTGATTGAAAAAGAGCTTTCTTGAATTGAATTGAATTTACTTAAATTAAACCACACATTTTTGATTCTCTCCCACTCAATTGATCTATTGATTCTTACTGTTATTTTGTTAACATCTCTGAAGGCAGGGATTCTACATTATTTGTTTTTCTACAGTCCTTAGTATCTAGCATACTGTCTTCTGTATGGTAGACACTTCTAATAATGTTGACTTGAATTGAAGTTGAATTCGATATTAAAATATAGGTTCTTATATTTTGTTTTAAAACATTATATGCATGATAATTAGGCTATAATACTTTTTTTTCTAAATGAGTGTACTCATAATAACCCCCTATGGATCTGATAACCACACCAGAAAGGTTGTTATCATTTCTAAATTGTACCTAAAAGTGAGATAAAACTAGGATCTTAACAACAGGGATCCTCATCTTCAAAGCTGTTGTCAGTTTACTTGTCTAATAATATGTTAATCCTTGTTTTGTCTAAGGGTCATTGTATCTTTTAAAACACTTAAGAAGCATTAATGACTGTGAGACATTAGCACTTAGCAGGAAGAATAGTCTTTGGCAAATAAGGGCCTTTTGAGGAGTGACAAGAACTAGATCTAAGAAATCTCTTAGTAACTTTAAATACTTCTGCCAAACTTAAGAAAGTAAAAACATTTTTCTGTTCCCATTTGAATATACTGATAAGGGAATTATCATCTTTCCTATTTTTCAAAGCAAATATAGTACACTATATTATCTTATTTTCTATCATCCTTACGACCAACACTGCCTCCATGCTCCCAATCCCTCATGTTCCCACATTCATCTAATCATCATGCCTAAAACTCCTATATTCACAATCACCCAATGCTATATCATAGAAGCAGTTCCACCCACATACCACCTAAATTTTGACATTATGGCTGAATATTATTACTTCCAGTGCTCTACAAACACTCTCATTTGCCACAACACTTATTGAAGGTGATGTCCGCCAAAATTCTGTCCTGGGCCATTATTTTTTCCTTCTTTGCTCTTCCATTTAGTCATCTCAACTCCTATGAACATAACAATTATCACTATGCTGATGATTTCCAGATATATTTATTCAAATCAAACTTTTCCCCTAATCTTTTGACTTTCATCTCCCATTATTGTGTATTCTCAGCAGAAATCTCATAGTAAGCAGACAATTTAAATTCAGTATGTCTAAGACTGTACTCCTTATCTTTGCTCCTGAATCTTACCCTCTTCTTAACTTTTCTGTTACTTTCAAGGCAACTACTATCTTCCTGTTTATCCAGCATCACCACTTAGAGTCATCATGTAATCCTTCCTTTTTCTAATGTCCAATGTATATATCAAATCTTGTAGATTTTACCCTATGCCATAATGTTGATATATGTTCTCTCACCTCAAACCTGGACTAACAATATTTGTAGGCCTATGATCCATTTTCCACTTAGCTTTTATACATGATTTTCCTAAACCACAAATCTGACCATTAAGCCTCTCCCTTCATTCAGTAAACTTTAATGTCTGCCTATCATCTTCAGGATCAAATATAAGAACCCTTTGTTTAGAATTTCTAGTTGTCTTAAAACTTATTCATGCCATATACTCTGTAGTCTAGTGACACTGGCCTCCTTGCTGCTCCTTATGCAAAGACATTCCACTTCTCTCTTTGCTAAGGCTGAAATTATCTTTTTTTTAAAATAACTTTTTATTGCCAGAACCCATGCCAGGGTAATTTTTTACAATATTATCCCTTTCACTCACTTCTGTTGTGATTTTTCCCCTCCCTCCCTCCACCCCTTCCCCCAGATGGCAAGCAGTCCTATATATGTTAAAGTGGTTACAGTATATCTTAGATACAATATATGTGTGCAGAACTGAACAGTTCTCTTGTTGCTCAGGGAGAATTGGATTCAGAAAGTATAAATAACCCGGGAGGAAAAACAAAAATGCAACAGTTTACATTCATTTCCTAGTGTTCTTTCTTTGGGTGTAGCTGCTTCTATCCGTCCTTGATCAATTGAAACTGAGTTGAATCTTCTCTTTGTCAAAGTAATCCACTTCCATCAGAATACATGCTCATACAGTATCGTTGTTGAGGTATATATAATGATCTCCTGATTCTGCTCGTTTCACTCAGCATTAGTTCATGTAAGTCTCGCCAATCCTCTCTGTATTCATCCTGCTGGTCATTTCTTACAGAACAATAATATTCCATAATATTCATATACCATAATTTATTCAGCCATTCTCCAACTGATGGGCATCCATTCATTTTCCAGCTTCTAGACACTACAAACAGGGCTGCCACAAACATTTTGGCACATACAGGTTCCTTTCCCTTCTTTAGTATCTCTTTGGGGTATAAGTCCAGTAGAAACACTGCTGGATCAAAGGGTATGTACAGTTTGATAACTTTTTGGTCATAGTTCCAAATTGCTCTCCAGAATGGCTGGATGTGTTCACAATTTCACCAACAATGTATCAGTGTCCCTGTTTTCCCACATCCCTTCGAACATTCTGCGTTATCTTTCCCTGTCATTCTAGCCAGTCTGACAGGTGTGTAGTGGCATCTCAGAGTTGTCTTAATTTGCATTTCTCTGATTAGTAATGATTTGGAGCATATTTTCATATGGCTAGAAATAGTTTTAATTTCTTTGTCTGAAAATTGTCTGTTCATATCCTTGGACCATTTATCAACTGGAGAATGGCTTGATTTCTTATAAATTAGAGTCAATTCTCTTGAGATATTTGAGAAAGTGCTTATGACCTTACAGTTTCCTCAACTGTAAAATGAAGCAGCCTTTTTAAAGAACTGCACTGTTTACTTCCTGGTATAAGGAAGGGGAAAGAAAATGTGTCCTAAAAATTGCCTGCTTCACTCAATAGTGGCCTTACCCTGAAATGTGAGAATCCCACACCAAAAAAAAAAAAAAAATGTGTTCACAAATTTTTTTGTGAAGATGATTCTAACTTACCACTGGTACTTGTACACATGGTCATAGACAACACAAGATCCAATAGTTCCAAGGTCCAGACAGCTGTTGTTGCAAGAGTACTCAGCAGATACTGCATCAAACTGGTAGCCTTGAGTGAAACAGATTTGATGAATAAAGGCCAGCTTATTGATTATTATTGTTGTTGTTGTTGATATTGAAGCTGATATACATTTTTTTCCTGGAGTTGCTGTTGCCTTGAAGCTGGTGTAGGTTTTAAAATCAAATCTAATCTAGTCATCATATTCATATGCCTCCCAAAAGGAGTGAATGACAGGTTCATGACAATATGTTTGCCACATGCAGGAAAAGCTCAATGTCACCATGTGCATATGTTCTTATTACAATAAACACCAGTGATGTCAAGAAAGAAAAATTCTATGAAGACCTGGAAATCATCCTTATCAACATGTCAAAAGATGAAAAGCTTGAAAGTTTGGATGATTTTAATACCAGAGTAGGCACATATCAGATATGGCAGAATCCTTGGGAGGAACAGTCAGAAACAGAAACAGCAATGTCACTTACAAATGCAAACTTGTGTGTCTTACGACCTTCTCATAAATGACATTGTCTTCTGATTACCTAATTGCAACAAAACATTGCAGAAGCACTTTCACAGCAATCACTGGCATTTAATAGACTATATCATTGTAAAGAGAAGAGACAGGAAGGAGATGAGGGTGACTAAGGTAATGTGTGGCAGAAAATGCTGAATGAAGCATAGACTTGTCCTCTCTAAGCTAAATATTTGTGTTAGACAAAAATGATGGCCTCAAGGCAAGACAACTACCAGAAGACTTACTGTGTCAACAGATTAAAGCATTTCTCCCAGTGTGAACATTTAATTGCTGACCTAGAGGGAAATCTGCATCAGCACATAGTTAGCAACAGTGGAGCAGAAAAGCAGTGGGCAGTTTTCAGAGATTTAGTGTACAGTACTGCATTTAATTCATCTGGGCTAGAACTTGTGCAACAGCAAGACTGGTTTGCCAAAAATGGTGGGGGGAATTCAGAAGCTGTTAAATGAGAAATAAGAACTCCAAAAGCCTGCATCAGCTTGTTTATCTCTAAGAAGACAATGTTTAGCTTCATCAAAAGTAAAGTGCAAGTGAAACTTAGAGAGAGGAAGGATTCTTGCCACAGTAAGAAGGCCAGTGAGATTCAATTCAAACAGCAATAATCTAAAACACTTCTGTAATGTCCTAAAAAATATTTTTCGGCCAAAAACCTTTGGTGCATTTCAACTACTCCATTTTGATAGAGCCATACTGATCAGTAATATAATGCGATTTGGGAGAGATGGTTGGAATACTTCCATGATATTCTCAAGACTGTCATCAACCAATGCTGAAGCAATTGACCATGTATCTTATGTTTCAGGCAATCTTTCTTTACCCAAATTTCCCTGAAGAAGTGATGCTGAATACCATTGGGCTTTTCTTAAGTATCAAAGCATCTGATACTGATTCCATCTCAACAGAGATCTACAAAATAGGGATCCATGGCTTATATAGATTTGGACTGACATCTTCCAGATAAAATACAAGAGAAAATTATCTTCCTGGAGAGGAAGGATGCTCCCATTATCAAACTCTATGGTTGGTTGTTGTTTTTCAAGCTTGAAGAGGATCAAAATAACATCACTATATTAGAATCAAGGCATAGTATGTATGATTATGGCTGATAAAGTAAATGTGAGCTCAGAAGGCTCTACCACAAGTCAGGGTACAAATAAGCCATATACACATTTGAAGTGGAGAAAAAATTTGCATATTGTGTGTTTCTTTAGAGCAATTGCAATTCTTCTTTTCACATAGAGAACAATATTTTCTTTGACATGGGCATACCATACTGTGTTCTTGTGTATTAGAATTGCTTCCAAAGTTCTTCAGAAAGAGTTTAAGAATGTCCTTGTATTGTTTTTGTTTTTTGACCACTATGTGAGTACTTGCCAGGTGTGAGTTCTCCTTAAAATAGTTTTTTAAAGACAAATATATATTTGCCATTTGAAAAACATGGCCAATCCTTCAGAGTTGGGCTTTCTGCAATAGAGTTTGAATGATCAGCAGTTCAGATCAAGACAGGAACTAAGTGTCCAGTTACTGAATCTTGTCAGGTGATCTTCAGAATCTTCCCAAGACAATTCAAATAAATGTAAATTCAGATTCCTGATGCTGGCATACTATGCAGGTTTCACAAGCATATAATAATGATGTCAACATAATGACTCTGTAGCCATTTCAACTTGGTAGGCACTCTAATACCTCTTTTCTCTCACACTTTCCTTCAAAGTTTCCTAAACATGGAAGTGATGCTGACAATGGGTATATCAATGTGATCAATGTGTACATCTCAGTATTATTGCCAAATTTTGAAACTCCCTGTCAAAGAGAAAATTTTGCAAGAAACAAGAAAAAAATCAATTCAAATACGCTGGATAACAATTAGAATTGTGCAGTAGTTTTTAGCAGCTACAGTAAAAGATCACAAGTCCTGGAATCATATATATTGGCAATCAAAAGAACTTGGTCTGCAGGCAAAAATATCATATCCACCAAAATTATTCATAATAGTGCATGGAAAAAAAAACATTCAATGAATTTGCAGATTTTCAGGACTTTCTATTAACCAAATCAGAACTCAAAAGAAAATTTAACGTATAAGAGTCAATATTCAAAATTAATTTTAAGGAATTTAACATGGACATGGAAATATATTCATATGTTTAAGACTGATATAAGTAATTGAGTAGCTCAAAAGAAACACTTAAACAAATGAGATGCAGAGAAAGAACAGACACAGAGGCATTAGAGAAGGAAGAAGGCCTTGTAATTGTGAAACCTACTCGCATCGGGAATGGGTTAAATAGGTAACAGTACATATAGACCATGAAACTTATAGCACCCTCCAAAATTTATAAAGAAATAAGAGGGGAGGGATAAGTAGATGGGTATGCAAAGGTTGAGGGAAGAAGACAAGGGAGGGATCCCTGAATTGGAGTTAGATAACAATAAGCCAAGTTATGGAGCAGAATTTAATGAGAGTAGGAATAGGAAAGACACATGGTATATGTGGGGTATGTATGTGTGTGTGTAAATGTATTTAACAACATATGTATACATAAATATATATTTTCTTAATTGTAGCTTTCTTGGGGTGGTGGTGGGGATGAAAGGGAGATATGTGTATCTATGTGTGTATGCATGTATGTGTATGTATATATCTACATATGTATATGTAAATATATCCTTTCTTAATTATAGCCTGCTTGGGATGGTCAGGGGGACAAAAGGGGAAGAAAAAGAATAAAGTAAAAAAGGTGTATAGCAGAGAACTAAATAACAATTTACAAAGAAGTGAAGAAAAGACCAACACTCATGAATAAAATTTCTTCTACTAACACATATACTACTTTTTAAAATTGGTGTTTGTTGTTATATATTTTGAACTTTCCTTGATGTTCAGCTAGGCACATGAATATTTTTTCTTTTGTTTCATTTTGTTTTGTATTGCTTTTCTGTTTTTCTTTTTTCTCATTCTGTTTCTTGAAATGAAATAAGTTTAGAAAAGAAAGTGAACGTCATTGGTCTTCTTACTGAGCCAAGAATCCTGAATCTCTGTAAGTTTCTTTGGATGGAGTTAAATACTGCCTTATTAGAAATGGATGAACCACCTTGCTGGTATGCCCTGTAGAGTTCTCTCTCTCTTTTTTTTTTTTTCAATTTCTTTTGAATTTCCCCATCACTTTTGTCAAATTAGCCCTGATATTTGTAAGTGTTCTGATCCAGATGAGTAAATGTAGTGTTATTCACCAAATCTCTGAAAGCTATGCACTCCTTTTCTATTCCCGTATTGCCAACTAAGTAGTGAATGTGCATCTACAGTAGAGTCTTATTGTGTTAGGAAATAGAAGACAGTGTTGGTTATGAGAAGATCATGAGACACATAAGACCTCAGTAGTAAGTTATCATTGATGTAAGTTTTTCTAACTCCAATCCTCCTTAAGGATTCCCTGCCATGTCTGAGAGTTTGTGCCTACTCTGGGGTTAGAGTCACCCAGAATTTACATAAGCTTGTCCTCTTTTGGTACATCAATGATGGGAGTCTCCGGGTCTTCAAAATGTTTTTCTTTGATATCATCAGTATGTGTCATAGTGGGTACATATGTACATGATGATATCGATCTTTTCCTGACCACAGCAATCACATTGTCATGAGCCTGTCATTGACTCCTTTTGGGAGGCATACAAGCTTGCTGACCAGATTAGATCTGATTTTAAAATCTACATCAGCTTCATAGCACTCCTCATACTTTGATCACAGAAAAATGTGGAAAACCACCCTGAAAAGGGGTTGGCAGCCGTCACAGCAGAAGATCTAATATTCTCTGAACACCTGTACATCCTCTTACTTCCCCATTTCTATAAAGGAAAGAAAACAGGCTCTCTTCAGATAATCGCAAGGGAGTCTTTCTCTTAGCCATTATTGGTAAGATTCTCCTTAATCAGTTGATCCTTCAAATGAAAGAGAGTCATTTGTTCTATACCAGTGTGACTTCAGAAGGGACGGGGGAATGATTGATATGATGTTTGCTGCCCAAAACAACTTCAAGAGAAATGCCAGGAGAAGAAGAGAAATTTATATCCAAAGAACATCAACCTAATTCCATAATGTCAGTTTGAGGGCTTTTTAAAAAAATGATCATGGCAAATTTTGATTGCTCAGAGAACTTCATCAGTATTATATCTACTTTAATGTTAGCATGCTCATACTGGTTCTGAATGAAGAAATATACTCTTATGGTTTCCCAGTAACCAGCGAAGTGAACAAGGGCTGTATGCTTTCTTCTATGCTTTTTATTGTGATGTTTTCCATGATGTTGTCAGGAGCCTTTAGTGAACTCACATCAAGGTCAACTACTGCATTGATGCAAAAATATTTAACTTGAAAGAGTTCCTAACATTATGTATATGCACACATGTATATATATTTCGGATCAATTTTTTTTTAGGGATTGGTATCTAACCTACAAAAGCAATTAATAGACATTTATAAAAACATATATTAATGTATAATGTGTAATATATGTATATTCATGTATAATCAAAACCAATTGACATATATGCCTATGCTTTGGTAATAGAAAAACAAAATATATCAAAATATTTTAAAACAGACTAGTTATTAATAAGTATTATACATGGGGCAGCTAGGTGGTGCAGTGAATAGAGCACCAGCCCTGAAGTCAGGAGAACCTGAGTTCAAATCTGGCCTCAAATGCTTAACACTTCCTAGCTGTGTGACCCTGGGCAAATTACTTAACCCCAATTTCCTCAGCAAAAAAAAAAAAAAAAAATATATATATATATATATATATATATATATATATATATATACACACACATATACATATATATGTACACATATACATATATATATATAAATATATATATATATATATATATATATATATATACACATACATAATTGCCAATGACCACTATATGATACACCCCCTTCACACACATTATCTTCAGAAATATTCAACTACATGACAAGTTCACAAGCTTTCCTTACCTCTTGTATTCCTGTCAGGTGTCTCATTTTTACAAAATTATAACAACAGATAATAAGATTGATATTTGAGAATCACAAATCAAATAAGGTGACCACTCAATTTCCATATGAATTTGTCTTTATCTAAAAGCAATTCATACTTCTCTGATTTAATAAAAAAGATCAGCCTTAGTTGTTATATATTAAATGTCTTAAAAAAAAAAGGAACTTGGGGTTCCAGGAATCCACATGAAATAATTTAACTCAATATATAAATGGCACAAAACTCTGACATTTTTGGAGTATAAGGTATAGTGTGTGTGTGTGTGTGTGTGTGTGTGTGCACGTGTGACAGAGAGACAGACAGAAAGACAAAGAGATAGAGACAGAGGAAAGACATACAGAGACAAATGGGACAGAAAGAGAGGCAGATATTTAATTACCTGTTTATATATATTTCTTTACCTTTTTCAGATGTTCCATAAATCTTTTTCTTTTTAATAAAGGTGGAAGATAAGGAATGGGAACACTACAACTACTGTCAGATTCTTCTGATATTTTGCTTAGATTTTCTGACCTACTGATTTTTTTTTTCATTAAAAAAATTCATTATTACAAAAGATATTTGGATGGGTAGAGACATGGGGTTGGATAAACTCTGAAATGAAGTTTATATAAAATAAAAAAATTCTATTTTATATAATATATACATATATGTATACATGTGTATATGTATACTACATATATGTATATATGTGTGTAATATGTATATATATGTAATATCACAGTAATTTCTTTTAGCTGGGCCTCAACTTTACTACTCTTAATTCCAGAAAAGAGAAGGTTGTTGTTTATGCTTGGTACTAGAAGAGGTTCAATAATATCAAGATGTTGGGGTCAAGCTACAGTGTATTCTCCTGTGGCTAGTCAGTCTAATTCAAGAATAATGGAATATCTGCTTCCAAACCAAAAGTAACACAGATACAGTCTCAACAATTCTGGCCCTCTGGATCACCAAAGCAGGTCTTTAAAAAGAGAATTGATTGAATGATTTTAAAGAAATATTTGTATCTCAATTTAGATTTAGACCTACCCATTTCAATGTGTGATTTCATTATTATAAAGGAGTTCACTAAGTGGTAAGAACCTAACCCATGTAGATAGAAGTAATTAGAAACTTTTTTATCTATTATATTTATATTATATATTTATATATATATTATATTATATATTTTTTATCTATTATTTAAAAGTTGACATTTGATTGGAGTACTAAAAGGTTGCGACTTATCTATAATCATACAGGTAGTTGTGATGACCGCATTTAGCACCCAGGGTATTTTAAAATCAGCTGGAGTCAGGATAAGTGAAAGTCCTTGATCTTGATTCTTGGTGGAGGTTAAGGGGAATGGTGATAGCAATCGCAACAGGAATCCGACCAGCAATGCCTCTGGCTCTCACACTCCAGCCACCAAATCTTTTACGCAGTCTCCTGAATACAACACATCAAATTTGCACAGAGAATGGGTGGGGGCCATTCTTTCTCCAAGCATATATTATAGAGTATTGTCCAATTGGTAGTTAGCCTTAAGTGCTCCAACCTCAGTGCATCTGCTCAGCTTCAGCCCATTACAGGTAGTATGGCTTAGAAATCAGACTTGATTGTTGACATGCAATTTTTTAGAGTTACATAATTTAAAAATATTTATTCTTTTATTTATTTTTAAATTTCCCCCTGTTGTATGTAAAAGCAACATTTTTTATATACATTCATTTTTTATACATTTCCTTATGAATCATTTGGGAGAGAAAAATCAGAAGAAAAAAAAAAGGGAAAACTATAATAGAGAAAAAAAAAAGAAGAAAAAGGAAAAAAGTGAACATAGGATATGCTAATTTACATTCTGTCTCCATAGTTCTCTCTCATGATGTGAATGGCATTTTCCATCCAAAATTTATTGGGATTGTCTTGGATCACTGAACTGCTGAGAAGAAACAAGTCTTGTTAGAATTGATCGTCACACAATCTCACTTTACTGATTCTGCTTGTTTGACTGAGAATCAGTTTGTACACATCTTTCCAGGCCTTTCTAAAATCAGCTTGTTCATTTTTATAGAGCAATAATATTCCATAACTTTCATATACCATAACTTATTCAGTTATTACCCAATTGATGGACATCTACTCATTTTCCAATTCTTTGCCACCACAAAAAGAACAGCTACAAATATTTTTCCTCATGTGGGTCCTATTCTCTCCTTTATGATTTCTTTGAGATACAGACACAGTAGTGGCATTGTGGATCAAAAGGTATGCATAGTTTTATTGCCCTTTAAGCATAGTTCCAAATTGCTCTCCAGAATGGTAGGATCATTCCACAATGCCATCAACAATGCATTAGTTTTTCAGTTTTCCTACATCCCCTCCAACATTTATCATTATTTTTTCCTGTCTTAGCAAATCTGAGAGATGTGAGGCAGTACTTCAAAACTGTTTGTTTTAATTTACAGTTCTCTAATTAATAATAATTTAGAGCATTTTTTCATATGACGACAGATGAATTTAATTTCTTTATCTGAAAATTGTCTGTTCATATCCTTTGACCATTTATCAATTGGGGAATGACTTGTATTCTTACAAGTTTGACAGAGTTCTCTATATATTTTAGAAATGAAGCCTTTATCAGAAATACTGTCTGTAAAAAATTTCCCCAGCTTTGTACTTCCCTTTTAATAGTGTCTGTGTTGGTTTTGTTTGTGCAAAACCTTTTTAATTTAATGTAATCAGTGATGTCTATTTTGCATTTCATAATATTCTCTAGTTCTTTGGCCATAAATTCTTCCCATTTTGAAAGATCTGATAGGTAAATGATCTTTTGCTCTCTTAATTTGCTTATAGTTTCATCCTTTATGCCTTAGTCATGAACCTATTTTGACCTTATTTTGGTATGGTGTGTGAGAAGTAGATTTATGCCGAGTTTTTGACTGATTATTTTCCAGTTTTCCCAATAATTTTTGTGAAATACTAAGTTATCTAAGAAGCTGGGATTTTAGGATTACTAAATACTAGATACTGTAGTCATTAATTATTGTATCATGTGTAACTAACTGATTCCACTGATTTACCATACTTATTTCTTAGTACCCTATGTTTTGATGATTGCTGCTTTATAATAGTTTTGGATCTAGTACTAATGAGTTACCATCCTTTGCATTTTCCCCATTAATTCCCTTGATGTTTTTGGCCTTTTGTTCCTCCAAATGAATTTTATTATTTTTTTTAACTCTGTAAAATAAACTTTTGCAGTTTGATTGATATGACACTGAACAAGTAGATCAATTTAGATGGAATTCTCCTTTTTATTATATTAGTTTGGCTTACCCATGAGCAACTCAGATTTTTCCAATTGTTTAGACGCAACTTTATGTGAAAAGTGTTTTTTTTTTAATTGTATTTATAGAGTTTCTGGGTTTGTCTTGGCAGGTAGACACCCAAATATTTTATTTTGTCTACTTATTTTAAATGAAATTTCTCTTTCTATCTCTCACTGCTAGGCTTTGTTAGTAAGATATAGAAATATTGATTATTTGTGCGTGTTTATTTTATATACTTCAACTTTGCTAGAGTTATTAATTGTTTTAAGTAAATTTTTGGATGAGTTTCTAGGATTCTCTAAGTATACCTTCATGTCAAATGCAGAGAATGATAGTTTTATTTGCTCATTGCCTATTCTAATTCCTTTAATTTATTCTTTTATTATTGCTAAAGCCAATATTTCTAGTACAGTATTGAATAATAGTGGTATTAATGGGCATCCTTGTTTTTCCCCTTGATCTTACTGGGAATGCTTCTAGCTTCTCCCCATTACAAAAAAAAAAAAAAATGCTTGCTAATAGTTTTAGGTAGATGCTGTTTGTCATTTTAAGGAAAATTCCATTTATTCATGTTCTTTTCTTGTTTGTAATAGGAATGGGTGCTATATTTTGTCAAAAGCTTTTTCTGAATTTTTTGAAATTATCATATGATTTCTGTCAATTTTGTTATTAATTTGGTTAATTATGACAACAGTCTTCCTGATATTGAATAAACTGCATTCTTGGTCATAGTATATTATCTTGCTGATAACTTGTTGTAATCTTTTTTGCTAATATTTTATTTAAAATATTTGCATCAATATTGATTTCTTTCTCTATTTTGGTTCTTCCTCATTTAGGTATCAGTGCAATATTTGTGTCATAGGAAAAAAATGGCAGGACTCCTTTATCTATTTTCCCAAATAGTTTACATAGTTTTGAAATTAATTGTTCTTCAAATCTTTGGTAGAATTTCCTTGTAAATCCATCTGGCCCTGAAGATTTTTTTTTGTTAGGGAGTTCATTGATGGCTTGTTTAATTTCTTTTCCTAAAATGGGATTATGTAAATTATTTATTTCTTTTTCTGTTAATCTGGGCAATATATAGATTTATACATATTCATCCATTTCAATTAGATTGTCAGATTTGTTGGCATTCAGTTGGGTAAAATACATCCTAATTATTGCTTTGATTGCTTCTTTGAGGGTAAGTTCACTCTTTTTATTTTTGATGCTGGTAATATTTTTTTTTAATTTCCTTTTCCCAATCAAATTAATCTAAGTTTTATATGTTTTGTTTATGTATTTTTCATAAAAACAACTCTTATTTTATTAATTAGTTCAATAGTTTTCTTGGTTTCAATTTTATTTATCTCTCCTTTGAGTAACAGGATTTCTAATTTGGTATTTAATTGGGATTTTTACTTGTTCTGTTTCTAGTTTTTTTTTTTTTTTTTTTTTTTTTTTTGGTTCCATGTCCAATTCATTGATCTCCTCTTTCTGTATTTAATTCATGTAACTATTTGGAGATAATACAATTTCACCTAAGGACTGCTTTGTCTGCATCCCATAGGTTTTGTTATGTTGTCTCATTATTGTTATTCTCTTGCATGACAATATTGATTATTTCTATGATTTTTTGTATGACCCATTCATTCTTTAGATGATTTAATTTCCACTTGGTTTTTACTTTAACTTTCCCTGGCCTTTCATTGAATGTAATTTTTACTGCATCATGATCTGAAAAGGAAACACTTAGTATTTCTGCCTTTCTTAATTTGATTGTGAGATTTTTATGCCATAATACATGATCACTTTTTGTTCAATGCACTACTGAGAAAAAATTTTTTTTTCTATCCTTATTCAATTTTATCCAGAGATCAATCATATCTAAGTTTTCTAAGATTTTTTTAATCTCCATAGTTTATTTCTTGTTTATTTTGTGGTTAGGTTTATCTAATTCTCAAAGGAGGATGTTGAGGTTCCCTACTAATATAGTTTCATGTTGTATTTCTTCCTGTAACTGGCTTAATTTCTTTTCTAAAAATATATGCTCTACCAATATACTTAGCATTGATACATAGACAATGAATTGTCTATGGTATCTTTTAACAAGATGTAGTTTCTTTTCTCTTTTAATTAGATCTGTTTTTACTTTTGTTTTATCTCTTATCACAATTGCTATCCCTGTTTTTGTTTGTTTGTTTGTTTGTTTTGCCTGAAGCATAAAACATTCTACTCTAGTCTTTTATCCTTACTTTGTATGAACTTTTTTATAAAAATTATTCAATGCTACAAATATCTTTTTTTGCTAAAAAGTTAAATATATTGTGTGTATAAGAAATATTTATTCTGTATGATATTTTTAAAACACAGAATTAGTTTTAATTTCTTTATTTTGTTCTTTAATAAATGCCCAGACCTATCTAGACTTTCATTTATGGATTCTATTGTATGTACCTCCATATTCCAGGGTCAAATTAGTTAAGAGATGTCTGCTCTCCATTAATTCTCATACTTGATAATTACTCATTTTCAGCAATATTCAAAGTAAACTTGACCTTTATGTCTTTTCTGAAGAATGATTGGATTCTTTTTCACAGATAATTGCCATATATTTTTTTCTTAATGGTAGAAATAAAATGGCTGATTAAGTGTGAGTTGAAAAGCAGTTTTAAACATAAAATATTAAATTATTAGTGACCTTTAAATGAATCAATTCCACTTATGCTAAAAATTACTATGAAATACCATATTATATTTGAAAATTAAGAATTGAGTTTAAAGGATAATAACTTTCAGACTATTTGGGAGAGGTGACAGTCACGTGTACTTGTCTCTTAATAAAATAAAAATGATGGTCCCACATTTCTTACAGTGACTAAAACTAACAATTTTATTATCTTCCTGAATATTTGCCACAGTTCAATCAGTATTCAAATCATTTAAAAATATTTCCATGTTAGTTTCAAAATAGTAAATACTGATCTGTTGGGGGCCATGATTTTAGGCATTTTACAAAGTGAATAGAATTTGTGGAGCTGTGAATTGATATAGATATTCTGAAAATTGCAAACTGAACTAAGCTCTCAAAGTCACTAAAGTATGTATAATTCTTGGATATGGTATTATTACTACTAGTCTTATACCCCAAAGAGATCAAATAAAGAGGACAAAGGACCCATATGCATAAAATCCTCACAGGAATTCTTTTTATAGTGGCAAAACTTCCAAGAAATGGAAATGATACACATGAGTGGGAGAATGGCTGAACAAATAACACAATACAAATATAAAGTAATACTATTGAATCATAAGAAACAATGAAATGAAGATTTCTGAGATACCATGCAGAATGAACTAAGGAAGATCAAGAGAAAAATTTAAATGGTAGCAACAATAAGTTTAAAAAATTACTTTGAAAACCTTAAGAATAATACTAAATGCAATGACCAACTATAATTCCAGATAGCTGATGAAGATGTAGTATTCCCTATCTTCTACTATTTGTTTGTGTGTGTGTGTATGTGTATGTGTGTATGTAAGAGAGAGATAATTGGGGTTTAGTGACATGCCTAGGGTCACACAGTTAGGAAGTGCTAAGTGGCTGAGGTCAATTTGAACTCAGGTTCTTGTGACTTCAGGGCAGTTCTCTATCCATTTCACCATCCAGCTGTCCCTATTACCTAGCTGCCTTCTGATGGAGAAGTGAAACACTGATGATGCACAGTGAAACAAATATTTAGATAATCTGGGAATTTGTTTTGCTTGACTATTCATATTTATTATAAAGGCTCTTTAAAGAAAAATGAAAAAAAACAAAACTTTTCTCTCCTGGTGGATAGGAAGTAGAGTAAATATTTTTTGGGGGGTTGTTGAGGCAGGGAAGGGAATGTTATTGTTAATTGAAACCATGTAAAGTTTAATTTACAAAACAGTGAGTGGAACAAAAGCAATATAGAGCCAAGATTAAGAGGAAAAGAGTAAATTGAAAAAAATAATTACTGCAAGTTTCTCTAATAAAAATCTTATATCTCAAATACATATAGAATTGAATCACATTTAACTGTGAAGCTAGGTGGTGCAGTGAATAAAATAATGGGTCTAGAGTCAGAAGGATCTGAGTTCAAATCTAGCCTCAGATACTTATTAGTTATATATTCCTGGGCAAGACATTTAATCCTGTTTGCCTCAGTTCTCCATCTGTAAAATAAACTGGAAAAGAAAATACCAATTCACTACAATATCTTCGCCAAGTTAACCCCAAAGTCAGACATGACGAAATATTCAGGCTAGCTTTCTGGAGGTCCTCCAGAAGGGCCTTGGTCTCAGCAGAATATATACCATGAAAATGGATAAGAATAGAGTCCAAAGTCTTCATTGTCTCTTACACAGTCTGTGTCTGTCATAGTTTGACCCAGTCTCAGTCTGACCTAGTCTCCTCAAGCAGTCTGCAAGTCTGCCAGTCTCAACTAGTCTCCCTCAGACTTTGTCTGACTTTGTCCCCAGTTTAAATGCCCTATTATAATTACATCATTACAGTATACTGAATATGTGTGAACTAGAAAAACCATTACATCACCATGCTAAGTACTAAGTATATATATGAACTAGAGAACAATCATCTCATTAATTCCACTGAGTTAATACCTTGTTTCAAGTATACTTCCTTCAAGTATACTTCTCCAAAGTTCGGCCCTCTACAATGACTGAACAAGAATAAGAGTCAAATTTATTTAAAAAAAATATGAATCATTTCCTAAATGATTAATAGTGATAGTATATAAATAGGTAATTTTAAAAGGAAAATAAAAGCTACCTATAGTCATATAAAATATTCTAAAACACTATTGATTAGAGAAATGCAAATAATGACTTTGAGGTACAATCTTATGATTATCATTTTGGCTGAGCTAACAGAAAAGAACAAATTAGAGAGGAAAAATTGAGACACTAACGCACTATTGGTGGAATTGTGAACTGGTCCAATCACACTGAAGAGCAATTTGGAAATATACCCAAGGGGCTATAAAATTGTGCATTCCTTTTGTCACATCAATGTCACTACTAGGCCTATATTCCAAAGAGCTCAAAGAAGAAAGAAAAAGACCTCTATATGCCAAAAATATCTATAGCAATTCTTTTTGTGGTGTTAATAACTATAAATCAAAGAGGACATGTCCATCAACTGGGCAATAGCTGAATAAATTTTACTGTATGATTGTGACGGAATATATTTGTGCTATAAAAATGATAAAAGGGCGTGTTATCAGAAAAAAATGAAAATATGAAAGACATGAACAATTGAAAAAAGTGAAAAGAAAAAAGGATATTGTACACAGAAACAACAATACTATTTGACAATAAACTGTGAATGACTTAGCTAGTCTGATCATATTATGGTATGAGGAATTTTGAAGGGCATATGATGAAAAATGCCAAATAGCTTCCAAGAGAGAACATATAAAATTTAGGTAACACATAATTTTTCACTTTTTTTTTTTTTTTAAAAAACATGATTAGGGGTGTAAAGCCAAGATGGTGGTGAATAGACATGTCTTTATCTGAGCTTCTCCTAGTGTTCCTCAGATCAACACCAGATCAAGCCTCTGAACTGGTTTTGGAGTGAAGAACCCACAAATATTTGTAACAAATTTTTATAAGAAGATACTTTGGAAGAACTTCAAAAAAGATATTTTTCAATGGGGCAGTGTGGGAGGTGGCCAAATGCAGGTGCAATGCAGGAGCCAGAGGACAGAGCTAGAGTGTCTACCATTGGGGAATGTATTAGGAGGCTCTTAGGGTATTCTGTCCTGGTTACAAACCAGTGCAGATTAATTGTGAGACATCCAAAGTAGACACAAAAGGCAAACAGTGAGATTCAGAAAAACACGGGACCTGGCCATGCCTATCATGCCTGAAGTCAGTCAGCAGCACCAGTCCTAGGGCAACCTAAAGTAGCTGTCACCACTTTGTTTTAACAGCAGACCTCAACTTTTTAAAAAATGAGCCAAAAAAAAAAGCAAAATGTACTCTGACCAAAGATAGCTTTTATGGAGAAAGAGAAGAATAGATCTCAAACCCTGAGAATCCTAAAGGCAACTCATCTCCAGATGAAGCCCCAAAGGGTGATATAAGTTGATTACCATTTCATGAGGCTTTCTTGGAAGAATTCAAAAAGGATCTTAAAAGAGAGTTAGAAGAAAAATGGGGAAAGGAAATGAGAATTTTACAGGAGAGTTTGGAAAGGGAAAAACAGAAATCATCTGAATAATACACCTTAAAAATAGATTTGATGAAATGGAAAAAGCATATACTTTCTTACAAAATAGATATGAAAAAGAAACCAATTTGTTGAAAAACAGAATTTGTGAAATGTAAAAAAAAATGTAATGAATAAGACACCTAATTTAAAAGTTCAATTGGCCAAATGCAAAAGGAGATAAAAACCTAACAGAAGAAAATAATTCACTAAAAATTAGAATTGAACAAATGGATATGAAAGACTCAATAAGACCTCAAGAATCAGTCAAAAAAACTCCAAAGAAATGAGAAATCAGAAGAAAAATACCTCATTGGAAAACAACTGACTTAGAAAATAGATCTAGGCAAGACAATCTAAAAATTATGGGGCTTCTTGCAAACCATGATGAAAAGAAAGGGCCTAGACATCATCTTTCAGGAAATCATCAAGGAAAATTGCTCTGATGTCCTAGAACCAAAGGGTAAAATAGCCATTGAAAGAATTCACCAATCACCTCCTGAAAGAGACCCCAAAATGAAAGGAACATCATAGCTAAATTTCAAATCAAGGAGAAAATATTGCAAGCAGCCAGAATGAAACAATTCAAATATCAACTAGCCACAATCAGGATTACCCAGGACTTAGTAGTTTCCACTTTAAAGGATCAAAGAGCATGAAATCTAATATTCTGAGAGGCAAAGGATTGTGGAATGCAGCCAAGAATCAACTATCCAGCAAAATTGAGCATTATCTTTCAGGAAAAAAATGATATTCAATGAAAGAGGTGAATTTCATTTATTTCTGTTGAAAAGACCAGAACTAAACAGAAAATTTCATCTTCAAATACAGAGCTCAAGAGAAGCATGAAAAAGTAAAAAGGAAAGAAAAAAATTCTTTTAAAAGTTAAAAAAAATTATATTCCTATATGGGAAGATGATATATTTAACTTCTGACATATGTATGTCTGTTATGGGTATACTTAGGGGGTACAAGTATAATTTGATTTTATTGTAATGATATAAAGAAGGTGATTCTACCGGAAGGAGAAAATATAGTTAAAATGGGGTAAATTATATCTCATGAAGAGTCAAAAAGACCTATTACAATTTAGGAAAAGAAGGGAGGGAGATGAGCATTGTATGAATCTTACTATCATCAGATTTGGCTCAAAGAGAGAATATCAGACATTTTTAGCTTTACAAAGAATCTTGTCTTACTCTATAAGGAGGAGGAGGGAAAAGGGAAAAGGAAAAGGGGAAGCTAATAGGAGGAAGTACAGATATGAAGGGGAAAGATATAAGAAAGGAGGAGGAGCTCTAAAAGGGAAGAAATGATCAATGGGATAATTTCAGAGAGGCCTAAAGAAACTTACATGAACTGAAGCTAAGTGAAATGAGCAGAACCAGGAGATCATTGTATATATGTATATGTGTGTGTGTGTGTGTGTGTGTGTGTATATATATATATATATACACACACACATGTATATACATACAGATATACATGTATATATATAAATATATACATGTATAATGATAGATAAACATTGTACATAGCAACAACAAGATTATACAAAGATCCATTCTGATGGACATTGCTCTTTTCAACAATGAGATGATTGAGGCCAGTTCCAATGATCTTGTGATGAACAAAGCAATCTACAGCCAGAGAGAGGACTGTGGGAACTGAGTGTGTTGTGAATTACAACATGACATTTTCACTTCTTTTGTTATTTGCTTGCATTTTATTTTCTTTCTTATTTTTTTCCCTTTTGATCTGATTTTTCTTATGCAACATAATAATTATATAAACATGTATCCATATATTTGATGTAACATATTTTTAACATGTATAATATATATATATATATATATTTTATATATATATATATACATATATATATATATATATATATAGGATTACTTGCACTCTAGAGGACAGGGTTAGGGGAAAGGGAGGGGGAATTTGGAATGCAGGGTTTTTCAGGGGTCAATGTTGAAAATTTGTCCATGCATATGTTTTAAAAATAAAAAGCTGTAAAAAATGAAAATGAATAAACAAATAAAATATGTTTAATATATAAATATGCTTTTTATTATTTCACATGTATAAAATTCTTATCTTCTCAATGGGCAGTGGAAGGGCAGGGGGGTGAGAACTCAGAATTCAAAGTTTTTTGTTAAAACTAAACTTATTTAAAAAAATAAACTTCAAAAATAAATAAGTAAATTTACTGAAAAAAAAAACTGAATGCAATGTGGTAATTAGTACATTATTCAGTAATATTAAGTGCAAGTTTAATAAACCCAGTTGGTACTAAGAGATTTATTTCATTCATCCTTTTTCAGGATCTTGCTCAGGAAAATAATACTGTCCTAAACTCACAAAAACTTGCTAAAGTTTCAAAATCTATTCAGACTATATTGATAAGGGAGAATAGCTTCAAGGAAGGAAAATTTCTGAATTGGTTGGGATATTGAAACTCTAATTAATGAAGGAAATTTTTTTTTTTAGCTCTGATGCAGAATGAAAATAGTTGAAATTTAGTTGTTAGTCTTGCTGGCCACTAATGTGACTTTTTTTTCTTTTTGAACCAATTAAATTTTTTTTTTATTTTAATCTATGAAAATATGACTTCTTTTCCTTTTATCTGCATCCTTCAACTGATAAAAGAAGAGAAAACTTTTTTTTTAATGAACATATATAGACAAACAAAATAAAATAAATTCTAATATTGATTGTGTATGTGTGTGTGTCTGTGTTAGTACATATACCTGTAAGAGACTTACTTGCCTGGAGAATACCAGATTGTCAAATATGGTGAACCTCTGAATTATTTGTTTCCTACCACCTAGTGAGAATAGCTTTCTTTGATTATCTTCTTAACTGGAACAAGTTACATATTTAAAACTGGCCATCTTGTGGCAGTTGTTCTTTATGGTATATTCTTTCTTGCTCCTTCAGGTACCATGAACTGAACCAGAAGAGAGGATATCTCTCAGAAGAGTTTCTCTTCTGTATTGTTTATTTTTTCAGTTTCAGCTGCTACCAGCATTCCTTAAGATATGGTTACTTTGAACTGCATATTCTGGAAGGTATGTTGCCACCAAACAGACTGGAAGATAAATCCTGAGAAGTCAGAGTGCTTGAGCTCAAAAGATATATTGAATTTGCAATTAAATGTGCACTCTATAGAAACTAAACTAAATTCTAAACTCAATCCCCTGTGCCTCCCCAAGGTGGCATGTGTATGTATGTATGTTGTGGGGAGGAAATCATGACCTATCATAAGTTAGGGGAATAAATCTGAATATTTGGCATTTAGCTTTGAAGTAAATACTTCTTTTAAAAAGCTAATCTGCTAGGGGATAAATGGAACTGAGGTGCTGAGGATCCACATTTTATACTTGGAAGAACACCATTGGTAAGGGCTAGAACCATTGTCCATAAGCAAAAACACCCCCCTTCCCTCTTCCATTCCCTTTAAGAATATTGGAGTATCCTCGTGAAGGGATAAATATAACATACCTGTCATTTAGACAATGAGGTCCAGGGTAATTAGTGTTATATAATTAATTAAAAGTGTAAAGAATATGTGATAGAACAAATGTGATAGAAAAAATGCATGTCCATGATTTCACTCAGACCCAAGAAACACAGCTATTCCAAATCAAAGAAATGCAGGAAAGGCACAGTTCAGTTGGTAGAAAGCAGAAAGCAAAAATTCCAAAAGATTGATTCGTACCCTGTAGGATATATCTTTGACTGAATGATTCAGAAACTCCAGATCTGTGACTCATCTTCCCTTTTATGTCATGGGCCATTGACTTGAAAGAAGAAAATTTCCTTTCCTTTCAGTACTTTGTTGCTAACAGGAATCTCTAACTAACTTAGTATCCTTAGTAGAACAGTAAGAAAAAGATATTAACATTTCAGATTTGAAGAGATATTCTCTCCTGCCCTTACTAACTACCACTGACAGGAATTTCTGATTACCTCATCCCTAGTAGAACAATAGGAAAAAGACAACAGTTACAAATGTGAAGAAATGTTCTCTCCTGCGCTCACTATCTATCACTTTGCCACACCTTTCTTTATATCCTTTGCATTATTTGTAGTGTTTTAACATTTTTTCTAGAACTAAATTTCTTGGGATTTTTGCAGTGTTTCATCTTCATGGACATAACACCCTCAGGGGCTTCTTAAAGTAAGGTATTGACCCAATATGAAATCCCTATAATATTATAAACTTAATGATGATTTTAGAGATCACTTAATTCCTTTACTTTATGCATGAAGAAACTACCTAGCCACAGAAGTAATAAGAGGCAAAAGTAATATTTGAATATAGCTCCAATACTGCAAAATAATACTCCTAGCTAGATCGTCACCACTAAAGCCATTCTGCTTTTGCATTTTTGGAAGAAATTACACAAAATAATGCAAGGTATCTTAAGACTTTTTCTTTACTTTTCTGTATGGGCAAAACTTTAGTAAATTGTCAAAAAGAAACCATTCCTTTAATAACTAGTATCTGAACTCTGAGAGATGACTATAAACAACTACATAGAATTCCCAATCCCTCTATTTTTGCCTGCCTGCATTTTTGATTTCCTTCACAGGCTAATTGTACACTATTTCAAAGTATGACTCTTTTTATACAGCAAAATAACCTTTTGGACATGTATACATATATCATATTTAATCTATACCTTAACATATTTAACATGTATTGGTCAACCTGCCATCTGGGGGAAGGGGTGGGGAAAAGGAGGGAAAAAGTTGG
Source organism: Sarcophilus harrisii (assembly GCF_902635505.1). Classification (NCBI taxonomy): domain Eukaryota; kingdom Metazoa; phylum Chordata; class Mammalia; order Dasyuromorphia; family Dasyuridae; genus Sarcophilus; species Sarcophilus harrisii. The sequence continues at coordinate 421,979,703 of NC_045428.1, forward strand.
AACAAAAGGATTTGCAACTGTAAGTGCTGAAAAATTACCTATGCATATATCTTATAAATAAAAAGCTATAATAAATAAATAAATAAATAGTTTCTGAAAATGAAAATGAGAATTCACAGGCTTTGCATACTAAATTAGTACTTACATAGCTGTTGATGTCTATGTGGGAAAGATAGTTTTAGGTACAAATCTAGGGTGATTACTTCTACTAAATCCATAGTATTAATCCCTTATCATTCTAGTCCCTAGACTCCATTTAGTATCCCAAAGCATAAAGTACACATGGATAGGTCTTGTAGGTGCTGCAGTAGACAGTGTTTTACTTGAAGTCAGGAATATTTGAGTTTGAATCTTGCCTCCAATATTAACTAGCTGTGTGGCCTTGAGCAAGTCCCTTAATCTCTCAGTCTCAGTTTTTTTTTTCCATTTAGTTTATTTTCTGAAGATTATTATAAGAATCAAATAAGATAACATATACAAAGTGCTTTGTGAAACTTAAGGTCTCTTAAAAAACAAAAGAAACTAAAAGCCTTAATCAAAGATATCATCATCATCATCATCATCATTATTATTATATATCCACTTTCATGTAGCCAAGAGAATCAATCAGAAAAAGTTCAGATTCAGGGAGGTCCCTAGGCAGAAGGGCTACATGTTTAGAATCAAGTAAATCTATGAGATCTTATTTAAGGTTTTCTGTTTCATTTTCCTTATTTTTTCCAATAAAACTTTTTGCTCTAATAGGCTTAATAGTATACTTAGAGAACTAAGTAAATCTTTATAATCACACTGTTGACAGGAGATGAAGAGAATATTTAATTTTTCTATTCATAGGGCTTATTAATTACAAAAAAATATTCCTTCAAATAGCCTATTATGTATTCATTTTTATTTATTTAAAATTTTGTTTTCCCACAGTTGTATGTAAAATAAATCTTGACATTTGTTTTTAAAACTTTGAGTTCCAAATTTTCTCCCTTCCTCTCTCCCCACCCCTAGGCTGCTCATTGAGAAGGCACATGGAAAATTATGCAAAACATTTCCTTAAAAGTCACGTTGTAAAAGAAAGCATATATCCCTCCTCAAGAAAAATAAAGTTTTAAAATAAGTATTCTTTAATTTATATTAAGACAATCAGTTGTTTCTCTGGGCATGAATACCAGTTTTCATCATAAGTCCTTCAGAGATGTCTTGAATAAGTGTATTGTTGAGAGTAGTAAAGTCATTCATAGCTGATCATCTTATATTACTGCTTATTGCTTCATTTTGTACACAGTACAATTCACTTTGTTTAAGTTCATGGAGGACTTTTCAGGTTTTTCTGAGAGCATCCTATTCATCATTTTTTACAGCAAAATAATATTCCATAATAATCACATACCACAATTTATTCAGCCATCCCCCAGTTGATGGACATTCCCTCAATTTCCAATTTTTTGCTCTGCTGTAAATATTTTTATACATATAGGACTTTTTTCCTTTTCCTTTCATGCCTATTAGTGGTGTTGTTAATTCAAAGATATGTGTAGTCTTATAACCCTTTGGAAATAGTTCCAATTGCTTTACAAAATGCCTGAATCAGTTAACAATTCCACCAACAATACATTAGTGTTTCATTTTCCTCATATTTCCTCCAACATTTGTTATTTTAATTTTCTACTAGCCAATTTAATAGGTATGAGATAGTACCTCAGAATGGTTTTAATTTTCACTTCTCCAGTCAGTAATGAGTTAATAATATTTTATGTAGCCATAAATAGTTTGATCATTTCATCTGAAAAATGTTTATATCTTTTGATCATTTAACAATTGGGGAATGGCTCTTGTTTTTTAGAAATTTGCCTTAGTTTCCTATATGTTTGAAAAATAAGATCTTTATCAGAGCAACTTGCTTCAAAATTCTTTTATAGTTGCTATTGTTAATTGTACATCTTCACATTTCTTCTATTTTCTTTCTTTTCATTCATTCCCTTCTTAGAAGTATTTTGCTTCTGACTAGCCCCTCTCCCAAATTCCCTCCTTTCTATCAGCCTCCTCTCTTTTCTTATCCCCTTCCCTACTTTCTTTCCTGCAGAGTAAGATATATTTCTATATTAATTCAATGTATATATTATTCCCTCTTTGAGCCTATTCTGATGAGAGTAAGGTTCACTGACTCCTCCTTATCTCTCCCTTTTCCCCTTAAAAGCTTTTTCTTTCCTTTTTTATGGCAGATAATTTACATTGTTTCACCTGTCCCTTCCCTTTCTCCTAGTATATTCCTATGTCATCCCTTATTTTTTTAAAAGTTATTATCACTTCATATTAAACTCATACCTCTGCCATCTGTCTATATATACTCCTTCTAACTCTCATAATAATGAGAAAGTTCTTATGAGTTACAAGTATCACCTAGCCATGAAGAAATGTAAACAGAATGTAAACAACTTTTATTAAGTTCTCATAAGAATTTCTTTTTCTTAATTACTTTCTTATGCTTCTCCTGAGTCTTATATTTGAAAATCAAATTTTTTATTCAGTTTTGGGCTTTTCATCACAAATGTTTGAAAGTCCTCAATTTCACTGAATATCATTTCCCCCCTAAAGGATTAAATTCAGTTTTGCTGGGTAGATGATTCTTGATTGTAATTCTTATTCCAATGCTCTCTGGAATATCATATTACACCAGGTTTCTTTTCTCAAAAATCATTTGCTTCCATTTGCTCAACTCTAATTTTTAAGGAATTATTTTCTTAATTGAGCAAAATTTTGCACATCCTTTTCTATTTGGCCAATTTTGCTATTTAAGCACTTCCTTTTGCATTGTCATTTTTTCTTCCCAATTTTTCCTCCGGTCTGGAAACAACCACTGATGTCACTGAGTTAGAGGATCCCAAGGACTTTTCCTGCTTTGGTTGAGCCAGGGCCTGTGTCAGGACTATGTTTTATCTAGACTCTGGTATGACAGACCTTTCATGTTGACTTTCTAAGTTGTCTTCGGCTGGAAAATAATTACCCATGATAGGGTAAGTGCTTGACCAAGGTCATAAGTATCAGAGATGGGATTTGAATTCTGGTTCTTTGAGTCTAGATTCAGTACTCTTTGATATTAAAATGGTGGAATTTTTTTTTTTGTTAATGATGGTTCTTTTAGAGCAGCTAGATGATGTAGTAAATAGTGTGCTAGATATGAAATCAGGGAGACTTGAGTTCAAATCTAGCCTCAGACATTTACTAGCTGCGTAGCTCTGGTCAAGTAACTTAACCTCTCTTACCTCAGCACCTACTTCCCTGGGTTGTTGTATAAATCAAATGATTGTAAAACATTTGGCAAATAATAAGCACTGTGTAAATGAAAGCTATTTTGGCCTTTTTTCTGTTCTCCTTTTTCTTAAAAATTAAATTATCAATGTTATCAAAATTGTGTCATTTATAACACAGATTCCTTTTGTGAACACTCGATCAATGATCATTTGATCATTGATGATAAAATTCAATGATAATTTCTTTAGTGTCTTTTTTTTCTTTTTCCTTATTTAGCACATATAAAGATAAAATTTAAATATAGTGTTTCACTGTTACCAATATGAATATACTTTTTCATAAAATACTGGGATAGCCCCTTTCCAGTTTTCCAGCCACTTTTCCAGTGCTAGAATGATCAAGCCATTTAAGTTTCATGTCAAACTTGCTTTCCATTTTGCCTTTCTTTGTATTTTACTCTTGTGAAAAGGTACTGCTCATAAATTTTTGCCATCTTTGTCATGTTTTACAATTAAGCTTATATTGTAAAATAGTATTATCTTTGGCTGTCATATCTCTCCATCTGCCAAAATGATTGGAACTTTGTTATCCAAAGTGATTTCTGGGTGCTTGTATATGCTTAATTAGCTTTATGAGATTAAATTTTTATAGGAAATGGTGAAAATTCAAACCAATTACTTTTTCTCTATTCATTTCTCCCGCCTTTTGGTATTAGTACCTTATTTTAAATAGGTCAGATTGGAACTATCATAATGACATTCATTGTCACATTACATTTATCTTTTCTTCTAATTTGACCAACTACTTTGGTTTGAATTTCTGATGTGAAAATAACCCTCACATTGATAACTAGTAGTTTTCTTCATGTTAAAATATTTAGTTTCATTGTTTGAAGTTACCTTGTGTGTATATGCATGTATATTCATGTATATATGTAATAATACTTGCTATTTGTCATGTTCAAGGTTCTTCCAATTCTTTAAAATGTATTATTGATATAATATGGAGTTAAGAATCTTCTGAGTATTCTGCAAACATTAATCTGTTTCATTTCTTAGCCATGAAACCTATTTTTCATCATCTTCGTCATTATTTTCTCTCCCCATTGAAATTGCTCATTTGCATAAAACTCTCATCATTGGTGGAGATTGAATACCAGTGTTCCATACTAGCATGACAGGTGGAGTTAGTAAAAGTTTGGGAGAGAATTGCTATTGGATTTCTGGTTTCCTGTTTCAAAAAAAGGAAATATTTGGTTCCAATTCCTCTTTATGGAGAGGTCCCTTGGTGGGAGAGAAAGACTCTGGGAAGATATGTAAGAGTGCTAGAAATTCAGTCATGTCTTTAATCCCAGTTTACCACACTAGGCATTTTGGGAAATTTCTCCTTGGATGAAGTATGTTGGTCTGTTACATGATTTTAGGTATATGTGGCAAAAGGAGCTGTATAGCAGGAAATAACCTGAGGAGGGGGAACCAGGTGTGCAGAACAGGAAAACAGGAAGGCAGTAGTCAAAGGTTGTTTACCGCAAGATTAATGATTTTGTTATTGAGTAGCTTGTACCCTAAAGACAAAGAAAGCTGGGTATATAAGATGAGATGTAATGAGATGGTATATAAGAAGGAATGTAACTGCTAGAAGACATGACGCCATTAGAGAAAATGCAGAGTGCTTAATAAACGTTTTCCATGCTTGACAACATCTGGTGTGTCGGGTGTTCTGTGGGGAAAGAGAGCAGCTAGAGGGAGCTGCTTTGGAGATGTCCAAGTATCTGATGAATGGTAAGGAACCCAGTTATAGTTCCCCTAGGTGAATAGAGGGAACTCAACATTGGTCTGTGTCTGTTGATTGAAATAGCTCTTTCATTGGGAAAATGAATTCAGTCTTTGTATGATCTAGTATAATTTCTGTACAACTTAATCTGAATAACATCTCTGATTATTGTTTTCTATTTGTTTGGGAAAAATGTGTTTCTCTTCTATTCATTATTTGTGGTCTTTGTGTAAATGGTATTAGCTAGAAAGGTAGTAAAGCCTTGGATATATAGCATGTGGTATCTCTTTCTCATTCAGAGCTGCAGCTTGCATTTAAGTATTATTTTCCTTAGACTAATAGTATTTAGGGTACTATATAAATATAATTCTATCCAGATCCACTTCTCTGAAGAAACAGAGTTGCTAGTCTTATGACCCCAGTCTGCTGCTTCCAACTGAGGAGGAATCAGTCCATGAGAAAGTTGCGCAAAGAAAACTGGAGATTCATATTTCCCTAAAAGCCCCACCCACTGGACCCATGTGAACACACATAACCTATGTGGGCAATGTACACACCCTACACACACATGTGTTTATGTGTGTATGTGTGTAGATGAAAAGGGTGGAGGGAAGGAAGGAAGGAAGGAGAGAGAAGGGGAAAATAGGGAGGAAAAGGTAGAAGAAAAGAAAGAAGGAGAGGGAAAAAAAAGAAAGACAGAGAAAGAGAGAGAAACAGAGAAACTTGGTTTGATTTGATGAATCCTTTAAAGTTTTATGAAGAATTTCTGTAGTTCATCTTTGGACCTGATTTAGTTTCAGAATGGAAAAGTTTATTCACTTATGATTCAGGTAAGTGAAGTATTACTATATACAATTTATTCAATCTAATGAGGTTCAACTAGATTATCTCTAAGATACCTTATAGCTTTAATTCTATCAATTTAAATGTGTTAATATCTAATATTCAGATTAAATAATTATCTATAATAATGCTTCATTTCCTTGGAATAAGAAGTGAAATATTCCCACATATTGAGATAACTAAAATATGCACATTCAGAATTTTAGAGAGAAATCTTAAAAGAAATCACTTAGGTACTTGTCCAGGTAAAAGACAGATTCTAGACATAATGCAAGCCATTTAAGAATAGTTTTGGGCTATGATTATGAGCAGACATTATTATTATTACAGTATGACATAATAAGATCATGTCTTTAGGGACTATGGAAATACTTAGGACAGGCCTTACCATTGAAGAATTTCATACTGCTTTCTTATTAAAGTCCTTTGGTCTCATTCCTCCTCATCATTCATCAATTTCTGTTGCTGTCATTTTAGAATTAGAGGTTTAGAGGTGAAAGGAAACACAGAGATCATCATAAAATCATCAGATTTTATAAATGAGGAAATTGAATTTCACATAGGCTAAGTGACTTGCCAAGGCCACAGAAAAATGGCAGATATTGAATATAATTCAGGTTTTCTTACTCTAAATCAAGCACTCATTTCATAGTACAGCACAGGCTACTTGTAGTAATAGCCTTAGCTCCCGATTAAGGTGACAGGGTTTAGCAGAACTGCTTGATTATAACACTATTAGAGCTCCAGATAACAAATTTTTATACTCCATCTAAAGATTTTTCTTTACTAGTCCTACTAGTAGGGTTTTTCTAACTAGATTTTCTGAGCATTGATTTCCTCTTTTTTTTATTTGTATTTTTTTTTTTTTTGGTCTCTCTCAATAGTATTTTATTTTTTTCAAATACATGTAAAGATAATTTTCAATATTCATTTTTTGTAAAATGTTGCATTCCAATTTTTTAATCTGCTTCCCACTTCATCCCCCTCTCCAAGATAAGAAATCTGATATAGTTTAAATATATGCTATGCTTTTAAACATATTTCCATATCGTTCATGTTGTATAAGGAAAATCAGACCAAGAGGGAAAAAAAACACTAAAAAGAAAACAAACAAAAAGGTGAAAATACAATGCTTCAATTCACATTAAGTCTCTATAGTTCTCTCACTGAATGAGGATGGCATTTTCTATTCTGACTCTATTGGAATTGCCTTGAATTACTGCACTGTTAAGAAGAGCCAAGTCTAGCATATTGATTATCACATAATCTTGTTGTTGCTGTGTATAATATTCTCCTGTTTCTGCTCGCTTCACTCAGCATCAATTCATATATGTTTATCTAGGCTTTTCTGAAATCAGCCTGCTCATCATTTCTTATAGAATAATAACATTCCATTACTTTCAGGTACTATAAGTTATTCAGCCATTCCCTAACTGATGGACACCCACTCAATTTCCAGTTTGTTGCCACTACAAAAAGAGTTGCTACAAACATTTTTGAACAAATGGGGCCTTTTCCCATTTTTTTATGATCTCTTTGGGATACAGACCCAGTAGTTAGAGTGCTGGTTCAAAAGGTTTGTACAGTTTTATAGCCCTTTGGGCATAGTTATAAATTGCTCTCCAGAATAGTTGAATCATTCCAAAACTCTACTAACAATGTATCAGTGTCCCAGTTTTCCCATCTTCTCCAACATTTATCATTATCTTTCTGTCATCTTAGCCAATATGAGAGGTATGAGTAAATATTGATTTCCTTTGATTCCCCTGGCATCTTCTGTTTTGGCAGCTCAATTTCTCTTAACTCAGTTCTTACCTTAATTTCTGTGACTGCTTATTCTCTCACCTTCAGAAGTACCTAACTTCCTCCCCACCAGATCTGCAGCCATTAGGGAGTTTGCTTCAGCAATTAAAGACAACTGGCAGGACCTGAAGGAAGAACTCTCCAGAGGAAAAAGGGCCTAGACCCACTCAGCTTTAATTGGAAGCTATAAATCAGTAGATGTATGAAGGCAAGTCAGTGTTCACAGAGTAAAAGAATGACCAGAATAACAGAACTTGTTTCTGAGAGCTGAAGTGGAGTAGTTATCAGAACTTTTAATATAAGGGTGTTGTTATGATGTCTCTCTAGGCAAATATACTACAAACAAAAGTGTACTTCTAGGAAATGAAAGTTGGTACACCAACAGGTCCTTCGTCATTGTTTGGTTCCTGACTGACTCAGATTAAATTTAAATAGCAGTCATCTCTACTTTGGCCAGAAACCTGAGTGTCTTTCTCTCCCATATTCATTCATTCATTCACTTATTTATTTAAATTTTTGTTTTTGGACTAGGTGAAAAAGAAGATTCTTTGCCTTAATTGCTACCTAGCCTTAATCACTGAATGGATGTGGCTTCAGTCAAATTGAGGCCTGTTGAAGACCTTAATTTAAAAAGGCCAAAATCTTCAATTTCATCCAGGGCCATCTCATTGTCTTGATCTATATCTGACCACTGGACTCATATGGTTCTTGTGGAGAAAGTGAGGTAGGTGACCTTGCATAACTTTCCCTCACCCAAATTTAATTCACTTGCATATCATGGTATCACTTCCCTGATATTATGGTGCTCTTTGAGAATGAAGGACAACCAACAGCTGGGTAACTTCCTTTCTTTAAAAAGCATTCTTTTATGGTTGTAGATTTCTAATCAAGCCCTTTCCTCCTAGATTCCCCCCTTGACAGCAGAATAACAATAGTTAGTGTTTGTGAACCTCGTAGGGTTAACAAATTACATAATTTCTCATTTGATCTTCCAATAATTCTCAAGAAGTCAGTAAACATTAATTAAGTGCTAATTTGGCAAGCAGGAAATACAAAAAAAGGAGGAGAAATATAGCTCCTACCTTCAAGGAGTTCAAAATATGATAGGAAGATAAAAAAACCAACATATATGTATAAATAAGCTGTAAATAGAAACTAATTAACAGAGGGGAACACTAGAATTTAGAGGGCCTAGATTTTATTTGGGATTGAATGGAATTATAAAAGCTAAGAGGTGAGAAGGAATCAAAAATACTTGGCAGGGAGTAAGTCAGAAGACTGAAAAGACAGGAGGGGGCTAGGTTAAGAAGGGCTTTGAGTGTCAAACAGAGATCTTTGTTTCTCTTTCCTATAAAATTATCTTCTTGTTTGTGACTCTTTGCTAAATTCCTTTGGAATTTAGCCTACTTCAATTTGCATTACAATTATAATAAACCTTGCTCCTCGACCTAGAGATGGATCTAAACTTGTAAGTTTTTTAAAAAAATACCTCAAGACACTAGCCTGGAATCCCATCCTTTTGGGGTTCTCTTTTGAACCCATTTGATGGTCATGTATGGGGTGAGTCTGATATCACCTGGCTTTACCCCTTCCTCATCAAGGTAAGCCCCCCCATTCCTTTCTCCTTGTATCCTGTAGCTGGGACACCCCAAGCACCTCGGAAAGCTTGTCTGGGTTGTGGGGAGCTCCAACCTCTGCAAACTTGTCATTTCTTTGTAAAGTTACTTCTTGAAACATTTCTTACTAAGGAACCTTTGCCATCTTTTCAACCTCCTGAGATGCTAGAGGAGATGAAGCATTGTAGGAATAGAAATTTTATGACTTCTGGGAAAGATGGAAAAGTCCTTTTCCATGTCTTTTTGTCTGGGCCTGATTCTTTATGGAGAATTTCTGTCATGTTTGTTTTATGGGCTAGATTTTGCAATGTGGAAAGATTTAAAATTGAGGCAGCAAGAAAAATCTTCTATGCTATAGTTAGAACACTGGGAAAGTTTTTTTTTTTTTTTAAAACATCTTTATCTCCTACTTCAAAAAGGAAAAGCCTGACTTTTTAACCTGTGGACCCCAGTTCTGGACAAACTGATGGTTTACAGAAATAATAAAATTAGCTAATTAAAATTATAGAACTGCTAAAATAATATCTTAGCAGATTTTCAAGATTTTGAGAACCCTTCCTTGACTCTTGTCTGAAGCCCCTTCTACTCCATTGGGAAAGGAAAATAAGTTAGCACCCCAGAAGGTATTAAGGGACCCTCTTCACAATCCTAATCACTTAGCATACTCCATTCTCCAGAATCCTAAGTGTATCTCAGTTGTAGGGATTGCTAAATCGATAGCTCCTCTCTTCTCAGATCTGATTAAGAAAAGAGAATGCTGAAGAACTGTAGAGAAACTCAAATTCTGCCACCTATAGAAATGGGGAAAGAAGCAACAGCATTGGGGATCTCATACACCTTGCCAAAGTACCTCTCCAACTCAACTTGGGGGAGAGTAGAGGTGCAATGAGGATCAGACCTCATAGCTTCCCTAAACCCTGGCACCTGAAACTACTATCAAAAGGAGATTCTGGTACCAGCCACCCAAGCTTTCAGCAGCTTTTGTCCAGAAACTATCTGGGAAGAATCTGGGAATCCCTGACAGCACCAAATATGGCAGCATAAGGTGGGAAAGGTGGTCAGACTCTGCATTTGGTAAGCCTCCTATTCTCTGTTTCAGTTGCAGAAATGTGTTAGTTGAATAATTTATGGCAAATTATTTTATCTGTTGTTGTGAAGATTAAATGACTGCAAAAGTGCTTAAACAAATGTTATATGAATACTATCTGATATAATTACTTCATATTTGATAACTTTATATGGGTTTTTAAAATGTCACCAACATATGCCAATATTGAGATACCATGATTTTTATGTATGTGTAAAAGTAACTTGGAAGCAAATTCAACTAAATTAAGTTTACCATAGCTGGAGTCCCCAAGACTAGGAGGATAGTGAATAGTAAAAAAAGAGTATCTTTCTCTTCCTTCCCCTTTCTTTCCTTCCTTGACTGTATCAGAAATACATGGATGAAGGGGTGAGAGAGAGAGAAAGAATATATACTCATTCAGTGAAACTTGTTATTTGAGATAAGATAAGATAAGAAAGAAGTTTTAAAGGATCTTTAATCAAAGCCCTCTAAAGGGATATGTCACTGACAGTGTTAACAAAAGATTTAAGAGTTTGAGAATTTTAGGAAAACAGAAAAGCAGTTTGCTTCTATTTTAAAAACCCTGGTAGTAATTCAGTTTGACTAGGACATGTAATTAAAATTTAGCAAATCTTAGAAACTAAAAGTAAGTCAATTTTAAAATAACTTTTTAAAGTGGTATATGTTCACTATAAATTATGAGACTCCTATTCATTATTTTTTTGAAATAATGATTCTGTTCTATCTCAATTTTAAGAATAGTTTCTGTTTTCTCCCCCAAATAAGGGGACAGGAGAGGATGTGAGAATGCTCCCTAAGAACTCCCAAAGCTGCATCAGCTTGGGGACAGAATAAACTGAACAACTAAAAGAAGGTGGAAAGTTTATTTATTTCATATGTATAATTAGGTATTTTCACATTTGCTAAGAATTTAAGAGAAAATTACAGCTAAGGCTATTTGACTATAACTCTTAAAAACTCTAAGATTGTTAGGTAAATTATTTGGAGTTATTGTTATCATGTTTAAACATAAAATTGGTAATTACTGTGTGAGGAACAAGAAAGATGAAGTGAAAGCTTTATCAGTTTGGCTTCAAGTATGAGGATGTACAGTACCCTTTTACACTTTCACAGAGTGGGGGGAGGTATCAAACCACACAGCCTACAAAAAACCAATAGTTGGTGTGTAGTCAACAAGCTCAGTCTCTTCTCTGGAGTCTCTGTCAATCCCCCTTAATTTATAAACTTGCCAGTTTTTTTTTTTTTTTTTTTTTTTAAATCATAAGGGTAGGCAAATCATCAATCATGAGAAATAAACTTGTTTGGGATGCCAAGATGGCAGAGTAAAATCAGGAAGCTGCTTGAGCTCTTCCAGTTTCTCTCAAAAACCACATGAAACCAAGTGTCTGAGAAGAATCTGACAGAATGAAACCACTCTCCAGCTCAGGATAGATTAGAAAATTTTCAAAAAAGGTCAGCCTCACTAGGGTGAAAAGGATATTCAGCCCAGCTCAGCTAGACTCAGGGAAAACTGGTGAGAGGTTTTGAATCACAGCAAACCAGCAACTAAACCTTCAATCCTGTCTCTGTAGAGGAACAAATCAGTGGGGCAGCTTCTAGTCTCAGCTCAGAAGGCAAAATCTGTTAAACTAGGCTGTTCCTGAAAAGACCAGGCAAAGCTACTACTGCAAACACAAGGGATCCCTATTCTTAATGCCAAGGCTCAGAGTTACAAAGGAAGGTTGGCTCCTTTTACCCCAAGAGCAGAACTCAACCATAAAAGTAAAAAAAGAGGAAATAACAAAAAAAAAAAAAAAAAGAAAAGAAAAAAGAAAAGAAAATGAAAAAGAAACATAACAGAAGTTTGACCATAGAAAGCTACTGTGGTAACAGGATAAAACAAAAGACAAACTCAGATGAGGACAGAATGTGCACAGAAGAAATCTCAAAGTGAGATAGATAAATTGATTTCAAGCCCAAAGAAGATTCTTGGAAGTCCTCATAAAAGACTTTAAAAGGCAAATTAGAGAGGTAAAAGGAAAAAAATGGGAAAGGAAATGAGGGCCATATATAAAAGGAAGGGAAAATACTGTCTGAAGAAAATAATTCCTTAAAAAGTAAAAGTAACCAAATGGAAAAAGAGATACAAATACTAACTAAGGAAAATCACACATTAAAAACGAGAATGGGGCAAATGGAAACTAATGACTTTGAGAGATAGCAAGAATTAGTCAAACAAACTGAAAAGAATGAATAAATGGAAGAAAATGTGAGATATTTCATTGCAAAAACATTCAATCTGGAAAATAGATCTAGAAGAGACAAGTTAAAAATTATTGGCCTACCTGAAGGTCATGACCAAAAAAAAAAAAAAAAAAAAAAAAAAAAAGCCCTGGGATGGCCTTCTTCAATAGATCATTAAGGAAAACTGCCCCAATATTCTAGAAAAAGAAGGGGGAATGTTCATTGAAAGAATCCATTGGTCACCTTTGAAAAGAGATCCCACATGGAAAATCCCAAATATTGTTGTAAAATTCCAGAACTACAATGTCAAAGAAAAAATGCTGTAAGCTGCAGGACAAAAACAATTCAAATATCAAGGACGACCAGTCAAGATTACCCAGGATCTGACAGCTTCTGCAATAAAGGATTGGAGGACCTGGAATACCATATTCTGGATGGCAAAAAACTGGGGTTAAAAACAAGAATTAACTCCCCAGTGAAACTCAGCATTATCTTTTAAGGGAGGTGATGGAATTTCCATGAAGTGAGACACTTTCAATCAATTCTATTAACAAAACATAGAACTAAATAGAAATTTAATCTACAAACACAGGACTCAAGAGAAGCATAGAAAAGCAAATAGGGGGAATATATATTATTCAAAGATTAAACTATTTACATCCCTAGAGGAGAAACCGATACCAATAACTCTTGAGAACTGTATCTGTCACTGGGGCAGATAGAAGGGGTATCATGGGGACTGAGAGTGTGGTTCTGAATAAACTCTGATGTGATTTACAGCAAAGAGAAATACATCAAGGGGTAGAAAAAGGTCTGTACCAAGAAGAGATATAATGGGACAATTAGATAACATAAAGAAGAGTAAAAGACCTAATAAAATGGAAGGAAAGAAGGGAGGGGGAATCAGCATTGTCTGAAGCTTAATCTCATCAGTTTTCTCTCTAGGAATAATTTAATCATTCAGTTGGGAATAGAAATTTATCCAACCCTGTAAAGAAGTAGGAGGAGAAAGAGGAAAAAAAAGGGAGGGGCTAGATAGAAAGGAAGGCAGAAGGAGGAGAAAGGGGGAAGAGAAGGGAGGAGCGGTGATAGAAGATAAGATAGTGATTAGAGTGTGTAAAAAATAAACATGAATAAGGACAAGGTGGAAAGAGAAAAGAAAAGCATATACATGGGGGGTGGGGGTGGTAAGATAGAGGGAAATACAGAGCTAGTAATCATAACTGTGAATGTAAATGGGATGAACTCTCTCATAAAATGAAAGTGAAAAAAAAAACAGAATCCTACAATATGTTGTTTACAAAAAAACACATTTGACAGATACATACAAAGTTAGAAGGCTGGAATAAAAGTTATTATGTTTTAGCTGAAGTAAAAAAAAACAATCAGGGGTAGGAATTCTGATCTCAAATAAAGCAAAAATAAAAATAGATTTTATTAAAGGAGATAAGGAAGGAAAATACATCTTGATAAAGGGTATCATAAACTATGAAGTAGTAATGAAACGAAATGTGTATGCACCAAGGGATAGAACAGGCAAATTCTTAGAGAAGATTTTAAGCCAGTTACAGGAAGAAATAGACAGCAAAACTATATTAATAGGGGACCTCAACCTTCCCTTCTCAGAATCAGACAAATCTAATCACAAAATAAATTAAAATGAGGTAGGTTAATAGAAACATAGAGAATTTACATATGATAGATTCCTGGAGAAAATTGAATAGGGACATTAAGGGTATGCTGTTTTTCCTCAGGAGTACTTGGCATCTCCACAGAAATTAGTTATGTATTAAGCTATTAAAAAACTCATAATCTAATAGTAGGAAAAGCAGAAATAATAAATGCTTCCTTTTCAGCCTGTAGTGCAATATCAATTATATTCAATAAAGTTAACAGGGAAAAATAAACTAAAACCAATAGGAAATTAAATAATATAATTCTTTAAAATGAGTGGATCAAACAAAAAAAGCACAGAAACAATCCATAATTTGATCCAAGACCACGACAATAGTGAGATAACATACCTAAACCTATGGGATACAGCCAAAGCAGTTCCTTTTTTTTTTTTTTTTTAATAATAATTTTTTTATTGACAGAACCCATGCCAGGGTAATTTTTTACAACATTATCCCTTGCACTCACTTCTATTCCAATTTTTCCCCCCTCTCTCTCCACCCCCTCCCCTAGATGGCAAGCAGTCCTATACATGTTAAATAGGTCTCAGTATATCCTAGATACAATATATGTGTGCAGAACTGAACAGTTCTCTTGATGCACAGGGAGAATTGGATTCAGAAGATAGAAATAACCCAGGAAGAAAAACAAAAATGCAAACAGTTTACATTCATTTTCCAGTGTTCTTTCTTTGGGTGTAGCTGCTTCTGTCCATCATTGATCAATTGAAATTGAGTTAGGTCTTTTTGTCAAAGAAATCCACTTTCATCAGAATATATCTTCATACAGTATTGTTGTTGAAGTATATAATGATCTCCTGGTTCTGCTCATTTCACTTAGCATCAGTTCATGTAAGTCTTTCCAAGCCTCTCTGTATTCATCCTGCTGGTCATTTCTTATAGAACAATAACATTCCATAACATTCATATACCACAATTTACCCAACCATTCTCCAATTGATGGGCATTCATTCATTGTTCAGTTTCTAGCCACTACAAACAAGGCTGCCACAAACATTTAGCCAAAGCAGTTCTTAAGGGAAATTTTATATCTCTAAATAGCTACATGAATAAAATAGAGAAAGAGGAGATCAATGAATTGGACATGCAAGTAAAAAAACAAAATACCCCTTAATTAAATACCAAATTAAAAATTCTGAAATTCAAAGGAGAGATTAATAAAATTGAAACTAAGAAAACTAAGAGTTAGTTTTATGAAAAAATAACAAAATAGATAAATATTTGGTTAATTTGATTAAATAAAGGAAAGGAAAAACCCAAATAATCAGCATCAAAAATAAAAAGAGTGAAGTTAACAATGACAAAGAAATTAAAGCAATAAGTAGGAGCTATTTTGCCCAACCGTATGGCAGCAACTCTGATAATCTAAATGAAATGGATGAGTATTAACAAAAATATAAATTGCTCATATTAACAGAAGAGGAAATAATCACTTGAATAATCTCTTTGGGAAAAATAAATTGAAAAAGCCATTAATGAACTTCCTAAGAAAAAATCTCCAGGTCCAGATGGATTCACAAGTTAATTCCATCAAACATTTAAATAACAAATAATTTCCTTTTTGACAGAGCTACTAGATTGGTGAATGTGGTAGGTAGAGTTTAATTTGGATATTGAAAAATAATTTGATGAAGTTTTATGCCCTTTCTTATAGAAAAAGCAGAGAGATAAGAATGTTTATGACAGGGTGGCTTCCAAACTATGAATGCTCAGGCACAAACAGTAGGCATCAGAAATCTGGTATCAAATTGGATGGATTTATTCATTGATATGGCCTAAGGACCTACACTGTTCAAATTTGTTATTAATTACCTACAAGAAATGGATTGCATGATTATAAAATTTGAAATTATTGAAAGACAGATAATATTGAGGATGATAATGATGTTTTGGGCTGAACCTTACTCAAGCCATTCCTGTGGTAGTTTAGTTTCAATATAAAAAAAAAAAAAAAAAAAAAAAAAAAAAAGAGTTCCTGAGGACCTCACAGGTCATTCCATAGTTAACAAAAAAAGACATTTGCTTAGCTATAGCAGGAAGTTGTATAAATTTTTTTAGGTTACCTACTAGCCACTGTCAGTAAGTCAACATGATTCAGAGAAAGAATTTACTACATCCTTTTCCTCAGAGTGTGCCATATTCTAGCAGCAGGTAATGGAAATATTTATAACATACAAATCATATGGTAATATTTATGCATTACATGAGACAAAGAAAAAATATGTCTGCCCATTAGGTTGCGAGTCATTATGCAAAAAAAACAAAAAACAAATGTGCTCATTAAGGAAAATTATCAGCTATAGGAGGCTGAAAAGGGATACATCCCTTTTGCAGTAAATTAAAAGGAACTACTCATCACCTCTCAGACTACTTCATGGAGGAGAATATTATTTAGGCTGTTGAAGTCCTAGTTTTCTAATCCTAATTTAAATCTTTTTGCATCAATTAGATGAGGAAAGAAGAACTGATGGGAACCCTGCTCCACAATCTACCCAAGAACAAGAAATTGTTACTGTCATTGTTCATATTTAAAAGCTTTTTTTTTGTTTGTTTTTGTTTTATATGACTGTAGATCATATGTCACAACAAGTTTAATAATAGTTTCAAATAGATTGATATAGACCATAACCAACACTTTCATTGCATCATTCCTTGGATTAGAAACCTGCAGTGATGCCTAGTCTCAATGTCTCTTTCATACTTTTAAGATTTTTCATGATCTTGCTCTGCTTTTTCTCTAATATTACCTCCCACTATTCCTCAATACTTAGTCTTTGTTCCTGAAAGCAGGTCAGTTCTCTGTCGTACATAATAATATGATCTTTGGACATTTTAAAGTGGATTTTTTATAGGTATATCAAAAATAACATTTCCCCATTACTTATTATTTCCCCTACTCTCTTTCAAACTTTGCTTTTTCTTGTCAAACACTTATTTCTCATCACCCAACTTTACAACCTCAGCATTAATGACCCTGGAATTCTCATCCCCCTTTAGTCTATATAGTACATATTAGATCAATTGACAAATTTTGTCTACAATACTTCTACAACATTTCTCAAATTTGTCCTCTTCTCTTTGTTCCCATGGTTACCACCCTAGGTCAATCCTTTATCACCTCTTCCTAGGATAACTGAAATAACTTCCTAATTAGTCTCTCTGCTTAAAGCCTTTCTCCTCTCAAATGCAGTCTCCATACAGTTTTCAAAGACATATTCCTAACAAAGCACAAGCCAAACAAAATAATTTCCCTACTCAATAAACTCTGGCAGCTCCCCATTATTACCTCTAGGGATAATTATAAACTTCTCTATTTAGAATCAAAAGACCTTCATTAATGGATGCCCCATATTATTATACTTATATATCTCTCTCTCTCTATATATATATATCTATATAGTTTATACAGTACAGTTCAGTAAAACAGAATATGTTGCTATTCTTCACTTATCACATTCCATCCCAGTAGAGGGCTGCAGATAGTGGGAGAACTCTGGGTAAGGTATAAGACCTTTCAGCCCAGAGGGAACCTGCTGACAATGTCTGGTTCAGTTCCCTATCTTCTTTTGGTGTTCTCACCTTTTCCTGAGAAATCAGGGAGGGCTTGACCACCTATGTTCTACTTGAAGCAAGGGATACTTACAGTAAGAGGAACTTACATATCAATAGCAGAGTGCTTATAGTTAACACATGTGCAGTGTGCTGTGGTGATGTAATGCTACCATAGTTAGCACTTGTGCAGTGTAATGTGGTGATGCAATGGTTCTACAGTTGGCACATGCTCAGTTTGCTATAGTGATGTAATCCTACTAAGGTATTTAAGGGCTAAGAGGACTTGAAATAAACAGACCCCATATTTGACCATCCTTGTGAGTCTCTTGCCTTCATCACTCCTCTACTAAGACCAAGGACTCAGGCTGGTCCCAAGATTCTCCAAACAGCTAGTCCAGACACTATATTTTAATCAGCCCGATTTGGGGGCTCTAGAAAGCACATAAGAAAGACACTCTCTGTCTCCGTGATTTTATAAGGACTGTCATCATACCTGAAATATACTATTCCCTTTACCTCTGTCTCTTATAATTGTCATATTTATTAAATGTTCATTTCAATCACTGAGAAGACTACTAGTTAATAGCACCTTCCATACTTTTTTTTTTTAACATATTAATACTGGTATGTATATATAAATACATATTTATACACAAACATATTCACATAATATATCCCCCAATAGAAGATAAATTCCTTGAGTACACTATCTGGATTTTGTCTTTGTATTCTCAGCATTTGGCACAGTGTAGGCATATAGTGAACAATTAATAAATATTTATGATTCACACTAAACAACATCTCCTCTTTGGAATGTAATACAGCAGAGTTAGTAATGAATTGGAAGTCAAAGGAGCTTGGCTGGTGGTTTTACTCTTCTTTAGCACTTCGGGAATATTTGGTCATATATTCCAACTTCTCTGGGTCTCATTTTCCTTATTTGTGAAATGATAGGATTTGACCTGATGTTTTCAGTTGCCTGACAACTACAAATCCTATGGTCCTTTCATTTTCTTCTAGAGTTCTATTATACTGGATGACACATTGTGATGTGGAGGTTCATGAAGATTATACCAAGGATCACAAATGTGGGTAGGCCTATTTGCAAAATATATAGAGAATTGACTCTAATTTATAAGAAATCAAGCCATTCTCCAATTGATAAATGGTCAAAGGATATGAACAGACAATTTTCAGATGAAATTGAAACTATTTCCACTCATATGAAATAGTGTTCCAAATCACTATTGATCAGAGAAATGCAAATTAATACAACTCTGAGATACCACTACACACCTGTCAGATAGGCTAAGATGACAGGAAAAAATAATGATGCATGTTGGAGGGGATGAAGGAAAAACTGGGACGTTGATGCATTGTTGGTGGAGTTGTGAATGAATCCAACCATTCTGGAGAGCAATCTGGAATTACTCCCAAAAAAGTTATCAATCTTTGCATACCCTTTGATCCAGCAGTGCTACTACTGGGCTTATACCCCAAATAGATACTAAAGAAGGGAATGGGACCTGTATATGCCAAAATGTTTGTGGTGGCCCTGTTTGTAGTGGCTAGAAACTGGAAAATGAATGCATGCCCATCAATTGGAAAATGGTTGGGTAAATTGTGGTATATGAATGTTATGGAACATTATTGTTCTGTAAGAAATGGCCCCAGCAGGATGAATACAGAGAGGCTTGGAGAGACTTACATGAACTGATGCTAAGTGAAATGAGCAGAACCAGGAGACCATTATATACTTCAACAACGATACTGTATGAGGATGTATTCTGATGGAAGTGGATTTCTTTGACAAAGAGAAGATCTAACTCAGTTTCAATTGATCAATGATGGACAGAAGCAGCTACACTCAAAGAAAGAACACTGGGAAATGAATGTAAACTGTTTGCATTTTTGTTTTTCTTCCCAGGTTATTTTTACCTTCTGAATGGAATTCTTCCTGTGCAACAAGAGAACTGTTCAGTTCTGTACACATATATTGTATCTAGGATATACTGTGACATATTTAACATGTATAGGACTGCTTGCCATCTGAGGGAGGGGGTGGAGGGAGGGAGGGAAAAGTCAGAACAGAAGTGAGTACAAGGGATAATGTTGTAAAGAATTTTTTTTTCAAAAGAAAAAAAAAAAAAACAAAACAAATGTGGGTAGGTCTTCTGAAGAAAGCAAAGCTTTGAGTATGGACCTTGGTCCTCACAGAGTGAGGCAGAAAGGTAACAAGTTCATCAGAGACTGTGGACATAGTGAAGGAATATTGATGCATCATCTGACTATGTTTCATGCTAAATCCTATTATGTTTCTCTGCCTAAGAAGCCCACTATGTAGAGTAAATATTTTCCCTGAAGTTAGATACCTGTTTATGCTTTTCTTACTTACACTGTTCCTTTATACCAAAGGTTATTCCATGGATATGAATGGTGTTGCAGAAATAGCATGGTAAGGTTAATGAGGCTCATTAATAAGTTAGCCATACCATTTAGAGGAGTTTTGATCTATGTTAGGGAAGAAAGAAAATGTTGATGTTGTTCCTTTCCAGTCATATTTGACTCATCCTGATCCCATTTGATATTTTTTGGCAAAGAAGCTAGAATAGTTTGTCATTTTACAGATGAGGAAATGGAGGTAAACAGAGTGAAGCTAGTTCCCTGAGTCACACAGTTTACTATGTGTGTGAAGCTGGATTTGAAATCAAGCAAAGTCATTTTTTTAACTTCAGACCTGACTGTGACATATAATTGCCCCACCAAAATAGAAATAATTCTAGCACCTAAATTGCAAGGTGATTGTGGGGATCAAAAAAAGTTCTTGAGAGAAGGAAACTAAGATGTGTATGCTCACGCTACAATGTTATGACTGGTGGCAGCTTTGCTCTAGCTCAGATTTTGTCCCCAGGGAAGATTGGCAGAGAAGGAAGCTGCTCCTTATAGCTGAAATGGCACATAGTTAACAATTCCATAAACCCAAATGACTTTCAAAGTGAATGATAGGAGGAACTCTAAAGAAATTACACTCTAAATTGAAAAAAAGAAATTATACATACCTTTTCAGAGTGTAATGGAGTTTGAAATAAAAAATCAACATAGTTAAATGATCCCTGTTTTTAAAACACCCTTTGATTTTTCTCTGCTACAACTATATCTGGGTTTCTTGCCAGGGACCAGAAATTACCAATAAATGCAAATGTTGCCTAAGCAAGGAATGCAGATCTATTATTGTGGCCCTGCTGGGTACACCATCTCTCTCTGGAGTGTTTTGTTACAAATCACCTCATCATATGAGAATAAGGACATTGTGAAACATAGTGATAGCACATATCCAAGTTCCTTACAGCTTTCAGATTCTGTAGCCAAATATCATTTGCTATTTCCAGATAGACCTACCATGGTGCTAAATTCTTTTAATGTGTTTCTTTGCCCTCTCTTGAATGAAGGTCTTGGCATATATATATCCTGCCCTATAAAATTTGTGAAATTGTATGATTGGTTTTCTTGTAAGCCCAACACTTTAATAAAAATGGTATATATTGAATCTAAATGATTATAATAAAATGAGTTACAATATATGTACAAGTTATTTGAATAATGCATGATGGAATAAAAATCTATGGTACGAAATTCTGCCTGAGATATTTATGTTATATACATAATTCTACTCTTGGTAGTAATAATATTTCTTAGATAGTTAAAACAAATGCAGAAAATAAAAAGAAAAAAAGCATTATTAAGGGAAAGGTATGGTCTAAGATTTAGCTGATTGATATAAATACTAGTCAAATAGTTCATATCTAAGATTTGACCAAAACATATAAGGGCTGACTTTCTAAATGGACTTTAAGAGAAAAATTAACAGAATTTAAAATCCAAAAAGGCCATTTTACAGGGGGAAAAAAGAGCACAGAGTTCACAGTGACATCTTCAGAGTTCATGCTGAGGCAGAGGATATTAGGCAAATCTACTCAAGGAGACTAGATTCACCAGAGACAACCAAAAATTGAAGTTACACACATGAACTCCAAGAGGAGATGACACTCTTGCTACCCAAGCCTCACTGATTACAGAGAAGATCTATTGAAAAAACAAAAAACAAAAAAAAACAATGTGAAAGGCTAGTTCACTGGCCCATTTGACTTTTTTTAAAGGACCAATTCTAAGTAATAAGAGTTTTTCCAAAATGTGGTATGTTTCTTTTTCATCAAATTCTTATTTGCTGTCCAAAGGTCTCTGAAACTTCTTGAAATTCCTATAATATTTTTAAAATGATGGATGGAGGTTTAACTAATTGAAGGTTGATTTGTCTCAGAAGCAAGTTAGAAGGCAGCTTGAAGGGTGGAAGTTGAATATAAGAATGGGTGGACATAGAAAAGTCTTTCTGATTTCTTTTTATCATTGAATTTAGAGCTAGAACGGATCTTGGATAGAATTTCTATTCTAAACTTTTTACTTTATAGATAAAAAAAGATTAGCCACAGAGAGGCTAATGATGTATCCACAGTAATATGGTAGTAAATAGCAGTGATGCTATTTTCAGTCATTCTCTCATTATTATTTTTTATTTAAAAGGGACCATTAAAAAATAAATTTGCATAAGCTCCACTTAACTTTATTAGAAGTAGGATGAGTACGAGCCAAAGTTTTGGGCATAGAAAATAAAAATTAGGCCTTACAACCATAAGTCCTAAAATCAAGAGCAGCTTCTGACACATATTGTCTGTGTGACTCTGGAAAGATCACTTAATTTCTCAGTGCTGTAGGCAACTTTCTAAGTAGCAGAGAAGTACCAGTACTGTCTTAATAGGAGTTCTTAATAATGTATATGTGTGTATATGTGTGTGTGTGTGTGTGTATGTGAAAGGGAGAGAGAGAGAAAGAGAGAGAGAGAGAGAAAGGTCCTCTTCCTCAGAATAATGTATTTTTTTAAAAGAATTATAATTATTATAAACAATAAATAAATAATTATAAATTACTTTGAAATATGGTTATACATATATACATACATATGTGTGTATACATGTGTATTTATACAAACACACACATCATGGTCTCTAGAGTAAAAACTCTTTTTTAATTTTTCCCCCCACTTCCAGTCTCTACTTTTCATTAAATACACACAGATTTCAATACTTCCAAGGTTCTATGATATCATCTGTAAGACTTCTAAAGCTATTTATGAACCTGGCCCCTTTCTACTTTTCTAGTCTTCTTACATTTTATGCTCCTGATGTACTTTGAGATTAAGTGACCCTGACCTCCTTGTTGTTGCTTGCAGACAGCAGTCCATCTCTCTGCTCCAAGTGCTTTCTCTAGCTGTCTGTCATGCCTGGAATGCTTTCCTTCCTCATCTCTATCTCAATTTTCCCTGACTTCCTTAAAGTCTGAGTTAAAGTTCCCACACCCCCACTGAACTTCCAGGCAAAAGAAATTTCCTATTATTGCTTAATCTTCATGCATTTACTCTAATATTAACCTAGAGTTATGTTGAATATATCTTTGTTAATTGTAGTTCTATGCATGTTGTTTTCCACATTATATGATGAGTTTTTTGAGATCAGATAATGTTTTTCACCTTTCCTTATATTTCTGGTACTTAGAATAGTTCCTGAGACATAAACTTTTAATAAATGCAAGTTGTTAGACTGGGCAGTTCCTTGCCCACTTCATATCATCATCTATTCACATTTTCTTACCCTTTGAGATTCTTGTTAGTGGTTTTCATAATTTCTCCACAATGGATCCATCCAGCATTCTCTAGAGTGAATCCATCCAACATTCACCTCTTTCTATTCTTTTACTAGGTCACTGATGCCAGTACAATACCCATTTCTTTTTCTTCTTTCCTATTACATGACTTGATCACTTTCTTTTCTTACCTCATTATCTTTGAAGATACACCGCTTATGAGCAAGATCTAAAATCCTTCCAATAGACTGTATATTTCATCATGTGTCTTTTATTATCTTTTGTGTCACATATAATTCCAATTCTTCTGAGTTTATGGCATCCCCGGATTTGTGATCATATCTGGGAAGAATAGACTAATGAAAGAAATTTAAAAATATGTACATATAATCTAAAGATATTTATATACCCTTAGTAAAACAAAACAGGAAGATAGCTGGATTGCTACTCATTAAATCATTACAGTATTCTTATTTGAATGTATAACTTTATTAGATTTCAACAGAATTCTAATGTAGACCCTGGCTTCTAGAAACTAATTCTAAGGAGACCAAAAATTTATATGTATGCACTAAAAGGAAACATACAAAGATATGCAGAAATAATATCATAAAAGCAGAGGAAAAATCCAAAACCTGAGCTGTGGATTTAGAATTAATATGGCTTCTCTGCAAAGAAAACATTTGATTTTCACCTGAATGTGGTCTCCATGACAACTGATCTCCCAGATCTCCCAGCTCTGTAAAAAAAAAAAAAAAATTGCACAGACTTTACTGATCCATGATTATCCTTCATTGCCCTATCTCCCACAATACTAAAAAATGAAGAAGTTTGATGGGAATAACAATTCAACCAAACAAATAATTTTGATGTGGCAAAAAGAATAGTCTATCAACAATATGCATTTCTCAGATGTTAGAAACTATCAAAGGTACTAGGGACCTTATAAAATTAGACAATCTGCTCTCAAGGGGCTTAAGTTATATAAGAAGAACTGTTTGTCCTTCATTTTTAGAGACCAAAACATCTGGAAGGTGATATTGTGATTTGCAAGTGAATTAGATTTAAGTGAGGGAGGGATGAGCAAAGTCACTTAGGCTCACTCCCTTTTCAAGAACCACCAGGCTTCAGTAGCAAGATATAAATCAGGAACACTAGAGTCCCAAACACTGGGAAATCTTGACCTTTTTAACCTAGTCTTTCCCAGTCTCAGTTTGACTGAGGTAACACCCACTCAATGATTAAGACTAAGTATGAACTGAATAAGGGATGGTCTCTTTTACTTAGTTTCAAAAAATATAAAAAGGAAAAAAAAAATCAATCTTGGAGGGGAAGATTCTCTTTGCTATTTATACTCACTCTGAGCCATCAGAGCCCAAACCATACCAAGTGAGGCTTAAATAGGGACCTATTGTTGGCCATTCAATGAAAAACAAAGTGATTTGGCTTTTAGGCATGGTATTTAAAAAAGAAATCTAGCCTGTAAATCCCCAAGATATCTTGTGAAGTTTCAGTGATACAAATTTATATTCTTTTGGTTAGAGTACCCACAGGTAAGTGCTATGGTTCCTTAAGAGGAAGAGGACAAGGAAAGAAAGTAAAGAAGTAGAGAAGAAAGGAAGGAAGCAAGGAAGGAAGGAAGACTAAATTTTAAGTAAAAAATCTAGGTATAAATTCCAGCTCTTCCACCTTGATTTGTAATAATTACTTCAATTTTTTTTGAGCTCTAATTTTCCTCATCTATAAAACTGATAAGATAATGTTTGGACTACTTGTCACACAAGACCGTCACGAGAGCAGATAACACAATGAAGAATTAGACTTTTTGAAAACTACTATGCCCAACTTTTTTGTTATTGTTGTTTTATTTTATTTTGTTTTTCCCATGGCCTCATTAAAACACAGTAGAGACACAGACATGACTTGCACAATTTTCTTGCCCAAAAGGAAGCTAAAATAATAAGTAAAGAAAAATCTAAAATGTGGATCTTTTTGGTATGCCAGCCAACAGTTGATACCATGCTCCTTCTAGCCAAAGTGACTGACAGAGAATATATTTTTCTCCCTGCCAATGTTGCTACTTGACAGCAACTTGTCTTCCCTTCTAAATTTTTCTTTCCTAAGTGAATTTGAACAGTATTAATTTAGTATAGAACGATCGAAAATTCAATATCCTGTATATTTGATACAAGGAGAAAAGAAATTAAACAATAAGAACACCTACAATGTTTTCTACTAAGTGCAATAAAAAAGATAGATTTATGAATGTAGTTGAAAGAAATTATATGAGGATATGAGTCTTCATTGAAAGACTTTATATTGTACTTCTAGTGCCTGCTAGTATTCAAAAAAAAAAAAAAAAAGGCCTAAGATTGTTCTATATTACTAGTCCAAGACTTCTCCCTTTTCAACATTGAGGATTAAAGTTGACCTTTTGTTTCATCATTTCTTCTCCTTATCATGTTTGTTTAACCTTAGCTTTCTATTATTAGAATGGTTAATGTGTGAGTGGCCAAGATTTCACAATGTGATTCTTTCTCTCTGTTTCTTCATCACAATTCTCACTATATCACTTTAGGGTACACAAAATATTTCACAAACATTACTTTACTTAGTTCTCACAATCCTGGGAAGTATTATTATTCCCATTTTTCAGATGAAGAAACTGAAACTGATTGAGATTAAGATACTACACAGGATGACAGTACATGTTGCAGGCTGAATTCAAACTCATTCCTTTCTTACTTTAAATGCAACAGCCCATTCAAAGTCCTTCTTACTTCTTGTGATTCCGCCTTCCTTGCTGTTCCTTGAACTAGATAGGCCAGCTTCTTACTCCATTTCACCTACATGTCCCTTATCATTCTTTCTTTTGATTTCTCCAGTTTCCTTCAAGACCCAGCTAAAATTTTGTCTTCTCCAGGAAGCCTCTTCACATCCTTTTTTAATGCTATGGCCTTCTATCCCATGATTATTTCCAGTTTATCCCATACATAGCTTATTTGTACATAGTTGTTTATGTGCTGAATTCCTTCAGGCTGTGAGCTCCTTGATATCAGGGACTGTTTTAGTTTTATTTTTATCTCCTGTGTTTAACACAGTTTCTGGAACAAAGCAGGCAATTAATAAACACTTATTTCTTAAACTTCTCAAGGAAGGATGAATTAGTCCAGGTCAGAAAGGGTCAAGGTTTCTATGCTTATTAACGATAAGTTCTGACTAGTGAATGACTTCTGCATTTCCCAACTGGGAGAGAGGGAAAACAGTGGAAGATAAAAAAAGGAGAAAACCATATTTGATCATGAAGAGCTTGATTCTAGATCTTTAAATAGTAAAATGAAGAAAAACTTGGTCTCCAATGAGTTGTTAAGAAATCAAAATCATTGTAAAATTATGACTAGTATATATTAAATAATTTTAATATTTAAGTATAATTAACATTATTGTAGCAATAAAATTTTGCAAAACTGAATGTTTTGGAATGAAAACAAGAATTATTAATAACATTTTATATTTATGTTTAATTTTACTTAATTTTGAAATTTTTCTTGAAGTGTACTTGGTAGACAACAACAAATACAGATAAAGAATAAAAAAGATTGGATAGGAATCTGCAAGCCTCCATTACATCTACTTAGATTCTTTTATTTTTCAAAATACATGCAAAGGGGCAGCTAGGTGGCACAATGGATAGAGAACTAGCCCCAAAGTCAGGATGACCTGAGTTCAAATCTGGTCTCAGACACACTTCCTAACTGTGTGACCATGGGCAAGTCACTTAACCCCAATTGCCTCAGCAAGAAAAACAAACAAACAAACAAACAAAAAAAACTTAAAATGAACAAATAAAAACCCAAAATACATGCAAAGATAATTTTCAACATTCACTCTTCCAAATCTTATGTTCCAAATTTTTTTCCCTCCCTTCCTTCACCCTCTCCCCTATAGAGTGAGTAATCTATGTCAAAATGTATAATTCTTCTAATCATATTTCCACATTTATCTTGCTGTAGAAGAAAAATCAAATCAAAAAGAAAAAAAAATGAGAAATAAAACACAGCAAGCAAACAACAACAAAAAGGTGAAAAAAACTATGTTGTGATCCACATTCCGTCCTGACAGTTCTTTCTCTGGGTACAGATGGCTCTCTCCATCACAAGTCTGTTAAAATTGGCTTGAATCACCTCATTGTTGAAAAACCATATTCATCAGAATTGATTATCACATAATCTTGGTTCTGTGTACAATGTTCTCTTGGTTCTACTCACTTTTCTTAGCATCAGTCCATTTAAATCTATCCAGGCCTTTCTGCAATCAGCCTGTGGATCATTTATTATAGAACAATATTTCAAAACATTCATATGCCATAATTTATTCAGCAATTCCCACTCAGTTTCCACTTCCTTGCCACTACAGAAAGGGCTGTCACAAACATTTTTGAACATGTGGGTTCCTTCCTCTTTTTTATGATCTCTTTGGATCACAGACCCAGTAGAGTCACTGCTGGATCAAAGTTTGATAGCCGTTTGGGCATAATTCCAAATGGCTTTCCAGAATGATTGGATCAGTTCACAACCACACCAACAATGTATTAGTGTCCCAGTTTTCCAATATTTCCTCCAACATTTATCATTATCTTTTCCTATCATCTTAGTCAATATGAGAGATATATAGTGGTACCTCAGAGTTATTTTAATTTGCATTTCTCTGGTCAGTAATGATTTAGTGCATTTTTTCATATGATTAGAAATGTTTTTAATTTCTTCATCTGATAATTGTCTGTTCATATCCTTTGACCATTTATCAATTGGAGAATGGCTTATATTCTTATAAATTTGAGTCAATTATCTATATATTTTAGAAATGAGGCTTTTATCAGAACTCTTGGATGTAAATATTTTGCCCCAGTTTTCTGCTTCTCTTCTAATCTTATCTGCATTGTTTTTGTTTGTACAAAACATTTTTAACTTAATATGATCAAAATTATCCATTTTGTATTTCATATTGTACTCTAGTTCTTCTTTGGCCATAAATTCCTTCCTTTTCCACAAATCTGAGAGGTACACTATGCTTTGTTCTTTTAATTTGCTATTTGTATCACTCTTTATGTCTAAATCATGATCCCATTTTGATATTTTCTCAGTATAGGATGTTAGGTATTGATCAATGCCTAGTTTCTGCCATATTATATTCCAACTTTCCCAGCAATTTTTTGTCAAATAGTGAATTCTTATGCCAAAAGCTGGGGTCTTTGGTTTTGTCAAACTCTAGATTATTAAAGTTATCCACTATTTTGTCCCTTGAACCTAACCTATTCCACTGATCAACTAGTTCAGTGGTTCTCAAACTTTTGTTTTCAGTATCTTTGTCCTATTAAAAATTGAGGATCTCTCCAAAGTGTTTTTGTTTATCTGGATTATATTTATAGACATTTACCATATTGGAAATAAAAACTAGTTTTGAATTTATAGACCCTCTAAAATGGTTTCAAAGATCCCTTTGAAAAGGATTCTCTAGACCATATTTTGAGAACCACTGAACTAGTCTATTTCTTAATCAATACTAAATATTTGCTCGACCTATCCAAGAGCACTTAATATTTTTCGAATTTGTTAGATCTGATTTTATTTGTGTGGAAAGTATTTTGTAGTGTTGTTCATATAGTTTCTGACCTTTCCTTGGCAGATAGATTCGCAAATCTTTTATACTATCAGCAACTGCTTTAAATGGAATTTCTTTTTGTAACTCTAACTGTTGGATTTTGTTATTGATATATAAGAATACTGAGGATTTATGTGGGTTTATTTTGTATCTTGCAATATGCTAAAGTTGGGGATTATCTCTAATAGCTTTTTAGTAGAATCTCTGAGGTTCTCTAAGTATATCATCATATCATCTGCAAAGAGTGATAATTTGGTTTCCTTATTACCTACTTTGATTCCTTTAATCTCTTAACTCTTATTGCCAAAGCTAGCATTTCTAATACAATATTGAATACTAATGGTGATAGTGGGCAAACTTGTTTGACTCCTGATCTTATTGGGAGTGGTTGCAGTTTATCCCCATTACATATGATGCTTACTGATGGTTTTAAACAGATGCTACTGACTATTTTAATGAAAAGTCCATTTATTCCTATACTTGTGTTTTTCATAGGAATGAATGTTGGATTTTATCAAACGCTTTTTCTGCATGTATTGAGATGATCATATAGTTTTTGTTCATTTGGTTACTGAAATAGTGAATTATGATAATAATCTTCCTAATATTGAACCAGCCCTGCATTCCTGGTGTAAATCCTATTTGATCATGGTATATTATCTGGGGATGATTTTCTGTAATCTTTTTGCTAATATTTTAGTTAAGATTTTAGAATCAATATTCATTAGGGCAATTGGTCTATAATTTTCTTTCTCTGTTTTTGTCCTACCTGGTTTAGATATCAGTACCATGTCTGTGTCATAAAAGGAATTTGGTAAGAATCCTTTATTCCCTATTTTTTCAAATAGTTTATATAACATTGGAGTTAATTATTCTTTAAACGTTTGGTAGAATTCACATGTCAGTCTATTTGATCCTGGGAATTATGGTTAGAGAGTTGATGAATAGCTTGTTCTATTTCTTTTTCTAAAATGGGAGTATTTAAGCAATTTACTTCCTCTTCTGTTAATCTGGGAAGCCTATATTTTGAAGGTAGTCATCCATTTCATTTAGATTATCAAATTCATTGGCATAAAGTTGGGTAAAGTAACTCCTAATTATTGCTCTAATTTCCTCTTTATTGGAAGAAAGTTCTCCCTTTTCATTTTTAACTAACAATTTGATTTTCTTCTTTCCTTAGGTAATCAGATTTACCAAAGGTTTATCTGTTTTATTGGTTTATTCATAAAACCAACTCTTAGTTTTATTTATTAATTCAATAATCTCTTTTTTATTTTCAATTTTATCAATTTCTCCTTTTAATTTTAGAATTTCAAGTTTAGTATTTGATTGGGGGTTTTTAATTTGGTATTTTTCTAGCTTTTTAAGTTGTAAGCCCAATTCATTGATCTTCTCTTTCTCTATTTTATTCAAGTAAGTCTCTAAAGGTATAAAATTTCCCCTTATTACTGCTTTGGCTGCATGCCACACATTTTGTTATATTGTCTCATTGTTTGTCATTCTCTTGGGTGAAATTATTAAATGATTTGTTTTTCACCCATTTATTCTTTAGGATGAGATTATTTAGTTCCAATCACTTTTTGGTCTATTTACCCCTAGCTTTTTGTTGAATGTAATTTTTATTGCATCGTGATCTGAAAAGAATGCATTTACTATTTCTATCTTTCTGCATTTAATTTTCAGGTCTTTATGTCCTAATATATGGTCAATTTTTGTATAGGTGCCATGAACTGCTGAGAAGAAAGTGTATTTCTTTCTGTCTCCATTCAGTTTTCTCCAAAGATCTATCATGCCTAACTTTTCTAATATCCTATTTACTTCTTTAACTTCTTTCTTGTTTGTTTTGTGGTTTTATTTATCTAGTTGTGAGACTGCAAAGTTGAGATCTCCCACTATTATAGTTTTGCTGTCTATTTCTTCGTGCAACTCTCTTAACTTCTCCTTTAGGTAGTTAGATGCTATACCACTTGGTGCATATATATTTAGTATTGATATTGTTTCATTGTCTATGCTACCCTTTAGCACAGGGTAAATGCTTCCTTCCTTTTCTCTTTTAATTAGATCAATTTTTGCTTTTGCTTGATCTGAGATAAGGATGGCTACCCCTGCTTTTTTGACTTCATCTGAAGCATAATAGATTCTGCTCCAGCCTTTTACCTTTACTCTGTATGTATTTCCCTGCTTTAAATGTGTTTCCTGTAAACAACATATTGTAGGATTCTGGCTTTTGAAACAGTCTGCTATCTGCCTCTGCTTTATGGGAGTTCATTGCATTCACATTTATGGTTAAAATGACTAATTCTGTATTTCTTGCTATCTTATTAGCCTCAGAATATGCTTTTCTTTTTCTTTGCCCTCTTACCACCCCCACACCCCCTCCATCTATCTATCCCTGTTCTGCAGAGGAATTTGGTAACCTCCTTGCCCTGAAGGCAAACCGTAAGGGCTTTTAAAAAAATGATTAAAAAAGACAAGCAGACTCTAACTTGTCTTTTTCTTTTCCTCCTTACCTCCCTCCCCAGTATTAAACTTATGGGCACCACTTGATTCATGCAGCTTTCCCTCTTTATAGTCCCTCCTGCCCCCTTTCAATCCCTTCCTTTTTCTTATATCCTTCCCTTATTACTCTTTCTCTTTTCCCTTTTCCTCTTCCACTTTTTAATGAGGTGAGAGAAGTTTCTCTGTAAACCAAATATGTGAGTTTTTACTTCTTTGAGCCAAACCTGATGAAAGTAAGATCCACACAATGTTCCTCCCCCTCCTTAAATTTCCTCAGATATGATAGTTTTCCTTTGCCTTTTCATGGGATGTAGTTTCCCTCTTTTTATCTCCCCTTTTCCTTTTTTTTCTGATACTATCCCCTTTCCATTTCTACTTCCTCCTTTTATATTATATCAGTAAAATCAAATTATACATGCACTCTTTATGTATGTCCATTGCAGAAATAGTTCTCAAGAGTTCTTTTAATTTGTTTCTGCTTCTCTTGAGTCCTATAGTTGGAGGTCAAAATTTTTGTTTAGTTCTGGTTTTTTCATTAAAAACAAATGGAATTCACCTGTTTCATCAAATGTCCATCTTCTTCCTCGGAAGAAAATGCTCAGTTTAGCTGAGTAGTTTATTACCCTTAGCCAGGTAGTTTATTATTGGCTACATTCCAATTTCTTTTGCCTTTCAGAATATTAGATTCCAGGCCCTTTGGTCCTCTAATGTGGAAGTAGCTAGATCCTAAGTGATCCTTACGGTGGCTCCTCGGTATTTGAATTTTTTTTTTTTTTTTTTTTTTTTTTTTTTTTTTGTAGCTGCTTGTAATATTTTTTTCTTAGACTGATTGTTCTGAAATTTAGCCACAAAATTCCTTGGGGTTTTTATTTTCAGAAGGTGTTTGATGAATTCTTTCAATGCCTGTTTTACCTTCTGGTAAAGTTTTGCCATCTGGGAAGTTCTCTTTGATGATTTCTTATAAAATGTGTCCAGGCTCTTTTTCTCTTTTTTCATCATAATTTTCAGGAAGTTCAATAATCCTCAGATTATCTCTCCTGGATCTATTTTCCAGGTCTGTTTTTTTTTTTTTCCAAGTGGATATTTAACTTTTTTTTCTATTTTTTCTTTCTTTTTTTTTACTTTGCTTGACTGATTCTTGATATTTCAATGAATTCATTTCTATTTGTTTAGTTCTGATTTTTAATGAGTTATTTTCTTCATTAGCTTTTTTAACTTCTTTTTGTATATGTCCAATTGAGTTCTTAAATGAGTTGTTTGTTCTATGGAATTTTTTCCATTTCATTATTTCTTTTTCTTTTTTGCTGTTATTTTCTTTTTTTTCTATCCACAAATCCTACTTTCCTGGAAGTTCTTTATCTTTTTCAATTCACAAATTCTATTTTCCTGGGAGTTCTTTAACTCACAGGAACTCACAGTTGTTTAACTCACCCAGTTATATGGACCTCATTTTTGATTGTCAAATTAATTGTTTGCAAAAAATGTTTATTACCAATAACTGTAAAAGTTATATTTTCAAAAGCAATCCAGAATATTTTTGCTCTTTTATTGGCATTGAAATATATTGTTACATAAAAAAAATTGCAACTGGGCTACTGACATTTTAATTATAGAAAGTAAGGGAACAAATCATATTGAATCTCTTACAAATGTGCTATTTGTTAAAGGAAAATTTAACTTGTTCTCCTTATTAGCTATTACATAATTTTTCAATTCACATTTCAGGAAGTTCTTTTCTTTTTCCACTTTATCAAATTTCTCTTTTAGTGATTTATATGCCTTTTCTGTATTCTCTTGCACAGCTTCTCTTTACTTTCCCCAATTTTCTTCTAGCTCTCTTTTAAGATCTTTTATAATTTCTTCTAGGAGAGCCTTGTATGATGGGGATCAGTTACATCCCTTTTTAAGGTTTAATCTGGAGACTCTCTGCTATTAGTCTCTTTGGGGTTGAAAACCTGCTCTCTTTCTGTATAGAAGGTATCAATGATTAGAGTCTGCTTTGCTTTTTTACTCATTTTTTTTTAAAGCCCTTACAGTATGCCTTCAGTGCAAAGAGGTTACCAGCTTCCTCTGCAAAACAAGATAGATAGATGAACAGTAGCTGACTTGCAAACAGGCTGCTAAGAGTTGCCAAGCTGTGGAAGTACCCTGGGAAGAGCCCCTCAGTGGAAGTGTCTCTGCCCTAGAAGTGTGGAAGTACTGCCACACTGCTGGAAGTTCTACTGCCTTGGTCAGAACACCTCCCCCCTTCGCCCAGGCCCCAGTCCATTCAGATTTGTGACTGCCTTGGGCAGAGTGTCCCTGCTATGTAGAAGTGTCAGTGCCCTGGGTAAAAGCCCTGTGCTGCAGAATATGGCTGCACAACTGTGCTGTGGTCTGTGCAAGTCACTTTTGGACTCGCTGGGTGGGTATAGCCAGGTCCTGTTAGATTCTGACTTTTTTTGGAACACATTCTACTTTTGGAGTTTGTGTAACTTTTCTGCTTATCTGCTGCTTTGCAACTAAATTAGAGCAGGCAAACTGTAGTAAAGTCCTCCCTGCAATTTCTCCACCCGTGGAGACCACCTCTGCCCTGGTTTGCTCAGTGTACTAGCCTCTGTGTTCTGCTTTCCTGCCTGTGCTGGCCTACTCTTACTGATCAGGACTAACCTTTACTGGAGATCTTCCAAATTATCTCTGCCTGGTAATTTGTTGTACTCCCAATATTGGTGGATTTTACCCATTAAGCACTATTTCTGAAGCTGAATTTAGTAATTAGTAGTGAGGCTAGAAAGATAGCTAAGAATGACACATGTGTCTTTGCCGTCTTGACTCTGACCCAGATAGTTGTCTCTTGAAAAGAAATGAATGAAAATTTAAAAAATAACAAATATCATAAAAAGCTTCAATGAATAAAGCAAAAAACATAGGGAATTATGTAATAGCTAATAAGGAGAACAAGTTAAATTTCCCTTTAACAAATAGCATATTTGTAAGAGATTCAATATGATTTGTTCCCTTACTTTCTATAATTAAAATGTCAGTAGCCCAGTTGCAATTTTTTTTTATGTAACAATATACTTCAATGCCAATAAAAGAGCAAAAATATTCTGGATTGCTTTTGAAAATATAACTTTTACAGTTATTGGTAATAAACATTTTTTGCAAACAATTTGACAATCAAAAATGAGGTCCATATAACTGGGTGATTATTTTAGTTAGGCTGTCATTTATGGAGGAGGTGATGTGGCATTATTTTATTTACATTTGGGGGCAATCAGTGTTAAGTGACTTGCCCTGGGTTACATACCTACTAAGTATCTGAGACCAATTTGTACTTAGGTCCTTTTGACTTCAGGGCTGTTGCTCTATTTACTGGACCACCTTACTTTTCCTTTGAAATACTTAAAACATGCTTTAACTACAATTGAAGGGGAAAGATACTTTTTCTATTCTTTATGTCATTCTTGGATAAAAAAGAGATTGATATAACAATTATTGGACTTAATGCTATAGTAAGTAAATAATTCTGTATGGTCAGATCTATCAAAGCCTTTTCAGTGATCCAGACAGCTTTAACAAACTTCAATAGAGATTTATTAACAAATGATAATTGTAAGATTCTGGTTAATTTTCTGGAGATCTCTGGACCAGCCTTCATTTCATCAGAATAATCACCAAGAGAATAGCCAGAGATAAAGTCCAAAAATCTTTATTGTCTCCTTCACAGTCTTGTCTCCTTGCCTGGGACCCGAGCTAGCTTTCTGGAGGTCCTCTGGGATGTGTCTTGGTTTCTGTGGGGGAGGCAGGAGGCATGCCACAACAATCTTTGTCTTGAAGTCTCCCTGAGTCCAGGAGCTTGTGCTACAGCCTCCAGCCTTCTTTCTTCTTTGAGTCTGTTCCAGTCCCCCATGGTGATAGCTTTAAAAATGTCTTCTCAGTGTCTTTTCCTTCAGACATGGGGATGACATCTGTTTTCTTCCCTCTCAAAGAGAAATGCAAGAAGAAACTGAAGCAATTTGAAGTTTGAAGAAGGATTGAATTCTCATGCTCTCTTGCCAACTCCACCCTGCCCCTCATATGATTCTTGTATAAATTGCTGTAGTTTTTTGACAAGATTTTGCTTAAAATATATAACGATGTTCATTAATGATTTTGGCCTATAATTTTCTTTTCAGGTTTTATTTTTCCCTATTTTAAGTATTAGAAATATATTTGTCTCATGAAAAAATTTGGATATAATGTTTTCCTTGTCAAATTTTGAGAACAATTTGTGAAACATGTGTGCTAATTGTTTTTTAAAAGTTTGAACAAGTTCTTAAGTGGAACTATCAAGCAAAGGAGTTTTCTTTGCTTGTACTTTTTGAGGTAGATATCTGAGACTGGGATATTTAAGATCTCTTTCTGGTCTTCCAATAATTTGACTACTTTATGTTTTTTTTTAAACACATTATTTTCTATTTCTTTTGTGAGTTTTCAGTTTCTTAGCACATAACTATGAATAGTATAATTTGATTATATTTATTTCTTGATTTAATTTTTGCTTTCATTGATTTAATTTTTTCTTTCTTCCTTATAATCAAATATGCTAAAAATCATAAATTTAAAATAAATTTAAATTAAATCTCAAAGAAATAGTTTCCAGTCTTATTTTATCAATACTATGGATTTTTTGTTTCCAATTTATTTTTCCTCTAATTTTAATCTTTTCTGCTTATTTTTTATTTATTTCTTGCTTTCTAATTTACTAAGAAATGCATATTCAGTTCATTAATCTATTTTTTCTATTTTGTCAATCTATATTTGTAGACCTATGATTTCTTCCAAGAATTTTATTAATCTGCCAAATTTTGATATGTCAGTTTCATTATTATAATTTTATTTCATACAATTATTAATTCTTTCTACATTTTGTCCTATAGCCTTCTCATTGTCCAGGATTTCATTGCTAAATTTCCATTTGAATCAGTGTCTTTTAAAAGTTTGTGGTCTCTGTACTAAGAACATTTTATTGTATTGTAATATGTATCCTGAAAATATATATATATTTGTTCTTTCTGGCTTTTTATATCTATTCCCAATATTTCTGGGGTAATACAAGATATATTTTTTGTAAAAATTCAATCTAATCCTGAGAAATATGTATATTTCTTTAGAAAATGCCTCAAATCTTTAAAAGCTCTAATTTCCCAAGAAATTTGTTGCACTCTTTATTTTCCTTCTTGTTTTTATTTTTCTTAGTCTTATCCAAAACAGAGATTATGAAATTTTTTGTTACTATTGCATTATTATCTGTGTTTTTGTATCTCTTAGTCAATGTTACTCTTTTACTTTATTTTTATTTTAATAGCCTTTTATTTACTTTACAGCATTGTAAATACAAGTTATTTATTTTACAGCATTGACAATTGCCAAACCTCTTGTTACAATTTTTCCCCTCCTTCCCCTCCCCTCTCCCCCAGATGGCAGGATAACCAGTAGATGTTAAATATATTAAAATATAAATTAGATACACAATAAGTATACATGACCAAACCATTATTTTGCTATACAAAAAGAATTGGACTCTGAAATATTGTACAATTAGCCTGTGAAGGAAATCAAAAATGCAGGTGGGCAAAAATATAGAAATTGGGAATTCAATGTAATGGTTCTTAGTCATCTCCCAGAGTTCTTTTGCTGGGCATAGCTGGTTCAGTTCATTCCTGCTCCATTGGAACTGATTTGGTTCATCTCATTACTGAGGATGGCCAGGTCCATCAGAATTGGTCATCATACAGTATTGTTGTCGAAGTATATAATGATCTCCTGGCCCTGCTCATTTTCTTAGCATCAGTTTGTGTAAGCCTCTCCAGGCCTTTCTGAAATCATCCTGTTGGTCAATGTTACTCTTTTGAATTTGGTTGTTAATGTATTTAGAAAATGATTTATTGACCTCTTCTATCATAAAGACAATACAATATCTCCTCAAGTATTTTTGTTAAATATTTTTGGATGGTGCTATTCCCAATAACTCTCTTATTCTCACTTCTTATCCTTCATTATCTTTGTTATCCCTTTTTGAAATTTTGCTTATTTGTCTTTTTTGTTTTTATCTGGTTATAAAATATTACTCATTTTTTCTTCTCAGTGAAGTAGATTCTTCGTTTCTCTCTTTCCCTGCAAATATTACTCTTTATTTGTTTTCCTTTTAATTGTTGTGCCCTCTTTCAATAATAATTTCTCTTAATTTTCATTACTTTAACTCTCAGCCTACTCCAGACTCTCATTCCCTGGTTCATGACCTTGTAGATATCTAGTTCCTTTCTGTTTTCTGTTTTCTTCATGGAATAACAAATCTTCTCCCCCATTCTGGGGTCTCCTCTAGTTTAGTTTTTTCACTGTTTTGCAGTATGTTTTTTGGATTCCCCTTTTTCCATCATATCTCATTTGTCATTTTCAGAAAAATAGCAATTTCTGTAGGTGACAGAATACCTCTCTTCCCTATGTCCATGATCATGAAATACCACACTGATCTGTATCCTCCCCCTGGTTTCCTTTTTTTCTTCTTTACCTCAAAATCTCCTTATTGGTTTCATTTCCTCTTATTTCTCCAGCTGAAGTTCAAAATCCTTTACTCCAAAATAGGACAATAGTACAAGGTTCCTATATCCCTTCATAGATACCTCTCTTTACTAATGAAAGTATCCACCAGTGGAATAATTTACTATAATCAAACAAAATATTCTTCATTTTCTTCCCCATTATTGTCTTTCCCTCCTCTTCTTCACTTATTCTTCTGGCAGTTTTTCATGCTTTAGAGACCATAGAGGTCACCTTCCCTTCCTTGCTAATTCTCAATTTGATCCAAGCTTATCAAACATTTCTCTCTCTCATTCTCCTCACCTTACCCTTCTCAAGCACTCTCTCATTTTATAATGTAATCCAATAAAAACAAACATTTATTTACTTGTAGATAAGGTGTCAAGTGGTTCTTTCCATCATACCTCAGACCCACCTCTCTACTGTTACCTCCACTTGATTTCTGTCTTCATTCTTATCTCCTCATATATATTTTAAAAAGAAGTCTTTTTACCAGTTTCTAAGTGCTCACTCTATTGTTGTTGCTATCTCTGCTGTATCTCTTAACCCCTGCTGCATGTCTGTTGTCTGGAATTGAGAAGCAAACCTTTGCTTTAAGAAACAAAACTAAAGAGCTTTTTAGTTCTGCTTTTCTCTTTAAGAATGTTTCAAACACTTTTTTTTTAAATTTTTGAACATTTATCTTTTTATTTACTTATATTTAAGTTCATAGTTTCAGGATGGGGCACCCTGTGCTCCATTTTTAACTCCATTTTTCTCCAACAAATTTTTTCTGACTTTTTTCTTCTGGAATATCTAGCATCCTTTATGTATTATGTGTTTGAAATCAGTATATTTCACTTAGAGAGTTTATTTTCTTTTAATATTATTATTTGTTGCATCTCTTTTTTCTATATTGATTTCTTCAATTTTGTATATTTGATTCACCCCCTCTTTAGATTTTTTTGGTAACATTGTCAATACAGATTCACATTTTTTTTTTCTATTCTGCCCATTATTTTTGTTGTTTAGGCTATAAATTCTCCTCTCATAATTCTTATTTATTTTTTAAATCATTCTGAAATAGTATATTGTGGTTCCATGTTTCCCTTAAATTGCCAAAAGTCTTCTGTCTCATCAAGTGTTAGAAGATTTCCCTGTCTTTCAGTATTTCTTAATAAATAGCTGTTTATTAGATGTAGAAGCCAAATTTTCTTATGCTATTAATTTTCCCATTGATTTATCTTTTTTATATTCACAGTAGTTGACTTTTCTTTTTTCTGAGATTTTTGGTAATTTCTCCCCTCTTGCTCACTTTATGATTTCTTTTCTGAAGGTGGCTTTCCATAGGACTGGATCCCAAAATGTCTCAGCCTCTTTCCAATTCACAGACAACTAATCTAGGCATCTGACCCAAGTTATTTAGGGAAGGGGGAGAAATGATCCCAGCTTTCTGGGCTCTTTCTCTCAGGCTTAGTGGAGTACCATACCAATTCCCTTTAGCTAATGGTGTACTATCCTGTTCTCTCTGTTCCTCATTTCTCTACCCTGACAGGGGTTTATTTCTATTATTTTGAATTTGGTTCTCTGAGGTTGTGGGATGGGGAATAAAAGATAAATTTAGGTTGTGATTTTGAGCTTTATTTCAAGGCCAGATAGATGTGTTGTCCCTTTATTTCTAAACTTACTCTTTTCTGCAGAAATCTTTTGCAACTGAGAAGGCTATTACAGCACTGGCTTTTATGGCCTCAGGAAACATCCAAAACCTGAAATTCAAATCCCTAGGACACTGGAAAGAGAGGGTAAACTGACATATTGGGTTGTATTTTGTGACAAGCCTGTGAGTGAGGTCCTTGGGTTAGCTAAAGCAATCGCATTGTTGGTAGCTTGGATAGTGGGAAAGGAAGGGTTCAGGATAGGAGTCAAGTTATGGTTGGCTTTTTTTTTTTAATCTTCATTTTAAATCATTCATTTAAATCTTCATATACTTCTCTGAGTATATAAAACCATTATCAAACATGGAGCCTCCTAGCCAGTCAGCAACACATATGAGTTTAGCCCAAATAAAATTAAAATGTAATTTAAATATATTTAATTAAATAAATAAAAATACAATACAGCACATTAATAAGTGGTTTTTCTATATCGATGTGAGGCCCAAAGGATCATTAGCCATCATTTAATGGCTGCTATTTCTTTCTTTTTTTATTATAACTTTTTATTGACAGAACCCATGCCTGGGTAATTTTTTTTACAACATTATCCCTTGCACTCACTTCTGTTCCAACTTTTCCCCTCCTTCCCTTCACCCCCTCCCCAAGATGGCAAGTGGTCCTATACATGTTAAATATATCACAGTACATGCTAGATACAATATATGTGTGCAGAACCGAACAGTTCTCTTGTTGCACAGGGAGAATTGGATTCAGAAGGTAAAAATAACCTGGGGAGAAAAACAAAAATGCAAATAGTTTACATTCATTTCCCAGTGTTCTTTCTTTGGGTGTAGCTGCTTCTGTCAATCCTTGATCAATTGAAACTGAGTTAGATCTCTTTGTTGAAGAAATCCACTTCCATCAGAATACATCCTCATACAGTATCATTGTTGAGATATACAATGATCTCCTGGTTCTGCTCATTTCACTTAACATCAGTTCATGTAAGTCTCACCAAGCCTCTCTGTATTCATCCTGCTGGTCATTTCTTACAGAACCATCATATTCCATAACATTCATATACCACAATTTACCCAACCATTCTCCAATTGATGGGCATCCATTCATTTTCCAGTTTCTAACGGCTGCTATTTCTATTTAAATTTCATACCACTTTTCTAGACCATGAAAAATACTGAAGTTAGTTTTCATGTATAATTTGTTAGCTTTTAAGAGATGATGTATATCAGAGAAAATTATTAGGCCTTTGTCTTATTGGTTTTATTATCTGGAAGTCTACCTACAATTATAATTGAATTAAGTGCTAA
This sequence comes from Sarcophilus harrisii, assembly GCF_902635505.1. NCBI lineage: Eukaryota > Metazoa > Chordata > Mammalia > Dasyuromorphia > Dasyuridae > Sarcophilus > Sarcophilus harrisii. The sequence goes on from NC_045428.1 coordinate 422,020,917, forward strand.
ATTTGAGTTAGAGGTTCATGAAAATATAGATTTTTTTTAATATAAAATTTCAAAAATTCCATGAAATCTATCCATGAGTCTTTAGAATTCAAGTTGAGCTCCAGTTTTAAAGGCTAAATTTTCCTTATCTCAATTTATTTTCTTTCTTTTTCATTCTTTATGTTTTAGATGTAATATTCCCCCCTTTCAATTGATAAACACTTATGTATCCTTTAAGGTTTATTTCCAATACTACATTAGAGTTCACCTAGCTTTTATTTCAAACTTTGTAAAGCAGTTTTATATCTTACTTTCAATTTTGATATCTTCATGTGTCCTATTTGTCTATAATGAGAGAAGGGACTAGATTATCAATACTTTTTATCATTTCCTGGATGAAATACATGGATAATTAATCACTGTTGGATTTAATTTATTTATAAGCAATTAACATATAATGATTTTGTAGTCATGTAGTTAATACTTATATGCATATCATATCTCTATGGCTAGATTATATATTCTATGAGAGGACATATTATTTTAAAAATGTTTTTGTATCTCTATTAGAGTTTAGCCAAGAAGAGACAATCTAGGTGGTTGTTAATAATTCTGTTTTTGGAAACTGGCTCGGTCTGCACAAATCTTCTGTCTCCAGATGCTGTTTATTTTCACTATCTGGTCTTGATACATGAAATATTTTCCTTCCTTATTTCCACCTCCAACCTTCCCTGACTTCAAGTCCTAGCTAAAATCTAGTCTTCTACTGGGGAAGTCTTTCCTGAGGCTCCTTAATGCTGATGTCTTTTTTCTATGCTTTCTATTTTATTATATATATCTTATTTATACAGAGTTGGCTTTGATTTTATCCTGTCTTCTGCATTACTTTGTTTCCCCAATATTAATACAGTGCATAGTATATAATAGGTGTTTCATAAACTTAATTTTCCTGGTCCTCAGTTTACTCATTTGTAAAATAGAAAGAATGATGCCTGAAAAATCTGCTTTACAGGTGAATTAAATGAAATCATGTGCGAAAAGAGTTTGAAAAAGTTAAAGGACTGTACAAATGTTATTCCTTATGTTGTGCTTTGCATACTTACAAGACAATAAATGGTCATTGGAAGAATGGTTGAATTAATGAAAAGTAAAGGTAAAGACATATCTCATGAGAAGCCAACTTTGGAATCTTCTCTTTTTTTCTCTAGCCATGCTTCAAGTTTTTCATGTTTATAGTTCAGGGTCTCTTTTTTGTTCCCCCATGGGAAATCATATAGTAGCCTAAGCATCAATTCAATTCAATTTACATTTAATGGATGAAGGAGTTTCCTCACCAAAAACTTATGCACTCAGTGAAAAGAAAAAAGGCAAATCATCAGATGATATTTATTGAACATCAAGAATGTACTGTACACTAAACAGAACACAAAGAGAACCGTTTATTTTAACACATATTGAGAAATACACTTGAAAGCAATTGTACCAAATGTCAATTTGTAATGTGCTCTAGGGCAAGAAAGAAGGAGGGGGGGAATTTTCCTAGTGAGAAATAAAAACAGATATTCATTAATACAATTTCATAATAATAAATTCAATTACAAACTATTTCCTGACATTCTTAAACTTGGCATCTTCTAATATTGTATCAAAATTAGTCTTATTTTTCACTATTTTAAAATTTTGATAGTATATGTTTTAATTCCTTTTGAAATGTCATCTAAATGTATAGTAGTATAGTATAGTAGAGCCAGAAATCCTTGGAAGTTGCCACAGCAACATCCCTTCAATTATATGCATAAAATTGATTTGTTTTAAGGTGAATGTTAGTTGAGTGAGGGATAGCATGCAGACAAAATATTCCAAGTTGATGGAAGAGTAGAGATAATAATGAATTAAGAGGAAGGAATAAAAAGTAAGAGGTTTGGATAGAACCATTTGTAAGCAAATAAAGAAAAGCTAGAAAAGTTGTTTTTGGCAGGATCTCATGAATTTGGTGGCATGTGGAGAGAAGGGAAAAACCAAGAATATGGGGTAAGGAGACATTTGTATTAAGATAATATGCAGTGGACACGCATACTGCTGCCCTTATGGCAAATAGCATCTCAATAGAGCCTTTATCCTTGAAACTCAAATCCCTGAGATCTGGGGTATCCAGAGGTTGACAGAATACAAAGGTTACTAATCTTTATAGCTGAGAAAGGATAAGAAGAAAATATGGATGCATCATCAGAATAGAGATTATACTAAATTCCTACATCTTTTCAAATATGCTATTATTATTCTTATCACTTCCAATGCCAAGCATTTTTGCCTCTTAATCAAAACGTTTAAAAGGTAACTTTTTTAAATGGGGTTTGAGAAATTTCAATAATGTGGCTACTACTGCTGTGTCCTAATTCTTGTCCTACACAAGAACAAAAGGAAGGAAGAAAAGAAAATAAGAAGAAAGGAAGGACATAGCCCTAGCTAAAATTGTGAAACAAGAAAACTTTTTCTCCTCTGTTTTTATTCACTCTATTTGACTTTATTTCCATTTAATCTCAAATGTCCAATGATCTCATGTTGGCTCCCATAATATATAGCTTCTCACTTCAATACCTTATCCATACCTTTTTTTTTAACTTGGGGGGTGATTCTTTTCACATATACTCATAGTAGACATCCAACCTAATTAAACATGAGATAGTAGAAAAGTGAGTTGTGGGGATAAAGAAGTAGGAATGCAGACCAAGTTGTTATGAATTAAGCTGCAAATATGGAGCAAGGGCAGGTTATTAATATATAGTTAGTCAATAAGCATTTATTAAGTGATCACTATATGCCAGACACTATACCAAGTGCTGGGCATATGAAAAGAGGCTAATTTCAGTTTTTGCCTTCAAAGAGCTCACAATCAGATGGGGAAGAGCAATTATGTACAAACAAGCTGTGTTTAATAAAAGAATGAGAGGAAAATAATGAAAGAGAGAAGGCTCTAGATTAAGAGGTTATGGAAAGTTTTCTGTAGAAGATGAGATATTTATTGAAGACTTAAAAGAATCTGAGGAATCCAGTAGGCAATGATGAAAAGAGAAAACACTCCAGAGAAAATGCTGATATATAATCAAGACACTCCATTTCTCAGTTCCATGGCATTTACCATATTGAAGATGATGTGCTGAGGATTAACATGTACAAAGACTAGAGAGGTAGGAGGGACCTAGACTATGAAAGGCTTTAACTACTAAACAGCAAATTTTGTTGTTGATGACAAATCAATTGAATTTAAGAAAGGAAGTGACATGATCAGACTCACATTTTAGGAAAATCACTTTGGTGACTAAATGGAGAGTGGATTGGAATGGGGAAAGATAACAGAATTTATCCTGTTTTTTTTTTTTAATTTTTAACACATTTCTTTATGAATCATGTTGGGAGAGAAAAAATCAGAGCAAAATAGAAAAACCATAACAACAAAAAAAAATTAAAAAACCAGAAAAAAAGAAGAGAATATAGCATATGTTGATTTACATTCAGTCTGCATAGTTCTATCTCTCTAAGTGAATGGAATTTTCCATCCAAAATTTATTGGGTTTGCATTGGATCACTGAACTGCTGAGAACCAAGTTCTTCATAGTTGATCATCGCACACTGTTGCTATTATTGTGTATAATGTATTCCTGGTTCTGCTTGTTTCTGTCAACATCAGTTTGTGTAAATCTTTCCAGACCCTTTTAAAATCAGCTTATTCATAATTTTTATAGAACAATAATATTCCACTAAATATACCACAAGTTGTTCAGCCATTTATCAGTTGATGGTCATCTACTCATTTTCCAATTCTTTGCTACCACAAAAAGAACTGCTACAAACATTTATGCACATATGGGCCTTTCCTCCCTCCCTTTGTTCCCCCTATTGATGTTTTCTTCTTCGAAATGCATTTTTTTTAGTTTTATAAAATAATATTTTGATAATTTGATAAGTATGGCACTGAATAAGTAAACCAATTTAGGCAGAATTGTCATTTTTTATATAATAGCTGGACCCAGCCATGAATAAATGATATATTTTTTCCAATTGTTTACATTTGATTTTATTTGTGTGACAATTGTTCATATACTTCTTGGGTTTGTCTTGGCAGGGAAAACCCCAAATATTTTATTTTGTCTACAGTAATTTTAAGTGGAATTTCTCCTTCTATCTTTTGCTGATGGGCTTTGTCAATATTACATAGAAATGTTGATGGTTTGTCTTAGTTTCTTTGATATTCTGCAATTTTGCTAAAGCTATGAATTGTTTCCAGTAGGTGTTGGATGATTTTCTAGAATTCTCTAAGTACATCATCATATCATCTGCAAAGAGTGATAGTTTTATTTCCTTATTGCATATTCTAATTCCTTTAATTTCTTTTTCTTTTCTTATTGCTAAAGTCAACATTTCTAGAATAATGTTGAATAATGGTGGTGATAATCACCATCCTTGCTTTACCCTTGATCTTATTGGAAATACATCCAGCTTCTCTGCATTACAAATAATGCTTGCTCTAGGTTTTAGATAAATACTGCTTATTATTTTAAGGAAAGATCCCTTTATCGCTAAGCTCTCTAGTATTTTTAATAGGAATGAATGCTGCATTTTGTCAAAAGCTTTTTCTGCATCTATTGAGATTATCATATGATTTCTATGGGTTTTGTTATTGATATGGTTTTATGGTAATAGTTTTCCTGATATTGAACCAGCCCTGGATTTCTGGTATAAATCCCACTTGCTCATAGTATATTATCCTGCTGATAAGTTGCTGTAATCTCTTTGTTAACATTTTATTTAATTTTTTTTTGCATCAATATTCATTAGGCAGATTGGTCTGTGATTTTTTTCTGTGTTTTGGCTCTTTCTAGTTTAGGTTTCAATGTCATATTCATGTCATAGAAGAGTTTGGCACATGCTTTAATCTATTCTTCCAAATAAATCACCCAGTATTGGAATTAATTGTTCTTTAAATGTTTGGCATAATTCTTTTTTTTTTTTCTTTTCCTTTTTTTTTTTCCTTTTTTTAATTTAATTTTTTTAATTTTAATATCCTTTTATTTACAGGTTATATGTATGGGTAACGTTACAGCATTGACAATTGCCAAAACTCTTGTTCCATTTTTTCCCCCTCCTTTCCCCTACCCCCTCCTCCAGATGCCAGGATGACCAGTAGATGTTAAATATATTAAAATATAAATTAGATACACAATAAGTATACATGACCAAACCGTTATTTTGCTATATAAAAAGAATCAGACTCTGAAATATTGTACAATTAGCCTGTGAAGGAAATCAAAAATGCAGGTGGGCAAAAATATAGGGATTGGGAATTCAATATAATGGTTTTTAGTCATTTCCCAGAATTCTTTCACTGGGCATAGCTGGTTCAGTTTATTACTGCTCCATTGGAACTGATTTGGTTCATCTCATTGCTGAGGATGGCCAGGTCCATCAGAATTGGTCATCATATAGTATTGTTGAAGTATATAATGATCTCCTGGCCCTGATTGTTTCACTCAGCATCAGTTCGTGTAAGTCTCTCCAGGCCTTTCTGAAATCATCCTGTTGGTCATTTCTTACAGAACAGTAATATTCCATAATATTCATATACCACAATTTATTCAGCTATTCTCCAATTGATGAGCATCCACTCAGTTTCCATTCTGGTTACTACAAAGAGGAGTGCCACAAACATTCTTGCACATACAGGTCCCTTTCCCTTCTTTATGATCTCTTTGGGATATAAGCCCAGTAGTAACACTGCTGGATCAAAGGGTTTGTGCAGTTTGATAATTTTTGAGCATAGTTCCAAATTGCTCTCCAGAATGTTTGGATGTATTCACAATTCCACCAAAAATGTTAGTGTCCTTGTTTTCCCACATCCCCTCCAACATTCCACATTATCTTTTATTGTCATTCTAGCCAATCTGATAGTTGTGTAGTGGTATCTCAGAGTAGTCTTAATTTGCATTTCTCTGATTAATAATGACTTGGAGCATATTTTCTTATGGCTATGTTTCAATTTCTTCATCTGAGAATTGTCTGTTCATATCCTTTGACCATTTATCAATTGGAGAATGGCTTGATTTCTTATAATTAGAGTCAATTCTCTATATATTTTGGAAATGAATCCTTTATCAGAACCATTGACTGTAAAAATATTTTCCCATTTTATTGCTTCCCTTCTAACCTTGTCTGCATTAGTTTTGTTTGTACAAAAACTTTTCAGTTTGGTAATCAAAATTTTCTACTTTGTGATCAGTAATGATCTTTAGTTCTTCTTTGGTCATAAATTCCTTCCTCTTCCACAGGTCTGAGAGGTAAACTATCCTGTGTTCCTCGAATTGATTTATAATCTCATTCTTTATGCCTAGGTCATAAACCCATTTTGACCTTATACCAAAGTATATGGAGTTAAGTGTGGGTTCATGCCTAGTTTCTGCCATAGCAGTTTCCAGTTTTTCCAGCAATTTTTGTCAAACAGTAAGTTCTTATCCCTAAACCTGGGGTCTTTTGGGTTTGTCAAACACTAGGTTACTATAGTTATTGACTGTTTTGTCCTTTGAACCCTACATATTCTGCTGATCAACTAATGTATTCCTTAGTCAATACCAAATGGTTTTGGTAACTGATGCTCTGTAATATAATTTTAGATCCGGAACAGTTAAGTCACCTTTGTTAGATTTTTTTTTTCATTAATTCCCTTGAAATTCTTGACCTTTTGTTTTTCCATATGAATTTTGTTCTTATTTTTTCTAAGTCATTAAAATAGTTTTTTGGGAGTCTGATTCGTGTAGTGCTAAACAAATAGATTAGTTTAGGTAGTATTGTCATCTTTATTATATTTGCTTGCCCTATCCAAGAGCATTTAATATTTTTCCAATTGGTTAGATCAGACTTAATTTTTGTGAAAAGTGTTTTGTAGTTTTGCTTATAAAGTTTCTGATTTTTCCTTGGCAGATAGATTCCTAAGTATTGTATACTATTAGTAGTTACTTTAAATGGAATTTCTCTTTGTAACTCTGACTGTTGGATTTTGTTAGTGGTATATAAGAATGCTGATGATTTATGTAGGTTTATTTTGTAACCTGCAATTTTGCTAACGTTGTTGATTATTTCTAATAACTTTTTATAGAATCTCTGTGTTTCTTTAAGTATAACAACATATCATCAGGAGAGTGATAATTTGGTTTCCTCATTGCCTACTCTAATTCCTGTAATCTCTTTTTCAACTCTTATTGGCAAAGCTAGAATTTCTAATACAATATTGAATAGTAACGGTGATAGTGGGCAACTTTGTTTCACTCCTGATCTTATTGGGAATGGTTGCAGTTTTTCCCCATTACATATGAGGCTTACTGATGGTTTTAAATAGATGCTGCTGATTATTTTAAGGAAAAGTCCATTTATTCCTATACTCTCAAGTGTTTTTAATAGGAATGGGTGTTGGATTTTATCAAATGCTTTTTCTGCATCTATTGAGATGATCATATGGTTTTTGTTAATTTGGTTATTAATATGGTCAATTATATTGTTAGTTTTCCTAATATTGAATCAGCCTTGCATTCCTGGTATAAATCCTACTTGATCATAGTATATTATCCTGGGGTCTAGTCTTTTTGCTAATATCTTATTTAAGATTTTAGCATCAATATTCATTAGGGAGATTGGTCTATAATTTTCTCTCTCTCTTTTCAACCTACTTGGTTTAGGTATCAATACCATGTCTGTGTCATAAAAGGAGGTAGGACTCCTTCATTCCCTATTTTATTAAATAATTTATATAGCATTGGGGCCAATTGTTCTTTAAATATTTGGTAGAATTTATATGTAAATCTATCTGGTCCTGGGGATTTTTTCTTAGTGAGTTGATTAATAGCTTGTTCTATTTCTTTTTCTCAAATGGACTATTCAAGCAATATACTTCCTCCTCTGTTAATCTGGGAAGTCTATATTTTTGGAGGCAGTCATCCATTTCACTTAGGTTATCAAATTTATTGGCATAATGTTGGGCAAAGTAGTTCCTTATTATTTCTCTAATTTCCTCTTCATTGGTGGAAAGTTCTCCCTTTTCATTTTTATGACTACTAATTTCATTTTCCTCTGTCTTTTTCTAATCAGATTTACCAAAGGCTTATCTATTTTATTGGCTTTTTCATAGAACCAACTCTTTGTTTTATTAATTAGTTCAATAGTATTTTTAATTTTAATATTATTAATTTCTCCTTTTAATTTTAGATTTTAAAATTTAGTATTTGATTGGGGGTTTTAAATTTGGTCTTTTTTTAGTTTTTTTTAGTTGCATGCTCAATTCACTGATCTTCTCTTTCTCTGTTTTATTTAAGTAAGCCTCTAAGGATATAAAATTTGTTCTTATTACCACTTTGGCTGCATCCCACAAATTTTGGTATGATTTCTCATCATTGTCGTTATTTTGAGTGAAATTATTAATTGTATGTCTAATTTGCTGTTTCATCCAATCATTCCTTAAGATGAGATTGTTTAGTTTCCAAATTAGTATTTACCTCTAACTTTTTGTGGAATGTAATTTTTATTGCATCTTGATTTGAAAAGAAAGCATTTACTATTTCTGCCTTCTTGCATTTAATTTTGAGGTCTTTATGTCCTAATATATGGTCAAATTTTGAATAGGTTCCATGAACTGCTGAGAAGAATGTATATTCATTTCTGTCTCCATTCAATTTTCTCCAAAGATCTATCTTACTGAATTTTTCTAATATTCTACTTACCTCTTTAATTTCTTTCTTATTTGTCTAATTCAGAGAGTGCAAGGTTGAGATCTCCCACTTTTACAGTTTTGCTGTCTATTTCTTCTTGCAACTCTCTTAACTTCTCCTTTAGGAAGTTAGATGCTATACCACTTGGTCCATATATGTTTAGTACTGCTTTTGCTTCATTGTCTATGCTACCCTTTAGCAAGATATAGTTTCCTTCCTTATCTCTTTTAATTAGATCAATTTTTGCTTTAAATTTGAGATAAGCATGGTTACCCCTGCTTTTTTGACTTCACCTGAAGGATAATAAATTCTGCTCCAGCCTTTTACCTTTACTCTGTATGTATCTCCCTGCTTTAAATGTGTTTCCTGTAAACAACATATTATAGGGTTTTGACTTTTGATCCAGTCTGTTATCTGCCTCCTCTTTATGGGGGAGTTCATCCCATTCACATTTATGGTTAAAATTACTAATTCTGTATTTCCTGCCATCCTAATATCCCCAGATTATGCTTTTCTTTTTCTTGCCCTCCCAACCCTCTTTCCCTATTTTAAACTTATGTGCCCCACTTTTATCACGATGCTCACCCTCTTTAGAATCCTTCCCTCCCCCCTTTTAATGTCTTCCCCTTTCTTGTATCCTTCCCTTATTACTCTTTTTCTTTTCCTTTTCCTTTCCCCCTTTCTAATGAGGCGAGAGAATTTTCTCTAAAACAAGTATGTCAATTATTTTCTTTTGAGTCAACTCTGATGAGAGTAAGATTCACACAATGTTCCTCCTCCTCTCTAAATTCCCTCAGATATGATTAGTTTCCTTTGCCTTTTCGTTGATGTGATTTTCCTCTTTTTATCTCCCCTTTCTCCCTTTTCTGCCATTATACCTTTTCCATATCTACTTCCCTTTTTTATGTTATATCAGTAAAATCAAATTATACATGTAGTCTTTTTGTATATCCATAACAGAAATACAATTCTCAAGAGTTCCTTTTACGTTTTCTGCATCTCTTGAATCCTGTGGTTGGAGATCAAATTTTTTGTTTAGTTCTGGTTTTTTCCTTAGAAACAAGTGGGATTCATTTGTTTCATTAAATGTCCATCTTCTTCTCTGGAAGAAAATGCTCAGCTTAGCTGGGTAGTTTATTCTTGGTTGCATTCCAAGTTCTTTTGCCTTTTGGAATATCAGATTCCAGGCCCTTTGATCCTTTAATGTGGAGGCAGCCAGATTTTGGGTGATCCTAATTGTGACACTTCAGTATTTAAATTGTTTTTTTCTGGCTGCTTGTAAAATTTTTTTCTAATCTAATAGTTCTGAAATTTGACCACTATATTCCTTGGAGTTTTTATTTTAGGGTCTTTTTCAGAAGGTGTTTGATCAATTCTTTCAATGCCTTTTTTACCTTCTGATTCTCTTGCCTCTGGACAGTTCTCTTTGATGATTTCTTGTAAAATAGCATCTAGGCTCTCTTTTTCATCATAATTTTCAGAAAGTCCACTAATCCTCAAATTATCTCTCTTAGATCTATTTTCCAGGTCTGTCATTTTTCCAAGTAGATATTTCATGATTTTTTCCAGTTTATCTTTTTTTTTTTTTTTTTTTTGGTTTTACCTGACTGATTCTTGCTGTCTCAATGAATCATTAGTTTCTATTTGTTCAGTTCTGATTTTTAATGAATTATTTTCTTCATTAGCTTTTTTACTTTTTTTCTGTATATGTCCAATTGAGTTTTTAAATGAATTGTTTTGCTCAATGGAATTTTTTTCCATTTCACTATTTATTTTTAGTCAATTATTTTCTTTTTTCCAATTCACAGATCCTACTTTCTTGTGAGTTCTTTGTCTTTTCCAATTCACAAATCTTACTTTCCAGAGATTTTTTTTTACTTTTTGCAAGTCACAAATTTTGTTTCCCTGCACTTCCTGGCAATTTTTTACCTTTTTTAATTCATATTTCAGGAAGTTATTCCTCTCTTGCAAAGCTTCTCTTTCCTTTCCCCATTTTTCTTTTAACTCTCTTTTGAGACTTTTAATGATCTCTTCTATGAGAGCATTATGTAAAAGGGGACAGGTAACATTCCCCTTGGGGTATTGTCTGGTTCCTGTTTGCTATTAGTCTCTTGCAGACCTGCTCTTTTTCTGTATAGAAGCTGTCAATTATCCTTTTCATTTTTTTATTCATTTTTTAAAGCCTTTATGGTATGTCTTCAGGGCAGGGGGGTTACCAATTTCTTCTGCAGAGTGATGAGAGATGTAAACTGGCTTCAGGCTCTGAGGTATGAGAGTACTCTGAGTGAAAGTTTCCCCTTCCCCCAGCCGGAGGTGATTTAGCACTGGCCTAGCTATCAAAGTACCCAGTTGAGTTCTTTGGTTTAGCGACTGCTCTAAGGCTAGAGACTAAGTGGTGAAAGTGTCATTGCCCCAGGCCAGAGCCCCTTGTGCGGCTGGGGGTATTAGCAGCTGATCAGTGGAAACCTGGGATACCCTGGCTCAGACTGAAGTCTCTGCCCAGAAGCAAATCACCCTGCTAATGCTCTATTGCCCCAAGCCAAGCCGCCCAACTGTGCAGATTAGAGGCTACCCTGGGCTGTGCCCCCTTGCTGTGCAGGTTTGTAACTGCCCCAAGGAAAAGCCCCATACTGTGGTTTGGGGCTGCGAGCTTGTGCTGCAATCTGTGCTTTCACTTCTGGTTTGGGACTCCACTGCTCTAGTTCTCTCCCTGCTTGTGCTGATCTTTTCCTCGGCCCTGAGGACAAACCTTTTCTGGTGAGACTCTAAATGATCTTCAGCTGGTGAGTTGTTATATTCTAATTTTTATGAGTTATAGCAGTCAAGCCTATTTTTGAGGCTGAATATAATATTGATAGTGAGGGCAAGAGAGGAGCTTAGAAAGTCGTGTGTACCTTCTCTGCCATCTTGGCTCTGCCTCCCAATGTTTGGTATAATTCACTTGTGAATCCATCTGGCCTGGAGACTTTTTCTTTGATCGTTTATTAAGGACTTGTTCAATTTCTTTTTCTAAAATGATCTATTTAAGTAATGTATTTCCTTTTCTGTTTACCTGGGCAATTTATATTTTTAGAAATATTCATCTATTTCAATTTGTTAGATTTTCAGACTTGCTGCCATACAATTGGGCAAAATAGTTTCTAATTATTGTTTTAATTTTATTGTCATTGGTGCTAAGTTCATTCTTTTCATTTTTGATGCTGGTGATTTTGTTTTTCTTTCATTTTTCTGATCAAATTAACCAAAGTTTTATCTATTTTGTTATTTTTTTTCATAATACCATCTTAGTTTTGTTTATTAGTTCAATTATGGATTCTTTCTGTGATTTGTTGTTTTACCCACTCATTCTTTAGAATTAAATTATTTTATTTATAGTTGCTTTTTAGTCTATATTTCTCTGCCTCTTTATTGAATATAATTTTTATTGCATTATGGTCTGAAAAGGAAGCATTTTGCTATTTTTGGCTTTCTGCATTTGATGTGAAGTTTTTATGCCATAATACATGGTCAGCTTTTATGTAGATGCCATGTACTGCAGAGAAAACAAAAACAAACAAAACAAAACTTTTTCCTTTCTGTCCCAATTCAGTTTTCTTTAGAGGTCTATCATATCTAGGTTTTCTAGGATCTTATTAACTTCCCTCATTTTTTTTTAATTTATTTTGTGGTTGGATTTGTTTGATTCTGAGAGGGGAAGGTTGAGGTCTCCTAGTACAATAATGTTGCTGTCTCTTTCTTTCTGTATCTGGCTTAAAATCTTCTCTAGGAATTTGCTCTACCACTTAGTAATACCCTTTAGTATTGTTACTACTTCATTTTTTATGCCACCTTTTATCAAGATGTATTATCTGCTGCTCTTGTGGTTTCTCTTCTTGTGAGTGGATGATGGTGATTCAAGGAGAATGGGAGGCAGTTGCATTATTTGACCTCTCTCCTCTTCCCTCTGCCTCCAATTTATTTTCCTAATTCACAAGCTACACTTGTGTCAGTAAAGGCTGGTTTGCAATTCCTTCAGATGTTCACAACTGTGGAGGGTCTCAGAGAATTGACTTGCCCCTTACAGTGTACTTAGGCATGGGCCTTAACAAAGATATACTTTCCTTCCTTATTTCTTTTAAAAAAAATTAATTTTTAATTTTGCTTTATCTGAGATCAGAATTGCTGCCTCTGCTTCTTTTATCCAGTTGAAGAATAATAAATTATGTTACATCCTTTTACCCTTACTCTGTATGTGTCTCTTTGTGTCAAATGTGTTTCTTGTAAACAACATATTGTAGGACTCTGTTTTTTAGTCCATTTAGTCACTTCCATTTTATGGGAGAATTCATCCCATTCACATTCACAGTTATGATTACTACCTCTGTATTTATCTCCATCCTATTTTCTCCCCTGTATATACTTTTGTTCTCTTTCCACTCTGCCTTAGTCACGTTTTTTTTTTTTATCCAACCCACCCAGTACCTTATGTCCTATCACTCCATTCCCCCTTCTCTCACTAGTATTTTTTTTTACCCACCTACTTTATCTCCTACTACCCTCTTCACCCTCTCTTAGTAGTGTTTTTTTAATCCATTCTACCCACTCCCTTGTCTTCTATCAACCCTTCCCCTCTTCTCTTAACCTTTTCCCCTAGTGTTTCTGTCCTCCCTTCTATCCTGGTCCCTCCCTTTTCTTTTTTCTTTCTCCTACTTTTTTATAGGGTTAGGTAAATTTCTATTGCCAATTTGATGATTAAATTTTTCCCTCTTAGAGCCAAAACTGATGAGATCTAGCTTCAAACAATGCTTTTCCCTCTCCCTTCTTTTCCCTGATTATAATGTCCTTCCTACCTCTTCATGTGAACTAATTTTCCCATTATACCTTCCCTTTCCTCTTTTTTCCAGTATAAATTTTTCTACCCCTCAATATCTTTTTCTTTGATGGTATCACATTGGTATCCACATCCTCAGTCTATGTGATCCTCTCATCTGTCTGCCCCAGTGACAGATACAATTCTCAAGAGTTACGGATATCATTTTCTCATCTAAGGATGGTAAAAAGTTTAATCTTTAAATACTGTATATTTTCCCCCTCTTTAACTGTATATGCTTCTCTTGAGTCCTATGTTTGTAGATTAAATTTTCTGTTTAATTTTGTTTCTTCAATAGAAATGATTGAAAGTTTCATACTTCATTGAAGCTACATCACCTCCCCTGAAAGGAGATGTTGAATCTTACTGGGTAGTTAATTCTTGGTTATAACTCTAGGTCCTTTTTCATCCAGGATATGGTATTCCATGCCCTCTAATCCTTTACTATAGAAGCTGCCAGTTCCTGGGTAATACTGATTGTTGTTCTTTCATATTTGAATTTTTTTTTTGTCTGGCAGCTTGCAGTATTTTTCCTTGAGTTTGTACTTTTTGAGATGTTCCTTGGAGTTTGACTTGTAGGATCTCTTTACAAAGATGATAGATGGATTCTTTCAATGAATATTTTCATCTCTGTTTCTAGAATATTGAGAATATTTTCCTTAATGATCTCTTGAAGAATACCACCCCAGACTCTGTACTGTGTTGTCATTTTTCAGTCATATCCAACTCTCTGATACCATTTGGGGTTTTCCTGGCAAAGATATCAAAGTGGTTTGCCATTTCCTTCTCCAGTTCATTTTTCAGATGAGGAACTGAAACAACTCAGGAATAAATGACTTGCCCAGGGTCACCTAGCTAGTAAGTGTCTGGGACTGAATTTGAATTCAGGAAGACAAATTTTCCAGCACTGGTCCATTGTATCACCTAGCTCTTTGCTGTGCATTTACTAGCTTTATATTACTATTTTTAAAAATTAAACTTAATAGATAAAGTCTATATAAAGTAGAGGGGTGGGAATAGTTTGAAAATAAGAATTTCATGAGAACTTTTCAATTTTCCTATTTATTTTCAGAATAACATTGTAAAGAGCTGGTACTCATTTCATTCTACCCCCTCCATGATGGATTGTTTTCATTAAAAGTTTTATTGACATTTTGTTTTTAAATTACAAATACATATTATCCCCACTCTGAGAGATGCTTCTTATAACAAAGTAATAACAAAGCAAAAATTAACAATAAAGTGACCTCTTCAGAAAGGGCAGGCAACATATCAAAACTATATTAACCTTCCAGCCTTTCTATTTTAAGATTTTTTTCAATAAATAGAAATCTATTTTCCCTTCCTATCCTCTTCTTTCCCCAAAAAAAAAGATCAAAGAAAGACAAATTTCATGTAACAAATATACTGTTAAACAAAAAAAAATAACTCAAAATTAAACAAGAAGACCATAAATTCCCTCATTGGTTGCTTACACATTTTTATCCTAAATGCATCTCCTTTTTGAAGTGGCAAAGAATTGAAAAATGAGTGGATGCCCCTTAGTTGGGGAATGGCTGAATAAGTTATGGTATATGAATATAATGGAATATTATTGTTCTATAAGAAATGATGAGTAGGCTGATTACAGAAAGCCTATAAAAACTTACATGAACTGATGCTAAGTGAAGTGAGTAGAACCAGGAGAATATTGTACACAGCAACAAGATTTGTGATAATCAGATATGATGGACATAACTTTTTTTCAGCAGTGAGGTGAATCAAGGCATTTTTAATAGACATGTGATAGAAAGAAGAATCTTTCCAGATTCCAGAAGAATCTTCTTCTTATCCAGAGAGAGCTGTGGAAATTATATGTAGATAAAAGTATGATATTTTAACGATTTTTGGTGGCTGTTTTTTTTTTTCTTTCTCATGTTTTTCCCTACTTTTGATCTGATTTTTCTTGCACAGTATGATGAATATAGAAATATATTTAGAAAAATTTCATTTGTGTAATCTGTATTAGATTGCTTGCTTTCTGTGGGAGAACTGGAGAGAAGATTGGAGAAAAATTTGGACAAAAGGTTTTGCAAAGGTGAATATTGAAAATTATCTTTGCATGTATTTGGAAAAATAAAATGCTATTAAAAAATTAAAAAGCAGCCATTGAGCACCTGTATTTTCCAGACAATGTGCTTGGGGAAACAAATGGGAAATGTGGTTGGGGAAACAAAAGAAAAGCAAAAAAAAGAAAAGAAAAGAAAAGAGAATCCTTGTCTTCCAAGAACTCACAATCTGATGGAAGAAACACTGTGAAAAAAAGAAACACCCACCAACTATATGTGGATGCTATACAAAGGTTAAGTAACAAGGGGAAAACTTTAGCTTTAAGGGCCTTTGGGAAAGGTTTCTTCAAGAAGAAAAGATTTTAGCTGAGACTTGAAGGAAGCCAGGGAAGCTAGAAGCCTTCCTAAGGAGGGAAAGAATATCAGGTGTAAGAATGAGGCAATGAAAATACAGTTAGGAGATGGAGAGTAACAAATAATAGCCATCTTCTGGGAGATAAACAGAGCTGCAGGAAGTCTAGACAAAGCAATGTAAGATAGTGAATGGGATCTATGATAGGTAGCAGTGAGTGACTTGTGGCATCTGCTAAGAAAAATGAGAGGCTAGAACTGAACATAAATAGAGCCAGTGTACACAGTCAATTTTAATCTGAATTCCTGATGTAGAGGATTTTCTTCTTTGAGCTCCCTGCTTGTGAACATTTTGGAGCCACACTTTATGTGTTTATATGTGTATATGAGATTATAAGGATCTTTAGTGCTGAAGATTGCTTGCTGTTGATAATATAATTTTCTATAGAATTTGGTATTCGTTCTATTTCTTATAACTAGAAATAGACCCATTCATGCTTTGACTTGTGAGGCAGTATAAAGGGAGTTAATGGTGATATGATGAGTGAAGGAATAGCAGGGACAAAACAGAATTCCCAGATTATCTCATTGGGAGCAAATGAGTCAATCTAATAAATTGTCAAGGCCCCTTGGGAATAGAATCTCTATCACAATGGTTATATACATGTTGGAGAATGGGAATGGGTATTTTATTTTATAATCCATATAAATTATAGCTATGATCTTTCCCACTTCTAGAAAAAAATAGATACATTTTAAAGAAATGTAAAATGTCTATACATTTTCAGTTTAGGTTCTCCTTAAAGAATTGAAAAGTAATTTTACATAATCCATTAACGATTTCATCTCATTAGGAAGCTAATTGTTTCCCAAGTGAATGTTACTTTTCATGATTTTATGTTGTGAGAAAATAATCTATTTGATGTTTGAGTTAACTCCAGTTATTTTCAACCATTTAGGCAGTAAATCTTAGAGTAGATGGACATAGTTTCCTTTTGGAAATCTAATTCCTATTAGCTAAGTGAAAACCTCCTCTGAGAAGAAAGAAAGAAATTAAATTTATTCTATATTATTAGAATTGGGGATTCAAAGAACATAGTGCATGATGGTCAAAATACACTAAATCAATATCATTTGGCTCCAGAAGAGTAGAGATATAGTCAACACATTTCTCTCTTAAAATTCGAGTATAAAAGGCTACTAGTTGACAGTCACCTCTAATCTGCCCATCTGATGCATTAGTCAAGTAGGATGCTGCAGTTTTACTCTGAGATAACAAGCAGTCACTACTCCTCTCAACAGGAAAACACTTGGGGCCAAAGGAAAGTAATAACTATTTCCCAGATTTTAACAGGGCTTTTCTTTTACTCTTTCACTGACAATTGTAGGAGCTTTATAGACCTTACATAATACAAAGCAAAATCATTTAGAAGAACATTTCTTAGCAGAAATGAGCCTGAAATGATGTCAGTGATACTTGAGAAAGATATAAAGATATGTATAAATGCATATATTTCCATATGCATGTACATATACACAGTAACATGTGTATGTTTGTATGTAGAAACATTTCTATACATATTCACTATGTGTATATACACATATACATATGTATGTATATGTGTGTATATAAGAATATATATATACATATATATGTATATACACACACACAATTTTTTTACATATTATGCAGTATACACATACATGCATGTTGGGCTTTGTGTTTGTGTGTGTGTGTATGCTCATATGTGAACTTCACAAAAGATAGGTCAGCTTGGCTACTGTATGTTTGTATTATAAATATGCAATAAATATAAAATATTATATTTGTATAATATATAGAAGCATTGTATGTATACACTGGGTATGCATAAAGATATATACATTACCCAATATTCATATCTAGATCACAATACATATATGTATGAATACATTATCCAGTGTTAACACAAAGCCATATGAAGCATACCAAAATAATTACAATGGAACAAAATTAAAGTTACACAAATATAGTAATTCATTCCATGGTCTTTGTATTACTTATAATAAGTTGCCTGATTACTGTCATATAAATGTGAATGTTGGTGTGAAAACTGAAAATTAGTCTGTTGTCTCCAAGTCTACTGCTTTTCTCCTATTATGATTATAGGCACTTTTTTTGATGGGATAAAGGAGACTGAATCTCCCTATCTCTTCCTAGCTAGAA